>NC_045630.1:30917693-31217837 GCF_009829155.1 Mustela erminea
GATGTGGCCTGTTGGAGCCGAAGACTCTTTCCGTCTGGCTAGCTGGGCGCGGGAACACCACCCTTCTCTTTAACAACAAGAAAGATGTTTAACTGTTAAACTAAACTGATAACTTTTTTTAAATAAAATTTTGAAAACAGTCTCGAGTGTACTTCAGCAGAGTTGCGATCACAGTAAAAAGAACTTTGCCCTAAGCCATCTGAGTGTAAGTTGCCTGCTCGAGGCCCGGTCACCCCCAAACACTATGATGTACGTCTCCCGCGCCCCAGGCTCCCCCGATAGCCAGCCGTCACACTCAGGAAACCAGCTGTGAGATGTGGCCGTCCCGTGGCCCCCCAGGTCTGCCAGGCCTCTCTCTCCAGCTGCCCCAGGTCGTCCTTTTGACAGAAGGGCCAGGAGTGAGCTGTTCAGTCTGTTCCTATTTCGCTCCCGTTCCCTCAAAGTTGGAGCACTTCCCGTCTCCTGACTTCTGACTCTCTGGAAGGTTCCGGGCCAGTTACTTTGTAGAAAGCCATCAGCAGTTTGTCAGTGGTATCCTCATAGACCCACCCCAGGTACGCGACCATGGTTACGCGACTGTGGCAGGACTTTGACGAAGTGCGCTGTGTTCTCACTGCGTCCTGTCTGGTGGTGCCGTCGGGGTTTGTCCCGCTCCTGACGCAATCCCTATGATCCCGTGGGAGGGTGGTCCTGCTGGGCTGCTCACACGTGGCTCTTCTGTGGAGGGCAGTGCTGGAAACCATGAGCCACTCCCTTCCTTGTGGAACATGCGACTCTCAGGTTGCCCTGGGTCTGGCCGGTTGGGAGCCCCTCCCTTGCCTGTGACAAGTCCCTGCAGCGTTCGCAAGGGCCGCGTCTGTGTTCGATATCGTCGCTCATTCGCTGTGCTGCTTGCGGCGTGATGTCACTGCAGACATGGGGCACCTGTCTTCTTTTCCTTCCATTCCGCACTCCACCTCACGCTAAGGAAATGTCTGTGCTACTTTGAAGAAGAATCAGTGGGGGCGCCTGGGTGACTCTTGGTTTCGGCTCAGGTGGTGATTCCAGGGTCCTGGGCTCGAGCCCCACATCATGCTCCCTGCTCAGCGGGGAGCCTGCTTCTCCCTCTCCCTGCCCCTGCTTGCTCGCTCGCTCTCTCTCTCTCTTAAATAAATAAAATCCCCCCACCGCCGCCGCCCAAAATGGAGAAGCTCCAGCAGATGAAGTTTCCAGCAGACATCATTAGCTTCTCTTCCCTCCGTCCCAGCACTTGCTCTTCCTCCTGGTCACCCGAGCTCAAGCCTTGAAGGGTGTTCAGTTCTGAGCAGCGGTCAGGCCTCTGTTACACAGACGTGTTTCTGCAAACTCCCCTTCCCTTGGCCTCAAGGGCTCGGCCTCACGCTGCCATTGCCTTGCCTTATTGACCGGGGTCTGCCGCTGGGCCTCCCGTTCCAGTCTCGCAGACACTGAAGCCAGGGCTGCCTTTCCAAAACACTCCTAAATGACATGGAGACAGAGGGTCGGGTCCCTCAGGCCTGACCTCAAGATCCAGCCTCCATGAGGAAGAGCAAAGGGCTAAGACTCTGGGCCTTGAGGAGTCTTGCAGGGCTGTGGGGGGCAGGGGTTGCAGCCAGCAGAGACTGGACCCAACCAGTCTGCACCACCGTGGGCCCCAGCGCTGACCCCTCACCGGCTTTCCTCCTCATGACCATGTGCTAACTCTTGAGCATGTTCACAGACACGCCACTCGTGAAGAAGCATGATGTTTAGGTTCGCAGGTGCTAATAAACCCATAAACCCGTCCCATACACGCTTTGCTGTGACTGACCTCCCCGCCAGAGGCCCCTTTCCTCTGCACAGCTCCCTCCAGCTGGACCTTAACCCCAGCAGCCTCGCCTCGAGCTCCTGTCAGCTCCTGGGGTTCGGTTCTCAGCCCGAACTCATTAGTCTAATTATACACGGACCTTCGTGCTGTGACATCAGCCCACCCTCAGCGCCTGCCCTGTCTCCCCACCCCAGCCCTGACTGACGTGCACTCATTCCAGGGAAGCTCATTGTTCTCAGAGCCTCTGCTGGGGAGGCCCCCACCCCCTGGAGCACCTCCTGTGTCCCGACCCACCCAGTGCAGGGCGTCCGGGGCCTGAAATACCACTTCCTGAGAAGCTTTGCCTCATCCCTCCCTCTGCTTGTGCGTGGGCCAAGTTTCGTGCTGACGTGGCCAGTGGCGCCCACATGGGATCCTCCTCAAGCGCGAGACCCACGTTCTCCACGCGGCGCCCAGACCCCTTTCTGCCTCCGCGGCACTCGGAATAAGAATAAAGTAACTGTTGGGACGCCTGGGTGGCTCAGTTGGTTAAGCGGCTGCCTTTGGCTCAGGTCATGATCCCAGTGTCTTGGGATCGAGTCCCATGACAGGCTCCTGGCTCCACGGGGAGCCTGCTTCTGCCTCTGCCTCTGCTGCCACTCTGCCTGCTTGTGCGCTCTCTCACACTCTAACAAATAAGTAAATAAAATCTTTAAAAAAAAAACAATAAGAACAAAGTAACCGTTGAGTTGCATAGCCAATCTCTTCCCCACAAGAAGCTGTGTTAACACCGGGGAGATCTGATGTTTCCACCAAGGTGTCTACCCAGGTGGGACCTGGTAGCTCCGAAGAGGAGCCCTTGGGACTCTTGGGGGCGCGTCGTCTGCTGCAGGGTTATTGCTCAGAAGGATTCCCAAAAAAACACTTGTCCCCGGCTGAGCAGCCCGAGTGTGCCCAAGACTCTCAGAAGACACGGTTGTGGGAGCTGGGCCTGCATGAGCATTCTCTAAAACAGAAGGCTTTAAAGATTATTTATTTATTTATTTATTTATTTGACAAACAGAAATCACAAGTAGGCAGAGAGGCAGGCAGAGAAAGCGGAGGAAGCAGGCTCCGTGCTAGGCAGAGAGCCTGATGTGGGGCTCGATTCCAGAACTCTGGGATCATGACCTAAGCCGAAGGCAGAGGCTTTAACCCACTGAGCCACCCAGGTGGCCCTAAAACAGAAGGCTTTAAAAAGAGATGATGTGTGTATGTTTTACACCAAAATTCTAATTACCTTGTTTTGCGCAGACAGGAGCACCGGCTGTCCCACTCTGGCTGGCTGTGAGGGAGCCTGGTGAGCGGAGTCTGGGTTCTCTGGAGACTCCAGGAAATTTTGCTGGCTTGAACTTTGTCAGAATTAACCGTGTAGAATGCAAAGTGAGTGTCACGATCACCAGGGGCTTGAGAAGTGCAGACACTGAGTGAAGGAAGCAGCTGTGGCACCCAAGGAAATCGTGTTTCAAGGTACAAGGTGCTGTCTAGAAAGGGGATCAGCAAATTAAATCGATAAGCACTTTGGGGGCACCTGCTTCATGTCTGCTGGTTTTCAGTTGCCTCCTTGATTTTTCCCAGCTCACGAAGAACTTACAGTCAGATTTTCCAGCCCTCGATTGCCACACTCAGTTCATGGTCCAGCTTAGATTCACTTATTGGAAATGCAATTAGGGCGCCTGGGTGGCTGTCAGTTCGGCGTGTGCCTTTGGCCCAGATCATGATCCCGGTGTCCTGAGACTGAGTCCCGCATTGGGCTCCCTGCTCAGCGGGGAGTCCGCTTCTCCCGGTCCTGCTGCTGCTCCCCCTGCTCGTGCACGCGCGCTCTCTTGCTCCCAAATAAATAAATGAGTCTTTAAAAATAAATAAACGATAAAGTAGTGGATGACCTGTCTTTGAATTCAAGCGATTAGTATCAGAGGCCTTAGGCAGCAGCCGCTCAGTGGACGTTGAGCTTGTGCGGAACGGTCGAGTGTTTAATGGCTGTCGGGTCTTTCCGAGGAGCTCATTGTCAGTGGGCTCCTAGGGCAACATGGAACCACAAAGGTGAACGTGGGAACCGTGACGATACAGTGGAATGCGTGGTTTGCCTGCTTATAGTGGAAGCTGTCAACTATACACGTGTAGAAGAACAGCGCTTGGATAACCATGAGCAAGTTGCTGTTTTAGTGGGTAACCTAGTCCAAGCAGAAGGACTCCCTGAGCGCCCCTTGCTTGGATTCTCCACCCACGTGGCCAGCCTCCCTCCACCTGTCTGGGCCCGCGCCCACGCCTCCCACGGTGGATTACTTGGAAGGGAATCTGAGACAATGTATCATTTACTCCATAGGTATTTTAATTAAGTGATTTTTAAGTATGGAGGGTGGAGGCGAAGAAACAGCGCCTTTATTGTTCTTCCTCTGCAGTGAAAGATGGAAGGAATCAGGCAAATGGGGAACTCCCGGGACAACAGAAGGCGCCCACCTCTCTGCGGCAGTGTCAGAGGCCAGCTTGTGTCTTCCAGGCTCTGGAAGACAGTGACCATGTCCCCACAGGGCCGCCTCCAGGGGTCTGAGCACATCCGGCTCCACAGCCCTGTGGATTTTGTCTTGGAAAATATTACCAGCAGCTTCCCGAGTTGTAATGCCACAGCAGGCATTTGAATCATCTGTCAGTGTTTCTCAACTCAGGGTTACACAAGAATCACCCAAGGCTTTTCAAAAACATGCCACCTGGGCCTCACCGTGGACGGGCTGAATCAGAGTCGCTGGGTGGGGAGCAGGGAATCTCGCTCACACACTCTCCCAGGCGATTCTGATTCCCAACCCCCCCACCCCGAGGAGGACCCCCAGAACCTCACTCTCGCAGTTTAAAGGTGGGGAGCCCCAGGAAGGAATTGTGCGGGAACACACACTAGTGATGCCCAGGGTGGAAATGCGTGGCCAGTGTGTTCTGCAACCACAGGGGCTCGCCAGCCTTGAGATGGGGGAGGTGATGATCTGGCCCCCTTTTAGATTGCTCTCGCCATGGTTTACCCCCAGCAGTGCATGGGCTGTGGCGGGGACAGAGAGCTGACTCAAATGGGCTGTGGCCCCGGTGCCTCTTCTCCAGGTCACAGAGCTCGCCTGAGTGCATATCCCTTGGCCCCAGAGAGGGGAGCAGGACCAGGGACTCCCTGCCCGGCCTCCTCAGCACCCACAAATAGCTCGCACACTCTCTCAGGCTGCAGTCCCCTGTGGAGGGAGCCAGGCACCCAGGCCTCATGCCCAGGTTCCAGGCGGTAAGACTCTAGATGCACTCCCCCATCGTGCAGAGGGCCTGGGGTTGCCATTCTCTTGTGGCAGGTTTTCCACGAGCAGGCCAGTGCGAACCTGAGTTCTTCCAGGCATGCACTTGACCTTCCCTAGGCTTCTGCAACCCCGAGCCCAGTGGCAGGCCCTCTTCCGGGAGCCTCTGGGGAGGGGTGATGGGTCTAGGGCAGCCTGAGCACAGGTCATCACAGGTCATGACCACAGAGCAGTGTTTTAAACATGAAGACGGAACACCCGCCATGTGCTTGGCTCACTTCTCTGTCCTTCTGTCCATTCCCTGGAGTACTGAGCACCTTGCTTCCCAAGCACCTGAGCACACAGACTTCAGCCTCTGGCAGCCAGCGCGAGTCTGGAGGCAGAAAGGCCAGAGCAGCCCACTCTGTTCTGAGCATCTCGCTGCTGGACGGGTAGCATCTAGATCACACGGTAACCCTCAGGGCACCCCATGGAGAATGAAGCCAGGCTCTGCTCCAGCTGCCTGTGGGGACCAGCATCCAGTGGGGCATCAGGGTCCTACAAAGTGAGGCTCGGACCTGCTCAGCTTTTCGGAACAACTATAGGTTTGTTGCACATCCACACATGGGTAAGACCAAGCAGTGAGTCAAAGAGCTACTGCATCATCTCACTTGTATGGGGAATCTAAAAAACAAACTGACGCAGACGCCTGAATGCAGAGGACTGATGGTTTGGGTGAAGGGGATCAAGAGCACAAACTTCCAGTTACCAATAAGTCGCGGAAATGCAAGCACAGCATGGGGAAACCAGTCAGTAGCATCCTAACAACATCATGTGGTTGTCCAGGGCGAGCACTGCGGAACTTACAGAATCGTCGAATGTATGTTCTGCACCTGAAGTGAATATAACATTGTATGTTAACTCCAATTTTAAAAGCATTTTCTAATTAAAAGATTTGGGGGGCACCTGGGTGGCATCTGACTCTTGGTTTCAGCTCAGGTCATGATCTCAGGGTCGTGAGATAGAGCCCCGCGTTGGGCTCCCTGCTCGGCCAGAAGCCTGCTTCTCCCTCTCCCACTCCCCCTTCTTGTGTTCTCTTCCTCGCTGTGTCCCTCTCTGTCAAATAAATAAATAAAATCTTAAAAAAAAAAATCTTCATAAAAACAAAGATGCACAAATGTCAACATAATGGTCCCCTCTGGGAGGGCTGCCCAGGGGTCCTCTGTGATGTGTGTTCTCGTTCATTCTTTCTTTGTCCACTTTACTGAGGCGCAGATGCATCCAGAAAGCTATGCAGCCTTGTTTACGACTTGATGAGGTTGGAGATAAGGACCCACCTGTGAAACCATTGCAACAGCCTGTGCCATAAATCTGTCAGCACCTCCCGCCCTCTTAATTAATTTCCTTATTTGTGATAAGAACAGTTGACACAAGATGGACTGTCCTTCTGAACTTGTAAGTAGTATAGTTACTTGTAACTATAAAACTTGTAACTTGTATAGTTAATAAGCACGGGCACTGCACAACACCATCGTCATTCTCATGGTGCGACGCAGACTTTGTACCCCCGACTGGCGTCCCCTGTGCCCCCTCACCCTTGCTTTGTTTCTGTTAATGATTCTCTAAGGTGTATGTATACATTTTCCGTGCTTTCCTGTATTTATGACATATTTCCCAGTGAAAACAGAGATTCAGGGATTGCTTTTAGGAAAAGCAAGCCAGCCGGGTGGGCAGAGGGATGGTGATTATCAGGCTCTAAGTCACGGAGCCAACTTTCTGTGTGTTCAGGCCAGCAGACAGCAACCGCAGGATGGGCAGAGCTGGGCGGTGGCCAGCCCTGAGTCACCGAGCAGACGTGCTCGCCTGCAGGGGTCAGCTGGTGCGGATGCATGCGTGCCTGCCCGCTGCACATGATGAGATCTGTGCGAGTGGTTTCAGAGCAGACAGACAATGCCTTTGTCTCCTCGCTGTCTGCTTTTCCTTCCCCTGCAGCCACCAGGTGTTTGTGGAGCTCACACACCTTCTCGCTCTGTTGCCGTGGGCCTCGTGGGGCCCGCCAGGTCTCAAAGGAAGGAGATGCTTTGGCAATCCTGTCGGGTCTCCAACCATGAGAGCCTGTCCCAGGTTCCCACAGCAAATGCAGCCAAGTTCACAGACTCCTAATTGAGTCTGGCAGCCACCGTCTGAAGGGCAGAAACATAACTGGGAGGAGAGGTTTCACTCATCTGCTCAACAGATATTTATGGACAGGCACGTGCCGTGAGCCGAGCCGGGCTCCATGCCGGTCACTGGCGGTACTGCTCTAGCAGAACCCCAGCCTGTCCCATGATCTCTCCCGGGGGTGGGGGGCAAGGTCGGTGAGCCAAGAACACAGCGCACAGAGCAGGGGCAGGGGCTGAGCGGGCAGGGGCCACCGGGGGCTAGTGCACTGCGGTATGCAGACAGGTCATGCGAGGGAATGCGCTGGGCAGCAGGAACCACGGGGCAGCCTCTGTGCGGGCTCTGAGTGTGACCTCCGACCTGGCCTCACACCACCTCAGAGACCAGGGGCCCCCCAGTCAAGGGAGGAAAGGCTGTCCACTTAGTCCCAGCGTTCCACCAGCTTTTTCATCAGAAGTTTGAAAAGTAGGGGCACCTGGGTGGCTCAGTGGGTTAAAGCCTCTGCCTTCGGCTCAGGTCATGATCTCAGGGTCCTGGGATCGAGCCCCACATTGGGCTCTCTGCTCAGCGGGGAGCCTGCTTCCTCCTCTCTCTCTGCCTGCCTCTCTGCCTACTTGTGATCTCTGTCAAATAAATAAATAAAATCTAAAAAAAAAAAAAAAAAGTGTGAAAAATAGTGATGCGCGGCCTTGGGGCTGAATTTTAACCCATTCGGTCCTCCCAGGCCCCCTGGGTGGGAGGTGTTGGTCCTCCCTCAGCACAGGAGGAAAGTAACCCTAGAGCACGCAAGGAGCTGGCCGCAGCCAGAGGGCAGCCAGGCAAGTCTCCCCCGCTGAAAATCCCTTTCTTCGAGGAAACAAAGCACAATTATGGGAAGTTTAAAGGTCTAAGGTTTAAATAATGCTGCAAGTGTAGTCACAAGGCAGAGCAGTGACTCATCCAAGGAGAGAGGCTCGAGTCCTCGGAAGTGCTGGCTGCGGGTCAGCTGGACGAAGGGGAAGTCCAGGGCCCGGGTGGAGTGACCAGCTCAGGAGCCGGAAAACCTCTGTCATATACATGCGGACGACTCTGCCATTTATTTTTCTGTGGCTACAGGAACTCCTAGAAATTGATGGGAAAGTGGAAAAAGGGTATACAAGCCATCCATAATCTCATTTTCAAACACCACCACTGTTACCATTTTTCGAACGTTTTTCCCCAAGTTTGCCTCTGGTCGGATGGGTCAAGTGGTCTTGTCCCTGATCCAAGGTTACCGTCGCTTCCCGTGAAGTTGGTCTTGTGTTTCTGCCTGGCCGGTCACCTGCCTCCTTTCCTACCATCAGTCCAGGAGGCAGAGGGGCCTTGGGACAAATCTGTCTGCCTCGCCCCTTCCCCAGAGGCACCTGCCGGCAGGGACACTAGAAGAAATGTTGCCCCCAGCTCTGCAGGCCATTCCTATCGTTGGGACATCCCCTTCCTGAAGCTTGACACGCAACGCCACGGGAAGCTGATGAGAAGCAGAGCAGACTGGGCAGGTCACTCAAGGTCCGTGGAGTTTCTTTTTGTCTGTTTTGTTTTTTATTTTTTATTTTTATTTTTTAAAGATTTTACTTATTTACTCGGGACAGAGAGCACGAGTGGGGAGAGGCAGAGGGAGAGGGAGAAGCAGACTCCCTGCTGAGCAGTGAGCCTGTTGCAGAGCTTGACCTCAGGACCCTGAGATCATGACCTGAGCCCAAGGCAGACACTTAACCTACTGAGCCCCCAGCTCCCCTGTTTTGTTTTTTAAACCCTCTTCTTTGCTGTTGGTGAAAACACCCAGGACTTTCCCGCGCATACGGTGCTCCTTGTGGTCTGTCTGCGTCTGCTTTGGCCGCGGCACGGCTTGAACGACAAAGGCTGCTGGTTGCTGTGTTGGTCTCTGGGAATCTGGGACCAAGGTGGTGGCAGGGCAGGCTTCATGTTGATACTGGATGCAGTTGCGTTCTCTCCACAGGGCCCACGGCCTCCTCTCCATGCTCTGGCAGCTCCCCTCCAATTCGGGCACAGGTCCAGCTCGGGGCCCTGATACTACCACGATGGTGTCAGGGCTCCGGCCCTGAACACTGGGAACACACACATTGGGTCTCTGACCCTGAACAATTTCATGACCAGCCCTCTGCATCAAAAAAGGGTGAGGGGTGGCAACCAGCTTCTCAGGACCCCATTTGGGGACAGTCCGCCTCATGCCATGCTCCCTGCTTCCCCCAGCCCCTTGGCAGCCTGGCAATGCGGAGGGAGCACAGGTCTGAGCACGCGAGCTCGCTGAACTTCAGCAGGAGCATGGGGGGCATGCGGGGCTGTAACCGAGAAGCAGGTATGAGTCGGATGGCCTCAGAGAGCGATGTGCATGTGAAGAAGGTAAAGCAGACCCGAGTTTGTGGGGCACTCTTCTAGAAGGACATGTGTGGCTCCGTGAAAACACAGGGAACAGCCTTCAGTGCCCGGCTCCTGCCCGCTCTGGGGGCCTGGGTCCCCGTCACATCGGGACCTTCCTGGGTCTGCCTCAGGGTCTCCTCTGTCCCCTCCCCCGCAACAGACGGGTGGTGTCCCCAGCAGACACTGTCAACCGGAGATGCACGGGAGTTGGCAGACATACACCCCACTCCCTCACCCTGCACAGGGACCTTTAAAAGACTGTTCTTGTAAACGTGGACCCAGAAGACAGAACAAATGGAAGGCTGCGTGAATTGCTCCCACAGCAGGGCTCTAGAGACACGTCTACCCAGGTTCCTGGGGCTACCTCTGTCCTTTGCTGACACCATTCCATGTGCCCCAGGGATCACCCTCCAAACACAGCTGTGTGTACCCACATTCTTGCCTCAGGTCTGCCTCAGGAGAAACCCCACGTCAGGCAGTGGGTGAGGAAAGGCATCGTGCGAGCCCCGAGGACAGGGAAGGAAGGGGCCTTGCCAAGATCCAGGCTCCTGGCCGCGGCGCCCAGAGGCCCTGCAGTCTCGGAGTCCTGAGCATGTGCGGGGCAGAAAGCAGACACTGTGGCTAGAACACGCCTGTGTGTGGGGGACCTGAGGCTGCCTCCCACGGGGCCTCAAGAGCCTGTGCATGCACGTCTCTGTGTGTGTGTGTGTGTGTGAGTGCGCGCGCGCACGCGTGGCTATGCTCGCCCACATGTGTGGGGGTGGTGTGGCAGGAGGGCATGGTGAAAGGCTGGTCCTCCCGTGGCCCCACCCACCCCACCCCCTGGCCACTGGCACGTCTGCACTTACCGCACATGTTCGTGGCCAGCCGTGGCTGGAAAACCCAGTCTCATGGGGCCATTCCAGTCCGAGGACAAGTGTTTATTCAAATCGGGTACATTGAAAACCTGTGAATTACCAGGATCTCACTCCTAGGTCTCCGGGAGGTGGCCAGTCACGGATGCATAGCCTCAGTGCACAGCCCAAGCCCCGGAGCCCTGGCGGCGGACAGACCAGCAGACACAGCGCAGCCAGGACTGTCCCCCGTGTCTCCCCTCTGACCCCTGACAAGTGCCTGGCCACTCCCGCCAAAACCAGGCCTCCCATGGAGTGTCTATTGTGGGTATCGATGGGCTGTGAAGAGCCGGGCTTGCTTTAGAGAGGAAACACCCAGCCACGTTCACAGAAAGTGGAGTGGGGGCGCTGGGGTGGCAGGAGGGGGCGGTGGGGAGCTGTTTGTCGGGTGTACGTGCTCCGTTTTGGGGATGGGGCTGTTCTGGGGCTGGGCTGAACAGCAACGCGAACATTCCTAACACCACTGACCTGCACAACCTGCCCACTTAGAAACAGGTATGAGGGTAAGCTTTATGTTACGTGTTTTTACCCCAATTCTTTTAAATTCTTAAAAAAAAAAAAAAAAAAAAAAAAAAGCAGCTCCTAAAGCTCCTATAAGAGTTTGGGCAGCACGCAGTAACCACTGTGGTTTGGAACAATCCTGACAACCAGTTTCAACACCTTGGCGTTCCCAGTGGCAGCTGGAGCCATCCCAGTGGAACCCGGGCAGTGACCGTGCCTTTACCCGACGATCCCACAAACCATCCCAGCAGTGCTGGGAGGTGACTGAGGATGGGGAAGCTGCTCGGAGGAGTTATAACCTGCCCCGGGCACACAGGCTCCGAGGGCCTGTTTTTCTTCCCCGTTGCTCTCTGAGATGTATAGAGCTGACACGGTGTCCTCGCAGTGCCCCCAGACACCGGTGACCTGGCCGGGGTCCCTTCCCAGGTCTCTGCCCTGGGCCCTGCAGCTGGGTCTGCAGCCAAGGCTTATAAACCTGGTCAAGCGGACTGGGGCTCTGGTGTCACTGCACCCCGTGTCCGCCCACCTTTCTTGTTTTGCAATCTGGGCCCAGGTCCTGCCGGCTTTTCCCAGATTGGCTGTGTGATGTGCCCTGCAGAGCGGTGTTGCTCGGAAAGCCATGTGCTCGGAAAGCCGTGTGCTTCGGAGCCTGCTCTGAAAACTGATGACATGTGCCCTGCCGGCCGCAGGAACACTCCTCGGAGAACACTTGGGGGACTTCTCAGACCACTCCCGCCCAGCCCGTGTGCTCCCTCGAGTGGCCCGCCTATTCTGTCCTTGGAAACTACAGGTGTCAGACTCATTAGGGAGAGGGCTCCAAATTCAAGAAAAATGTCACAGACTTTGAATTTGTTTTGTTGATTGGAAAATGAGAACGATACCAGTGTGAGGGCGGACAGCACGTGGGGGGTGCAGCCCATGCCTGGCCCCCCACCCCCATCCCCAAGCAGGAATTCCCTGGGAATTAGCAGCACCGGCGCCCCCAGTGACCTTTACTCAGAAAAGTAGTTTGGCTTGCAACATGTGGTTCTGTGAGGCGGTGACGACTGCCCTACACCTGCTCACGTTCATGTGCTCAGCCAGCTTGCACAGAGCCAGGAGCGCCATGGTCTGGAGCAATGCCACTGACTTCCTGGAGAAGCGCAGCCAGGAATCTGAGCTGTCTCCGGGAAGGAGGTGGGAAGCCTGGCGAGAGGGTGGGACCGGGCCCTCGGCCCTCAGCCCTCGGCCCAGGAAGAACATCCTCCTGACCAGACCCAGGGTTCCAGGCTGGATGGCCCAGTGCGCTCCATCTGCCCAGGAACAGGGAGAGGCGCCTCAGGCAGGGTAGGGGCAGGAGGACCGGAGCTGGGAACATGCCTCGGAGAGTACACTGGCTGGCCAACCCGATGCAGGGTGCCGGACTTTGGCTTTCATCCTCCTCCATTAACCGAGGATAAAAGATCACGTACTTGACATTGAGTTAAAAGGACAATGATGGCTGCATTCCAAGAGGGCAGAGATTTTCCTAGTGCGTGATCCTACTTCTCTGCTCCGTCAACAGAGAGAAACGTGAGGCTGCCCAGCATGCCGGGAACCAAGGGACCATGGATATTTGGTTTTGGGTTTTGGCCCATCCCATGGAAGCACATAGCCCCTGTCAGGCTGGGAGGGGTGACACCCCCTTGCGCCCAAATCTCTCGGCAGCTACATGGGAGGGAAATGTGGGGCCTCAGCCACTAACCCGATGCAGGACTGTCCTGTTCCCTCTGTGACAGATGGTTCGTTCCCCTGGGTCTCCTTCAGGCCTTCCTGATGGCCTGTTCCAGCCGCCATGGGAGGGAGATCGCAGAGCCCTCCCTGGATTTGCACACTGCTGATCTATTGGGATTTAGAACCCAGCGCCGAGGGCCACGCAGTTCTTCTAGGCCTTTCCCACAGAGGATTTCCGACCCAAGGAAACTGTGCACACACCGTTGGTGTTTGTGCAGGTCCTACCCTGAGGAGAAAAGGCCAGGCTTGTGCCCCAGATCCAGGAAGGGGCCCTGCCGGACAGCAGCTCAGGCCGGGGCCCCACCCCTTGCTCTGGGTCTTGTGCGCCGAATCACCCCAGCCTGTGCTCGTGGCCACTTGCCCAACGGCACTGGTGCTTTTACATGTGGGCGTCGGGAAGCTTCCCTCCGCTGGGTCATTGGCTCCTCCAGAGCGGGCTTGGCAAGCACAGAGCCCGTTTTTGTCAGACACCGCGCCCATTCTCCTCTTCCCTCAGCCCTGTCATTAACTTCCCAGGAAGCGTGCCAGCCTGCCCTGCCCTGCACGTCCTGCCCCTTCTCCCCCTCGGGGCAGCCCCCAGGCACTGTGCCCTCCTCAGCCAGAGCCTCGGCCCCGCGGGGTGCGCTGCCCTCCCCCTCTCCCCTCCACACGGGCCTCTGAGAGGGTCTTTGCTTCTCCTACCCTGGGGTTTCTGAGGGGTGTTCAGGGCTTGCCGGCCCGTCCTCGCTTCCCAGCTTCATTCCACGTGACTCAGCTTAGCTCCTGGAAGACTTTCCCAGCCAGACAAGAAGCGACACATTTCCTTGTCTGAACGTGGAGTCTCCAAGTCAGCCGGGCAGGTGGAGGGGCGGGCACGTGTCTCTCTGGCTGTTTCTTCCTGAGCCGGCGTGCAGGGTCCCTCCCTGGCCAGCCCCGCACAGGGTACACGTGACAGTGACTTGCAGGGTGGGTGTGCATTGGTGGCTGCCCTGAGTCCCCTCGCCCCAGCCACGGCCACGCGGGCTCCCCTGTTTCAGGCACTGATTTTGGATTCCACACGCAATCCCAGGGCTGGCGCATCGGCTCCTTTCTTGGGGCCCCGTTTTGTCCGCATCCTCACTGCCTGATGCAACGCTGGCCACGAGCCCGCGGAGTGAATAGGAAATGAGCTTTTGCTATGAATTTACCTGTTAATGTCCCACAGCAAAGTTTAGATGGGCCTTCTGCTCAGCTTCTGCTCAGGGGCTGGGGCCTGGTGCTGCACACCGTGACGGGCTGGGCACAGTCACGTAGGCGACAGCAATGCCCTCATGAAGGCGGCCGGCGTAAATACTGAGCCTTCCTGGCTGGGCTTGTCGGCAAAGGCGCCAGCCTGTGTCAACATCGGGATCCTCACCTGCCTCGGGGGGGCCGGCAGCTCTGCCACCTCCACACTGGCGCCCCCAGAAGAGGATGTGGGCACACAGAAGGAAGAATCTCAGGAGGCCGAGGAGGCTGTGGACTTGGGTCCTTTTCACTAAACCTCTTTTGTAACGTGTTCTGTAAAAAACCAAGCTCTAAAAAAAAAGACTTTGAGTTTGTTAGAAGTCAGACCCCCGAGATGCAGCCTGACCCGCAGGCTCACCGGAGGAGGGTGGCTGGCAGCAGAGGGAACACGTTCTTTCCCACGCCCGTCCACGCCGGGCTCCAACGCTTCTGGCTCTCCAGTCCCACGGTCAGAGATGCAGCTCACTCAGTGTGGCCTCGGGCCCCTTGACTCCATCCCGCTGAGCCTGTCTTCTCCTGTCCACGATGAGGATAGGAAGAGTGCTCTATCCAACGGGAAGGATCGGTAAGCTAGTGCAGGCCCAGCAGAGGGCAGGGAATCTCGGCAAATGTCCACTGTTCGCAGTACACCCCCCCTCCAAGGTCAGCCACCTGCCCTCCGGCTTCTGCTGTTCTGCATGTGGCTCTCCTTTTATTCCCCGCTTGTTGACCCTGCGAGGTCTGGCAAACAGAAGTAAAGATCTTCCTGCCCTTCAGGAGTGACTGCCTCTTGGGGAAACAAACTGCACATTTCTAAACAGTATGTGGGGCCACACAATCTTCTGGCCACACTCTAAAAAGAGTGGCGGCTGACCTGCCAGGGAGTGGGAAAGGGCTGCAGAGGCCTGGCATGAGCTCCGATGAGCGAAGCAGACCAGAAGAAAAGATGCAGGCAGAGGAGAGTTGTGCAAAGCCACAGAAGGATTTCTCATGCCCAACCCTGGTGCTCTAAAGGCGCTAGGCCTAGCTTTCCTACCGCCCCCTAAGAGTCCTAGATCTCTCTTTGGAAAAGTCACTGCCAGGGGCAGAAACGATGGGCTGAATTGGCAGCTGGGCACTGGACTGGTCAGGAGACCTGCCACCCGAATGAGAACTGGTAACGTGACAGCCAAGAGCAGGTCTGGGGAGGGAGGACAGTGTGCGCACCATGGCCCCATGGTAAGTGGACTCAGAGAAGGCCAAGCCGGATGGGGAGCCGAGTGAAACCAGTGGCTCGAGTTCTACAGGCAGGGAGAGTGGGAGGCCTGCCTGCCAGAGAACACAGTCAACTTAATGCATCACATCCATGGGTGCGTTTCCCAGATGCTGTTTCAC
Organism: Mustela erminea; assembly: GCF_009829155.1. Classification (NCBI taxonomy): domain Eukaryota; kingdom Metazoa; phylum Chordata; class Mammalia; order Carnivora; family Mustelidae; genus Mustela; species Mustela erminea. The sequence continues at coordinate 30,933,059 of NC_045630.1, forward strand.
TGAGCGAGGGTGTTTGAATTGTAGAGTGGGTGCTATCATCACTCTCGACCGTGAACTCAATGGTTCTTGAAGCAATAGTTTTGATCTTAGGAATTTTCCTAGGTGACAGGGCCAGGAAGGAAAAGCAAAGTACTCTGGGGATGAAACGAGGTCTGTAGAGCAGGTTTGCCTCGCCTCCTGAGAACGAGGATGCAGCGCAGCTGGTGATTACAGGAATCAGACTTTGAAACATCTCATAAGGACGCCTGGGTGGCTCAGTCGGTCAAGCATCTGCCTTCAGCTCAGGTCACATACCAGGGTCCTGGGATCAAGTCCCACATCGGGCTCCCTGCTCAGCCGGCAGTTGGCTTCTCCCTCTCCCTCTCCTGGTGCTCTTCCTGCTCCTTCTCTCTCTTGCTTGCTGGCAAATATATAAATAAAATCTTTATTTTAAAAAAAGGGTGCTTGGGGATTGCTGTTGTGTACAAATTGCAGACTACTTGATTTTTCCGATACCACATTTTATTTTTTTTAGTATTTTATTTATTTATTTGACAGAGAGCACAAGTTGGGGGAGCAGCATAGGGAAAGGGAGACGCAGGCTCCCTGAGGAGCAGAGAGCGTGACTTGGAACTCAATCCCAGGACCCCGGGATCACAACCTAAGCCAAAGGCTTAGCTTGACCAACTGAGCCACCGAGGCTTCCCTTTTTTAAAAAAATGTTTTATTTATTTATTTGAAAGGGAGCACCATCAGGGGGAGCAGCAGAGGGAGAGGGAGAAGCAGGCTCCCCGAGAAGCAGAGAGCCTGATGAATACCACGTTATTATTTTTAAAATACTTCAACATGGGGTGCCTGGGTGACTCAGTCGGTTAGGGCCACTGACTCGATTTTGGCTCAGGTCATGACCTTAGGGTCACGAGAGCTCCCCCCTAGTCAAGTTCCCTGCTGGGTGTGGAGGCTGCTTGACATTCTCTCTCCCCCTCTGCCTCTCCCTCTAATAAAAAAAACAAGAAAGAAAAATGAAGATGAAAAAATAAAACACTTCACCACGTCACACTCCGTTTACCCCAGTGACACAGTTCAGCCTGGGGTACTGGCCCCGTGAAGCCAGCTGTCTGCTGTCAGACCGCACCCCCATCCTGCTGCAATACAGGGGGAGCAGCTTCTAATCTGAGAGTCGCTACATCTGGAAAAGGAAGTTCAGTGTTGGATGTGATCGATCACAGTAAGTCCTTTATTTACTTATGAGGCTCTGCAGGATTCAGGAGTGTGTCGTCTCAGTTCCATTTACAATAGTAAAAATTAAAAATTCGGCTTACAGGGAAAGATCTTTCCAGATTTTAGGGGGGTGGCAGCATTTTAAAGTAAACTCACCCCAGTACTGTATTATATAAAGACAGTAAAGTATGAAAAGGTGATAAATACTACTGTGATTAATAGCTCAGTTTATTAGCTGTTTTAATAAAGTACAACTTTATAGTGAAAATAATGTACTAGAAATAGCTTTTTTTAAAGCTTCTTTACGATACGCTTACAAAATGTCAGGCATCAGGGAAACTGTCCTCAACAATGATGATGCGACACACATGCTCCGTGGGAGCAAAGCTAAGCGCGGGCTGGACAGGCTGACAGTGGGAAGCCAGGGAAGCTCCGGGGACCACGGGGCTCACGCTTGGGACCCGCACGAGGAGCCTCTCCGCCTCACTGGGCTTCGATTAATAGCGCAGAAAGCCCACTTTGCAGCCCTCGTGAAGCTCCACAGAGAATTCCTTGAGTCCAAAGGACCTTCACTCCAGGACCACCTTGCCTTTCTGATGCCGCTTCATTCTCGAGTAGGGACTTATGGTGTCATCTGTCACGAAGTCATACAGTACTCTAATCCACGAGTTGTAGTGGGGCAGGTTGTCGTAGTACTCAGCGGCGATCTTCCTCACCTGCAAGGGTAGACATGCAAAAGTGAGTGCTGGCGGAGGCTGGCTGGACCAGACGTGATGACCAACTCCGGACACAAGCACCAAGAAGAGGAACCACCCTCTGGCCGCCTCCCTCCCCAAACGCTCATATATAAGAGCCGCGGCCGGACTCCAGCACAGAGCAGTTCGACAGTGACATATACTCGACCCTCTAGGATCACAGACTGTCCCATCAAGCTTTGAATGGCGGTCTGATTTTATTATTATTTTTAAAGATTTTATTTATTTATTTATTTGAGAGAGCGAGCGAGCAGCAGAGGCAGAGGGAGAAGCAGGCTCCCTGCTGAGCAGGGAGCCCGATGTAGGGCTCAATCCCAGGACCCTGAGATCACGATCTGGGCTGAAGGTAGACACTTCACTGACTAAGTGCCCGCATGGCCCCGAATGGTGCATTTTAAATAGCTGAGCTACAGATGTAAGTTATATCTTACTAAATCTGTTACAAGAAACCTTGTCACACACACCTGTTAACATCGTGCACTGTAACCACCGTAATATAAGGATCCAATAAACAGCAGTGACTTGCTGAGGACACAGCACAGAATGCTCCCTGAAGCACACCTGACAGGAAGAGCCGCTAAGGGAAGACCAGAGCTCTGAGGACACCTGTCACGGCAGCTCAGGACTGTGATAGCAGGCAGCCGGCAGGAAGGGAACAGACACTGCTCACTATGGGCCTTGCGGCAAGTGATGTCTGAAGCAAGAAAATTCTCAGGTTGGGGAATGTTCAAGAAACCCAGTAAGATGGGGGCGCCAGGGTGGTTCAGTCCGTGAAGGGTCTGCCTTCAGCTCAGGTTGTGATCCCGGGGTCGTGAGATCGAGCCCCGCAATGGGCTCCCCCTACTCAGCGGGGAGTGTACTTCTCCCCCTGCCCCTCCCCCATGCGGTCTCTCTCTCAAATAAATAAATAAAATATTTTAAAAGAAGACTAAAAAAATAAAAAAGAAAGAAAGAAACCCTTAAGTTAAGGTACAGTTGACCTCACAGTTGAACCACACAGTCTGAGCCACATGGGTCCACGTATACACAGACGTGTTTTCACTAAACACAGTGCAGTCCTGTAAATGTGACTTCTCTTCTTTGCAATTTTCTTAACACTTTCTCTTCTCGAGCTTACCTCACTGCAAGAACACTGTATATGACACGTATAACGTACAAAATACATGTTAACCGACTGCTTATATCAGGGTTCAGCTTGCTGTCAACAGTGGGCTAGTAGTTATGTTTCGGGGGCATCAAAAGTCACATGTGGATTTTCAACCCTGTGGGAACTTGGTGCCCCCGCTCCTTGTGTTGTTCAAGGATCAACTCTGTGGTTAATGTTGATGTTGTTTAAAGGGCAACCAGCTTTGTACCCTCTTTGAAAAGTAAGGGGAAATTCACTTCTTTAGTGAAGAGGCGAACGAGACCTCCCCTGCCGTCAGGCGAGTGCACAGGTCAGGCGACACAAGACACATTACACCTGCTTTCAAACTTGGCTCTGGTTGCATGGTTTTTCCCCAAACATTTTATTTTGAAAAATGTGACACCTACAGAAAAGTTGAAAGAGCAGAACAGACACCTCAACGCCCTTTACCCAGGCCCACCACCACCCTAAGTCGCTTCCTGTCTGCATGGACATACACCATCTAATATGCTCTCTCTGCTGAGCCTTTGGAGAGCAAGCTGCGACATGTGACAACTGACCCCTAACATGCCAGCCCAATACTCAATATGGACCTCCTAAGAACAAAGACGTTCTCCTACAAAGCCACCATGCTATTTTCACACCCAACAAAGTTAACAGCAACACAATATTCTCTGTGATACACTACAGATTTAAAGCTTCCCCACTGACCCAATGTCCTCTCTAGACCTCTCTTTTCCTCGAGTGGGAATCCACTCGTAATCAGACGTCAGACTTAGTTCTCACGTGTTTGTAATCATGTCAATAGTTAAACTGTTATGAAGAAATCCATTAAATTCAATTGGGTAGATATGATGGCATAAAATATTTGGCAAGAGCTCCCATGGGGCACCTGGGATGGCTCGGTTGTTAACCATCTGCCTTCAGCTCGGGTCATGATCCCAAGGTCCTCAGATCGAGTCCCACATTGGGCTCCATGCTCAGCGGGGAATCTGCTTCTCCCTCCCTTGGTCCCTCCCTCCACCCACCCCTGCTTGTGCTCATTTGTGCTGTCAAATAAATAAATAAAATCTTAAAAACAAACAAAAAAAGTTAACTCCCTTATATCAGAGCTTAAAAAATTTAAAAAACTAGTATTATATTTCATACATATTCCCCTTTTTAGAATTATGGTAATAAATTGTAAAAGCCACCGATTTTGAGGAAGGGAACTCTAATAAAAGAATTCACCAAAAAGATAAGTGAAGTTACAAAGGTGGGCCTTTGCAGAGGACAGAGGGATGGGGGGTCAAGCTGTGTTCTTTCACGTCCTCCACAAACACTACACTGCCGCGTGGGGAACAGGCAGGCCCTGCCTGCAGAAAGTTTGCCACCCTGGAAACTGTTTATTAATGCACGGGCCAACTGCGTGGGACGTCTGCATTTCCCAACAAGCCAACACATAAATCTTAGCCCATCAATGTAACAGTGATGAAAGCAAGGTGAACTTGAGCTCACTTTGCACAGAACTCCTTTCTCAATCTCTGACATAGTTTATAAGTCGGCAGATCCTCCAGCACTCCGGACCCAAGGGCCACTGCTAGGCTTTGGGACTCAGAGGGAATGTGGATGAATCTAAGGACGGCACACAAAGGACGCACACCTGTCGTTTGCTTTGATGAGTTTAGATGGGCAAAATACACCAGAACCTTTTATTATTTTTTAAGGTTTTATTTATTTGAGAGTGAGGGAGAAACAGGCTCCTTGCTGGGCAGGGAGCCTGACGGGGGAGTGGGGAGGCTCGATCCCAGGACCCAGGGGATCATGACCTGAGCCAAAGGCAGACATGTAACTGACTGAATCATCCACGTGTCCCTACTAGATTCCTTTTAAAATGGGAAAACTGAGACTGATTTTGGCCATAAAGTCCCCAGAAATTAAGAGTTTGTGTAAAATCTCTTTACTTACCAGTGGAAGGCTTTTTCCAGGAATGTTGGGGAAGTCATGGTGCTCGTTATGGTAACCCACATTGAAGGTGAGCAGATTCAGAGGCCCGTAATACGAGTAGGTTTCATGTCCCTTGAGGAACATGTAATGTTCGGCTATGAAATGTCCAGAAATCGGGTGCAAACCTAGCCCCAGTAAGGATGCTGCCAACATGTAGACCAAAGATTTAACTCCCAAAACATAGTAAATTATAATGTCAAAAGTGACCTGGATCACAGTATTAATAATTTCCAGGTAAGAAATGGGTTTGGGGTTGATGAACAGAGGTCGAAAAGCATAAAAGAGAGGCTGAAGGACCACCCATATAAACTTTCTGAAAGTGGTGCAGAAAAACCAGCCTTCAAAATCGGTGGGAATATCCACATCGATGCCATCACCCCCAAGGTAACGATGATGGTCCATGTGATACCTCTTAAAGGAGATTGAGTAGGGAACGCCAATGGGAAGATTGGCAAATATGCCAAACCAGCGATTCCACATAGCTCTGTAGTGGCCAAAGGCACTATTGTGGGAGACCTCATGAATAGCCAGAGTCACAGAGTGGTTAATGCAACTGCCGAAGGCGTACGCCCAAAATATGACCCACTTCCAGTCCAGGTCCTTCACTAAGTAGAACGCAACCAGCTGGGTGAGAACCATCATGGTTATAATCCAGATCAAGTTGGGATCGGGTTTCATCAGGGACTTTATCTCTGGATACTTTGCTGTAAAGAAAAACAAACCAGTAACTGAGAAGAGCACACACTCGTTCTGCAATTATGATTAAATCAACACCCATTAAATTAACACATTAATTAATTTTTTTCTTCTTCCCAATCATGATATGCCCTCCACTAGAGGCTTTATCCACTACAGGGAGGAGTATATTCCAAAAGTAAAGTTACCAAATACCACGTCACAACAAATCTGTGCAGGAAAAATTAGCCTCAAAATCTAGACTCCACACAGAACAGAAAGAAAATCACAAATGAGTAAAGATTTTATGGTTCCCAATTCCCTTTTCATCCCTAACAGTTCTTTGTATATAAAATTGGTAAGTTTTGCAAAGTTGCGATCATAGTCTGATAAACCTATTCCAGTATCTGACAGAAGGTACAACATATGCATATACTTTCGTATCATGTATATGCAATGTACTTACATATGATATATATTTGTTGTAAAAGACACATACTTAATCTTATAATTTCCTTTATAATGATGGAATCACTTCTAGTTGCCTGTCGTAACTTCTACCCACTTCCCTATTTTTAGACATTCAGATAGCTACGATTTCTGCCTGTGTGGCCTCCTGACAGGCATCAGGAAATCAGGATAATGTGTGAGAACTGCACGGTGCTAATTTGTCAGATTCTTATTTGCACTGTTGAATCTACATGCAAATATCCAAGTATGACCAAAAAGGCCAGTAACAGAATCTCTGCATTTTAGGCAAGTGTCCTCTAAGGGCAAATGCACACTCTTCTCTGGATCTTACCCACCCCCTCCTCCCACAACAAGAGGGAGCCCCAGGGTCTTTGGTTTTATGTGTTGCTGAGTAGGTATGACCCAGGACAGCATGAGGGGAAAGGACCTTCTTCTTGAGCTCGGTCATTCAGATAAAGAAGGGAAAGGAGCAGCTTCATCCTCATTCCTCTACATGTGAAACAAGGAATTCAACGAGAGCTTATACTGCAAGGCAGACTACCGAAGTCCGGTTTTATATATACGACATGAGGGTGGAACTAACTCAAGTGGATAACTCCCCATTTTCTCTCTCTGCTCCCTAAACTCTAATCGTCATTGCTTTAGTTCATTTTTTCAACTATGAATAATTTTGGAGGCAAGAGACAAAGAAAAAGTAACCCTAGAGGCCTAGAAGTGAATTTGTCTAAAACTAATTTTCCTTCCATGTCATTCAGTAAAATATGAGCATCTGGGGAGCAATTCTCCAACAATAGAATAACAACTGTTCAGTTAATTGGTGGATAAGAAAGAATTCCTTGAAAAATTCATTCAGTAAGTAGTATTATGTGTTTCTGCTCCAGCATCTTTACCTTATTTAAAACTTGGTTAAACTGACACATCTGACAAAGGATAGAAGGCAATACACATTTCAGATAGTCTAAAATGACGAAATTCACCTGCCTCGTTCTCAGACAAATCAAGTTGCTCCAAGTAATTCCGTACCAAATGCTGGCAAAGCTTATTTTAGTACATAAAAATCAATACTACAAGGGTACCGCTATAATTAAATAGGGAAAGAAGAGTTTTTGCAACAAATGGTGCTGGTTATCAACATCCAAAAAGATGAAGATGGACCCCTTCTTCACACCATACACAAAAAGTAACTCAAGACAGATCACAGACCTCAATACAAGAAAACTATAACACTCTCATAAGAAAACAGAAGTAAATCTCCATAACCTTTGTGATTTCTTAGATACTATACCAAAATCACAAGTGACCAATGAGCACATGAGAAATGCTCGACATTATCAGTTGTTAGGAAGACGCAAACTGAAACCAAAATGAGATGCTGGTTCACACATGCTAGAATGGTTACAATGACAAAGACAGGCAGTAATCAAGATATGAAGAAACCGGAACCCACACAAGTTGCTGGTGACAGTGTAAAACAGTCAGCTGGTTTGAAGAATCTGGCTGTTCCTCAAAATGCTAAACACAGAGCTACCAATGACCCAGCAATTCCACTCCTCGGCAGCTTTCCAAGGGGAATGAAAACACATCCATCTAATAACTTCCTTGTGAGGGGTCACAACAGCATTATTCGTAGTAGTCATAAGGTGAAAACAACCCCACAGTCTAGCAACTGAAGAATAAATAAATGAAATGTGAAATAGCCATACAGTCGACTTTTCCTTGGCGGATAAAAGGAATAAAATACTGACCTAGTACAACATAGATGAACCTTGAAAACAAAATGGTAAGGGAAAGAAGCCAGTCACAAAAGACCAAGGACTGTGCAACTTCATTTATAAGAAATGTCCAGAATAGGGGCCCCTGGTTGGCTCAGTCAGTTAAGTGTCTGCCTTCTGCTCAGGTCATGGTCCCAGGGTCTTGGGATCGAGCCCTACACTGTGCTCCCTATATAGCAAGGTGTCTGGTTGTGTGTCTGCCTGTCCCCCTGCTCATGCTCTCTCCTTCTCAAATAAAATAAAATCTTAAAAAAAAAAAGTCCAGAATAGGTAAAATCTCCAGGCACAGAAAGTACATTAGTGGTGGCCTAGCGCTGAGGAGTGTGACTGGAGAACACAGGAACTGCTTTTGAATATGGGGTTTCTTTCTGGGAAGACAAAAATGTTCTAAAACTTAGACTGTACTGGTAGTTACACAACTGTGTGAACACACTAAAGAACACTGAACTGTATGCTTTAAATGGATGAATTTTATAGTTCGTGCATTGTCTCTTAATGAAGCTGTTAAAAAACACGGTTTCCCTGTGGATGGGCAGTAAAAGGAGCATTTCTTGTGCTGTATTACTTGACCCACTAATAACGGTCTCGTTCCTAGCCTTCATTAAGGAGGTCATTTTTTTTCTTTTAAAAAAAAGAGACATAGAATCTTAAGCAGACTTCACGCCAGCCTGGAACCCGGCTTGGGTGGGGGTGGGGGGTCAGTCTTATGACCCTGAACCTGACCTGAAATCAAGAGTCAACCAACTAAGCCACCTTTCAAATAAACTTTAAATATAACTCCAAACACACATTTAGCATACAGATGTCAGTTGTTAAAAAACATCCACGTTCTCACGTTCTCTCAAGGCTCTCTCTTCCCTGCCGAAACCCATCCAATTCCAGAATTATCTCTTTATCATTTAAGTATTCTCATCTTTCCTGGGGTTATTTCATCTCCACTCCTGAAATGGGATACTGAGCAGTATTTGCACCTGCAGGGAAAAGGGCTACTATATTTTTACTGAGGAATCTGTCATCCTTTTACTTTCCCAGTGAAATGGTTCGGTGATGTTAAGTATGTGGGAAAAGGCTCATTGTCAAGATAAGCATCAACAGGCACCTTTTCACTTCCTTGATTATCTGAATATTAAATCCATGGCTAAGTTCCAGTACTGAGGCACTGGGTCTTTTACAAGGTGGACACCGCACTGTTCTTACCAGGTGTGTTGACTGTCTAAGGCATAGATCAAATGTATCAGACACTGTCTCTCCTGTGTAATCATGCAAACTATACGTTTTAATTAAAAATAAAAAGAAAGCACACACCCAATAACCGAAGTCTCTTAAAAGGCTATCCTGAATACCAACTGTAAAGATTCAAGCTACCAATTTACTGATTCCATTTTTTAAAAAATCCATTTTAACTGGACCTACTAACTCCAATTTCTAAAAGCATGAAATTCCTAACTCTAGACACCCCAGCAAAATTTGGGCTGGCTTTCTCTGCTCACTGGGCAGGCAAATGGATGTTGAGAAGAAAAGCCAGGTAGGGGCTTTGTGAGAAATCATTCCTCCTATTCGACTTGGCACCCGCTGGCTTCCTGATTTTTTCGAAGAGGTGGAGAGCATCTGCCTCGATCGGAACCCCTGCACCCCTCCTCACTCTACCTACTCGTCGTCGTTAGAGTGGGGGGTACCAGGGACTAGTTCCTGCGAGCGCCCAGCGGGGTGGTGTCTGTAACCCACTCAGCACAGTGTCCGGCCCCGGCGTCAGGAGCGGCCTGGGAGCAGCTCGTGGCAGCTGAGCGCGCCCTCCACCTGCAGGGCCCGCCGAGGCCTAGCGAGCCAGGAGCGAGGGGCCCTGGATGCCCAGTGCGGGAGCAGCCGGTTAAGCTCGGCCGATCTTCCGTGCGCGGGTCTTCGCGGCCTCCAGGCGTGCCCCCGCTCGCAGCCCACCGCCCCCTCCCCGGGCCAGGACCGCTTGCCGGCGTTAGCCCCCAGGAGCGCGGCTGCGCGGGGCTCGCAGGCCCAGGACCACGCCCTGCCCCGCACCCGCCGGCGCCCGCGCTCCCGGGGCCCGCGCCGGAGGCTCTCCGAGCCAAGGACGTGGTTGGGCCTGCCGGGAAGCCCCCCGCCCGCCGGAAGCCCCCTGGACGCCCCCGCCGGGGCCCCCGATCCCCCGAGCGCCCCCTCCCTGCCGGAAACACCCGGACCTCCCCGCCGCGGCCCCCGGGACCCGGCCCGCCGCGAGCCCCCTCAGGCTCTTTAACGGGCCGCGGGCGCCCGGGCGCCAGGCCGACGCGGAGAGCGCGCCCCGGCGGCGGGAGGCCGCGCGCACATAACGGAGCGCGAGCCCGGCCTCACCCAGGATCTCCTGGCGCCGGCTGGCGTGGGGCTGGTCCGTGTAGACCCACTCGAAGTCTTCTCGCGCGACGCGGTTCCCCATGGCGGCAGCTGGCTGACCCGCACCGGCTCTCGCTTCCGGCCCGGTTCCTCCGAGGCAGCGGCGCGGCAGCTCGGGGTGAAGACAGAGGCCGGGGCGGAACCCCGCGGCCCCGCCCCGCCCCGCCCCGCCCCGCCAGCCCATTGGTCCTGCGCCGCCGGAGGGGGGGGTCTCCTCACCCGCCCCGCCCCCAGCCCGCCGGCCCAATGGTCCTGCCTCCAAGTCCCCGCCCCTCCGGCCCCCGCCCCTCCATCCCATTGGTTCTCTTCACGTTCTGGCCCCGCCCCACTGGCCGCGCCCCGTGACGTCAGCGGCGGTCGCTAGACTAGGCAGGCTGCCCTCCACCGGCTGTAACCGCGGCGGGCTGCCGCAGCTGAGCGGTGTGGGGCGTGCCCGTCACTGGCGGCGCTTCTCGGCGGCGGCTGGAAGCGGAACCTCAGGAGGGCGCGGGCGCGCGGCCGCTCGGGGACAGTCGCGGCCACAGCCTCTTCTGCGAGGGCTTTCTGTTCCAAAATTAGTCACGACTTCTCCTTTACGAAAGAGGCTTGGGCTGAAACTACAAAGAGGAAGATACTGTTAGGACAGGAGAGAGCCACCGGCGAGGAGCCCGGGCTCTCATCCGGGTCACCGCCGCCCCTGCTCCTGGAGTGGACCATGGACGCCGGGGCCTCCCGACGCCGGCGCGCCCGGGTCTCCGCGCGGGAGCCGGAACCCGAGGAGGTGCTGGACCTGAGCCGGCTCTCCCCGGAGCTGCTTCTGCTGGTGCTGAGCCACGTGCCCCCGCGCACGCTGCGGACCTCCGGCCGCCGGGAGTGCGGGGACTGGCGTGCCCTGGTGGACAGCCAGGCTTGTGGATGCGCATCCTGGCCCGGGAGCAGGGCGCCCTGCTGCCGCTTGTCCGCAGCTGCCTTCCGGCTCGCCTCGACGTTAGGCCCGGCCTCGTGAGATGCCTCCAGGCCGGTCCTCCTGAGCCGCGCGTCCTCCTGAGCCGCTTCTGCAAGCCCCGTCAGTTCGGGCGCAGCCTCCTCCTCAATCCCTGCGGCCAGGAAGGCCTCCAGGGTTGGACGGTGCAGCACGGTGGGGACGGCTGGGTGGTGGAGGTAAACCTGACACAGGTGCCCGGGGCCCCCTCGCAGAACTGCTTTGTGTCTTCGTACAAGTGGTGTCGCAAAAAGCAGGTCTTGGATCTGGTGGAGGAGGGTTTGTGGCCAGAGCTTCTAGATAGCAGCAAGATTGAGATCTGTGTCTCTGGTGGGGAGCCCGAGACGACTGTGGTTGTGTGTACCGACTCCTTATCCAGCTTCTAGATGCCAAGCTGAACGTCCTGGATGAATTCTCTTCCTTCCCAGATCCCGTCCAGCAGGGGAACAACCACTTCTGCTTTCAGGTCACCCACGTGTTCTCCAACATCAAGACGGGCATGCGCTTTGTGTCTTTCAAACACTGGGGCCAGGACATGCAGTTCTGGGCTGGCACCATGGAGCCTGTGTCACCAACTCCAGTGTGGTCGTGAGGGCCTGTCTTAGTGGAGAGCTACCCTTGAAAAACAACCTCAGCGGTGCCTTCCGGGACCTGGGACCGCTGACCAGGACTTCTCATGAACCAAGGATGGATATCACCTCCCTGGGATCCTGGGATCGAGGGGCCGCTGGGCACCCTCTTCAGGTTCTGCAAACTACTAGAAGAGAGTTCTTCCGTCAGAGCTATGTACTGCTGTTACAGGGCAGTCCTCCCCTTGGTGAGCACGGAGGAATGCTGGACCTGGAGGGGCTCTTGATCCTCCCGGCGGAGGCCATCTGCTCAGCCCCACTCCCCTCTGCCCTTGCCTTTCTGCTTCAGGGGCTTTATCAGTCCCTTTACAGAAGGCCTGCCTTCTCTGAGGTGGAATCTCATCCTTACTGCTGGGAAAATTCCAGCCACCTCAGGTGGCAGACGGAATGTCGGCCAGCTTTAAGGCGGGGACCAGGTCTCAAAACTGAAAGCCAGTTAGCCCCCCAAAATGTGTGCAGATCCTCAAGGACCCCAGTGATTGTGTGGTGTATAAAATTATTTTTTTTTTTTCGGCCTGAGTGGCTCAGGTTAAGTGTCTGCCTCGGCTCAGGGCATGATCTCAGGGACCTGGGATTGAGCTCTGCATCAGGCTCCCTGATTGGCGGGGAGCCTGCTTCTCCCTCTGCCTCTCACTGTTCCTCTCTCTCACCCCGCTCATGTGCTCTCTTTCACAAATAAACTCTTTTTTTTAAAAAAAATTTTATATTGAAAAGTTCTGTAAACATTGAGAGAAAAATATATCAGCAACAACTATCTGCCAATCTCACATAATTTATTATTTTGCCAAAAAGAAAAAAAAAACCTACAATTTCTTCCAGCATTCCACCTAACAGAGTTGCTCGGAGTGGCACACACTGTGGCCTCGGAGCCTGGGATGCCGTGTGTGGGCTTCTAGTGAGAATTGGGTGGAATCCAGCCAGGTCCCCTTCCTGGGTCAGGTAGTCCTCCCTGCTGGTGGGGACCCGGGGCTGAAGGCCCCCTCCCCACCTCAGGCGGTCCCCGTGCTGGTGGGGAGCCAGGGCTGAAGGATCCCTCCCTGCATCAGGGGTTCCCTCCGTGGTAGGGACCTGGGGCTAAAGGTCCCCTCTTCATGTCAGGGGTTCGCCTCCCTGGTAGGGACCTGGGCTGAAGGATCCCTGCCCGCATCAGGGGTCCCTCGCTGGTGGGGAGCCAGGGCTGAAGGATCCCTCCCACAACAGAAAGTTCCCGTCCCTGGTGGGGTCCTGGGGCTGAAGGTCCTCCCCAGCATCAGGGGTCCCTCGCTGGGGGGACCCAGGGCTGAAATTTCCCTCCCCATATCAGGGGTCTCCTGCAAGTTGGGACTCAGGGCTGAAAGTCCCTTTCCTGAGTCAAGAGGTCCCCCTGCTGGTGGGGGCCCGTGGCGGAATGATCTCTTCCCATGTCAGGGGCCGTGCCCCCTCCCGCCCCCCACCAGCTGGTACAGAACAGTTCAGACTCAGGGACTGAAGGTCCGGTGACCTGGGAGCAGCCAAGCGCGAAGTTGGGTTGTGTGTTAGGTCTCAGTTTGCTGACTGGGACAGAACACAATTAATTCATTCTGTGGCCTTGTGATTTTTTTTTTTTTTTTTAACAATTCTCCCACTTTTAATCCAACGTTTTGCTCCCCTGAGGACAAGATCAAAATTTAAGGCCCTGGCGGGATGCCACCTGGATAACTCAGTAGGTGAAGCTTCTGCCTTGGGCTCAGGTCATGATCCCAGGGTTCTGGGATTGAGCCTCACGTCAGGTCTCTGCTCAGTGGGGAGCCTGCTTCTCCCTCTCCCGCTCTCCCTGCCTGTGCTCGCTCTCTCTCTCTCTCTCTCTGTGTCAGATGAATAAATAAAATATTTTTAAAAAGAAAAATGTACGGCCCTGGCGCCCCTCCCCACTTGGTCCCTGAAGGTCTCAGTATTTGCTGATGCTCTGTGGTAAGCACAGGTCATGACTTCAGGCTCACAGCTGCTTAGAAGGTCATTGCCTTAGTCCGGTTTCTGACTCTCCATTCCTCATGGGAGCTCCGTGGGCTGGGTTCTTAGTGGCCGTGAACATGCATCTGAAGCTTTTGAGGGCATACAGTGTACTGGGGAGCCAGCTCTGCTTATTACAAGCAGAACCGTTCCCACTGTCTGGGTGCACTTTGGAGCCATGGTCCCAAGACCCACACCAATCAAAATCAAGTCAGAGAAAGACCCTGTTGAAGGAATTGCTTTTGTAAGCCAAGTAGCCTATTTGGTGACTTTATGTCGCTGAGTTTCAGCTTCCCCAGAAGTGTGGGGCATGTGGCATCGGCCACAGTGCGGACACCTTGTCCAGCTACAAGATGTTCAAGGGCGATTCTATGATCAGGAACAACTTTGGCTCTGCAAGGACGGCTGCCACTGGTGAGATGGCGATTGTGGGCACATCTGATTTGTAATCATAAGAGCACAGCGGTGTGAACGTGCCATGATTTGCATGGGCATTTATGTCTGATTGGGCAGGTACAGTTATAATTGGAGAAAGGTAAACATGAGCCACGGATGCTCTGGCCGTGAAAGGCAGATTCCTTTAGGTGACTTCGAAGGCGGAGTGGGGAGTAGTTGGAAATAGAAGAAAGACGGATCACAGGGAGGACCAGAGGTCTCTACCATTGTGGATGGGTAGGGGGTTTTGACAACAAATCCAGACATCTGAAAGGTTGGCCCAATTAGCAAAAGGAAGTGACCTTCCTTACTTACCCATGAGCAAGATTACAGACCGATTTATCCAAGCAGTTCCTGAAAACTGTGTGGTCATATCTGAGTCTGTGCTCGTCTCTCTCAAACATGACATTCTAATCAAACCCTTGGTCATATGGGCAGTGTTTCCAGTTGTGTCCCGTTATGAAGAAAACAGATTCTTATTGAACTTATGAAAATACTCTTGAGTTTCTGAATTCTGGAGGGAATAATTACAGAGGAAAGGTAAATATTTCATCTTTGTTTACAAAACTACCCTTTACCAAATTGCTATAAGTCATAGATAATTTAAGAGAAGGCATTGCCTTAGGTCTGGAAAAACAAAACATTAGGGAATCAGTAGTAATTCAAACAAAAAGTAATAAAAAGTCATAATCATTGTTGTGATTTCTACTGGTTATTTTTTATAGAGTGTAAACCAAGTTTTATATTCTATAATGCAAACAGGTACCTATCTGTTTCTAAATAAAACTGTTTACATTGTTGTGATTTCATTCAGTTGCATATACTTAGTATTTGTTCTGCTTGAATCCAGTTTTTCTATTAATTCTGGAAATTTGTACCTCGTTTAAGTTTATGATTTTTAAGTTATCAAAAAAATTGTGCTTGTAAAGTCTTTTCCATGAATCTCTTTTTTAAAATTTTTAAAATTTTAAAAAAAGATTTTATTTTATTCATTTGATAGACAGAGATCACAAGTAGGCGGAGAGGCAGGCAGAAAGAGAGGAGGAAGCAGGCTCCCTGCTGAGCAGAGAGTTCGATGTGGGGCTCCATCCCAGGACTCCGGGATCATGACCTGAGCAGAAGGCAGTGGCTTTAACCCACTGAGCCACCCAGGTGCCCCTCCATGAATCTCTTTGAAGATGAAGCATTTTGCAGAAACACTTTTACGATAGTATCAGAGTTAAACAACAAGATTGCTTTTTAATAATTGCCATTCTAACAGGTATAACGTGATATCTCATTGTGGATTCAACTGCCTTTCTTTGATGATTAGTGATACTGAGCATCTTTTCATGTGTCTTTTTGGTCATTATGTATGTTTCCTTTTTCCTATCTATCAGGCTCTGAATATCAACTTCATATTGGACAATCTGACCCCAGAGCTACTCAAAAAATCCTTTCAAATGGGAGCACCTGGGTGGCTAAGTAAGTTAGGCATTTGACTCTTGATTTCAGCATGGGTCATGATCTCAGGGTCGTAAGATCGAGCCCTGCATCAGGCTCCATGCAGAGTGTGGACCCTGTTTGGGATTCTCTCTCCTTTACCCCCTGTCCCTCCCCTACTCGTGCACATGTGTTCTCTCTCTCTGTATTAAAAAAAAATCCTTTGAAATGAAACTCACCACCATTCCCATCCCCATCTGGGTTATATTTTTTATTTTTTCTCAGATAGTAATTTTCTTCAACTTATACCTTTAAGCCAAAGAATTGCCTCCCTCCCATGAAAGCCCGATAAAAAGGAAGTTGCTATGGTTAAAGTATAAAGGTTGGCCAGACATAGACAAAATTTACAGACCCTAGCAGAGGTTGGAGGAAGTGGAGAATGGAAAGCTATTGTTTAATGGGTATAGAGTTTCTGTTTGGGATGATGAAAAAGTTCTGGAATTGGACAGTGGCTGTACCACATTGTGAATATACTGAATGCCACTTAATTTTACACTTAAAAATGGTTAAAATGGCAAGCTATCTTATGTGTATTTTACCACACATATACATATGCAAACAATAGAGAGTTCAGATTAATGTGAGACACCATTAAGATTATCAATATATGTGTAATGAAAATGTAGGCAAATTTTTCAAAGAAAAAAATAGTTGAAAACTACCCACATTTATTGAAGAACATTTTTCTATACATCCAAGAAGCTCAATGGACTCAATGGACAAAATGAGAGATCAACACCCAGGCACATCATTGCAAAATGCTGAAACACAAGGAGAAAATCTTTTTTTTTTTTTAATCATTTTTAAAAAAGATTTTATTTATTTGACAGAGAGAGAGAGAGATCACAAGTAGGCATAGAGGCAGGCAGAGAGAGAGAGGAGGAAGCAGGCTCCCTGCTGAGCAGAGAGCCCGATGTGAGACTTGATCCCAGGACCCTGAGATCATGACCTGAGTCGAAGGCAGCGGCTTAACCCACTGAGCCACCCAGGTGCCCCACAAGGAGAAAATCTTGAAGGAGCAAGAGAAATATGACTCATCACATATAAGGAAACCCCACAGCATAAACTTCCAATAACTCCTCATTGGAAGCAGTGGAGACCAGAAGGCAGAGGGATGGCATAGTCCAAGTGCTGGGGGGAAAACATCCTGGCAACTAAGGATCTTATATCCAGCAAAACTATCTTTTTTTTTTTTTTAAGATTTTATTTATTCATTAATCTGAAAGAGAGATGGAGAGTGCCCAAGCAGGGGGAGAGGTAGAGGGAGAGGGAGAACCAGACTCCGTGCTGATGAGTGAGCCCAACAGGACCTGGAGATCATGACCTGAGCCAAAGGCAGACGCTTAACCAACTGAGCCACCTAGGTGCCCCATGAGAAACTATCTTTCAAATATGAAGGTAAGCATTTCCAAATAAACATAAACTGAGAGAATTTGTTGCTCAAACAGCCATTTGATAAGAAATACTACAGGAAGTTCCTCAGGCTGAGAGCAAGTGACCCCAGAATGTAACTCGGTCCACATGAAAAAATAAAGAGCACCCACAAAGGTAAGTAATTATAACAGCTAGAATAAACACTTATTTCTTCTACTTATTTAAAAAGCAACTGTAGAAAGCAGTATAATTGTATCACTGGCCTGATAGAATATATCAATATAAATAACAATAATGGCACATGCGATGGGAGCAAAGCTGCCTTAGATCAAGGAAATGATACCAGATGGTAACTCAAATCTGCAGAAAGAAATTAAGAGAAATGAAAATGGTAAATAAGGCAAGTAAAACAAACTCCATATATAGTCCCTCAGTTCCTGAAGCTCAAGATCATATAAAGTAACAATTATAACAGTGTATTTGGGATTTGTAGCATACACAGATATAATATGTTTAATGATAATAGCACAAAGCAGAGGAAAAGGAAATGAAACTACATAGATGTAACATTTCTTTTTTTTTTTTTTTTAAGATTTTAAAGTAAGTTATTTGACAGACAGAGATCACAAGTAGAGGCAGGCAGAGAGAGGGGGGGAAGCAGGCTTCTCACTGAGGAGAGAGCATGATCCCAGGACCCCGAGATCATGACCTGAGCCAAAGGCAAAGGTTTAACCCACTGAGGCACCCAGGTGCCCCTAGGTGTAACATTTCTATATGTCACTGGAATTAGGTTAGAATAAACTTGATAAGAATATCCTGATAAGTTAAGATGTATATGGTAAGCACATAGAGCAAACACTATGAACATAACAAAAACACGTAGTGCAAAAAATCATTAAAGGAATTAAAATTTTACAAAAGAAAATATTCACTAAATATGAAAGAAATCAGCACAGAGGAATAGAAGGGGAACAAGACTTGAGACATATAAGAAACAAGTAAAATAGCAAAGATAAATCCAACTTTGTCATAATATTAAATGTAAATGGATTAACGAATCCAATCAAAAGGCAGAGATGACAGACTAGATGAAAATATAAGCTCTAAATACAGATCTTCCTTAACTTTGGACAGGGTTATGTCCTGATAAACCCTGGTAAGTTAAAAATATGAACCATAAGTTGAAATACATTTAGGGGCATCTGGCTGGCTCAGTTGGTGGAGTGTGCAACTCTTGATCTCAGGGTTGCAAATTCGAGCCCTCTGTTGTGTGTAGAGATTACTAAAAAAAAAAAAAATCTTAAAAAAATACATTAAACACACCAAACTTACATACCATCATAGCTCAGCCATGCGTCCTTTAAATGTGCTCAAAACACTTACATTGGCCTATAGTTGGGCAAAACCACTTAACACAAGGCCTGTTTTATAATAAAGTATTGAATATGTCATGTAGTTTATTGGCTATACTGTACTGAAAGTGAAAAGTAGAATGGTTGTATCAGTTGTTTACCCCCATGATCACATGGCTGACAGGATGCTGTGACTTGCTGCCACCCAGCATCGCAAGACAGTGTTGTTTCACACAGGAAAAAAATAATCATTTGAAGTATGGTTTCTACTGAATGCATATTGCTTTCGCAGCATTGTAATGTCGAAAAATTGTTAGTTGAACCATTGTAAAGTTGGGGACTGTCTGTATATAGGGACTACAGGAAAGACACTTCATATTCAGAGATGCAAATAACTTGAAAATAAAATAATGGGAAAAGATATGTCATGCAAGCAGCAACGATAAGAAAGCTGGAGTGGTTTTGCAAGTATTGGACACAAGAGACTTGAAACGTAGCGATAATGGGTTCGTTTTATGATGGTAGCAAAACTGATCAAACTGCGGGGACCAGTAGGCATTTCAACTGTCAAAGCTGGAGACTTGAATATCCCACTTCCAATAATGGGGAGAAAAATTGTATGTGATCCACCAAGAATAGAAGACTTGGAAACACTGTGAACCCCTTGGACCTAAAGACTATGTATAGAACACTCTACACAGAAACAGCAGAAGACATATTCCTCCCAGGTGCACATGGGACATACTTTCAGATGGAAACTTAGCTTTGAAAAGTAAAAAGGATTGCAATGATATAAGGTATGTTTCCTGATCACAGTGGAATGAGAATTGAAGTAAAAAATGGAAAGCAATTTGGGAAACTCACATATATGTAGGAATTGACCAACACAGTCCTGAATAACCAAAGGGTCAAAGATAAAGTCACAAAGAAAGTCAGAAAATACTTTGAGATGAATGGAAATGAAGACACACTACACCAAAAGTGGTGGGACACAGCCAGTCAGTACTTAGAGGGAAATCTGTAGCTGTCCGCCATCACCACCAGCCATTTGCTGAACCATTTTCCCCTTGCAAAACTGAAACCCTCTACCCCTCACCCCTCTAACCCCGGCCCTTGGGAGCCATCATTCTCCCTTCTGCACCTGTGAGTTTGACTAATCCAAGAATGTCATGGAAGTGAAGTCTCGGTACTTTTCTTTATGTGACTGACTTATTTTACTGAGTAGGCTGCCCTTGAGGTTCACCCATGTTGAAGCTGGGGTCAAGTCTCCTTGTTTTTGAAGGCTGAGTATATTCTGTGATAGGCAAAACACACCGCGTTTTGCTTCTGCACTCGTGTCAGTGGACACGGGTTGTTTCTGCATTTTGGCCATTGGTGAATAGCTTCTGGGAACATGGCGTGCACTTCTCTCTTCAAGACCCTGCTGCCCAGTCCTTTTACATTCCCAGGATTGGAACTGCAGGATCATGTGGTAATTCTATCACTTTTTTAGTGTTATGGAAGGATATGATGAAGGATGGGAATCAACAGCCAGATGGAACTGATGCACGGGGTGAGATAGGGGAGAAGGGTTTGGAACTTCGTGTCCCCTCCATGCGCGTGACACAGGTTCACCCACCCAGAAGCTCCAATTTTTAATTTTTTGAGGACTCTCTTTTCCACAGCAGCTGTACCACTTTAGTTGACCGCCAACAGGGCAGGATAGTTCTGATAGCTCTACATCCTTGCCAATACTGTTAGTTTCAGGTTTTTTGTTTTGTTTTTTAAATATAGTAGCCATCACAATGAACATGAGCTGGTAGCTTGTTGTAGCTTTGATTTGCATTTCCCTGATGGGTGCCGGTAAACATCCTACACGTGCTTCCTGGCCATTTGATGGTACGCTTTGGAGAAATGTCTGTTTAAGTTCTCACACAGTTTTAAACTGGGTTTTTTGTTTTCATGGCTGAGATTTAGGAGATCTCTACATTGTGGCTATTAAGCACTTATCAGATGCGGGAGTTGCAATCACTCCCTGTTGTGGGGTGCCTTTTAACTGTGTGATCATGTCTTCCAAGGCACAAGACTTTTAACTTTCATGAAGTCCAATTTGTGAGAATGACTGGTGTTTTAATTTCACTGAAATTCTCAACCTCTAGTTTTCAAGCTGGAGGATATTTGGGAAAATGAACTGGTTTTCATTCCTGACAGGGCGAAAGAACCAGCGGTGACCACTCCTCTGAATTGATTGGGAACATTTATTATAGTAAGGCAGTGATGGACTTGGGTTAGTGGCCTCGGACCCTGTCTACTGTGAGGCCTGCCTCATATGGGATTACAGGTCCTAGAAGCCTTAAAAATGTTTTACCTGCCGCCTCTGCCTTCTGCTCGGGTCGTGATCTCAGGGTCCTGGGATTGAGCCCCGCATCGGGCTGTCTGCTCAGCAGGGAGCCTGCTTCCTCCTCTCTCTGCCTGCTTATGATCTCTGTCTGTCAAATAAATAAATAAAATCTTTAAAAAAAAATGTTTTACCTGCCTGCTTAGGGTGAATCCATGGCCAAAAAACTTGAGGACAAAAGTTGCCTTCTCTAAGTGCTGCCCTTCTGTGCTATTAAATTCTACATGCCATTGACTGCTTCTAGATGTATGGAATGTTCATCTGTATAGTTATTGCTCAGCTTAGAATGAAGGCCATCTAGAGTCTCAAAGCTCCCAGCTGGTTTAGAACGTGGAACAGTGTTGCAGGAAGCACCTGAGTTGGAGGTGCGCAGGTCTGTGTTCAAATCCCACTGAGGCACTTGTATCTAATATTAGAGATAACGCTGCTCAGCCTGTGGTTAAGTTCCCTAAGTGGGGTGCACCTGCTTCACCAGGCGGCTGCGAAGACCGAAAGAACACATGGAAAACACACACAGAGCTGTGCTTCCCCGGTGGGCACTAGCAACAGCGCCCGTTGGAAGCGGACTCTGCCATCTTTTGTGCAGGAAATACAAAGAAAACAAGTAGCACTGGTTACAACACATTTATTCACGTACCCTGTTGTGTGATCGGGAGGTGCTTCTCACTCCCAGTAATTGAATTAGGTTGTAACAGTTAAAATTCCAGAAGCCAAACTAGTAATTTATTGGTGCTCATGAGCATAAGTAAACAGACATGGTACCACATAAAGGAATTTTAAACACTTCTAAACTTTTGGTATAGCTTTGAATATGGACCGGTATACTTTGGCAGTGGACCTGATAGATTTCCAATATGCTTCGAAATCCCACGGTTCTTTCAGACACAACAGGAGAAATTTGGATTTAACTTTGGAATCTTGAGGATCAGAGATTCTCAGGAAGCTGGAAAAAGCCAACATTACTTAAGCCTCTACTTACCGTGAATACAATTTAGTGCTATTAGAAAGAAAACGGTGGGCAGCAACCGATTGCTGGTTTCATTTTTTTTAGATTGCTTTAGTATTTTTTGAAAAGAATTGACCTCAGATGGTGGGCTATAGAAACTTGTTATTTCCGAGGAGTTTTAACTTCGTAACCTTCCTGGACTACTAGTTATAGAGTCTCATGTCTCAAGAAATTGATGGCATTGTCAGATCGGACTTTATGTGTTACGTATTAGAAATAGCCGGTTCCAAGAGAGACTGCATCATACGGGCTGATTGCTTTTCAGAATGCCTCTATTCCTGACTTCAGATCGTACTTCCATGATATTTTGAGAGGGCTGGATAAGTGCTAACAAATGGGTACTCACAGCGCTAGGGCAGGAGGTAAGAATGTGCTGATCACCAAGGATGAGATTTTATGTTACATTAAATTAAAATTCTTACTGTTGGGAACAGACAAGACCAGGAGTTCCTAGATCCTAGAAAATATTATGGCTAAGGAAATAGAGAACTCAGGGAAGGGATCCACCTCCAAGAAACTTTCAGTAAAACAGAATTAAGTGCCCTGTCTTAGGAAACAGTTCACTACTGATCAGGAAGTGGGACATCACACATCATTTCTTTGGAGATTAAAGTGCAGGCTACGAAATGGCATAGAAAACAATGCATAAAGTAGTGCAATTTCAAGGTGCCGTGGTGTCTGCTTCTTACACACAGCCTCTGTTCCTATGTCCATCTTTTCTTAAAAAACAAACAAAAAAAAATCCAGCTATCGTGACACCTTTAGCTTATTTATTTAGGCATGACTCATACTGTTTTACCCACCTTCTGGGCTACATAGAATATTGCAACATTTTAACAAGTAGAGTAATAGTGCATACACCTTGAAACTACTAAATAGAGATTAAGGCAAGCCCCTGTAAAGTTCAGTACTCCAGAAAACACGTTTTACCAAAAGTAAAAAAAAAAACCCAAAACAAAAAAAAAACAAACCAACCCAAAAAGCTGCTTCTAAGACCAGTGGCTTTAGACCAGATGGCACCCCAACGGTTTTTTAAAACAGTGTGATTCGTTACGGGGACTGCGTTTGCGTCTGCCCCATTATTTTCAGGCTCTGAAGAGCCAGAAAGGAGCTGAAAAAGCAGGAGGTTGAGTAACCTCAGGTCTTGAAAAAGACTCTGTATTTGGGATTAGGGGAAAACCGAGCCGAGTCCTTGCAGGAGAGAGGCAGAGGGCCCTGGGTGGGTGAGGTGAGGGCAAGTCCCCATGGAACTGACTGACGCCTGTTCCCCTGGGTCTGTGTTGTGGGCACTGTGCCATCATCGACTGACAAGCACGAGTGACCCGCTAACACAGAGAAGTCTCCTCTGAGAAACAGCCAAGGACGAGGACCTGAATAACTCATGGCATCTCACTCCAGGACAACATGACACTCACAGATGCCGCCGAAGCCACAGGTGTCTGACCCCGGGCAAGATGGTTCCCATCCGGGAGGCTCATCTGCGGTGTTGCTGGGGCCTGCCGGTTTTAGCTGATGAAAATCCTTTGTGATCTGTCGAACCCTCAATGCCACTCTGCTATCCAAAAGCAAGCGCCTGACTTTTTCTTAAGCAAGATGTCTTCGGTAAGATCGAAGACTTTAACAGATAACTGAACCGTAGTGCTTTCTTCTCCTACTCTTACGAACATTCGTGCATTCACAGGTACAACTCATGGGCCTTACAGACAGACAGTTACAAGTGAATCTTGTAGAAATTTGGACTTTGAGACAGAAAATACCTTCCGATAGTGTGGATGCTTCCTACGAAAGCCAAATACTCATGCTAACTAACAGAAGGCTCTACATACATTTAGGGTATGTAGGTGCAGTTTAAAAAGAAACCTAGGAAACTTGAAATAATTCAAGAACAACTGCTAATCATCTGAGGTTGTACCCCTTTGATGCGTAAGGATCCTACTTTATAAACCTGTAAACATGTTACCTGGTTACTCGAGAGTCTTCCTTTTACTGGGAAGGCAGACTATTCATGGCCATGAGTATCCCAGCAGGCCTGCTTCAGAGTTAGAACAATATGGCTAAATCCTAGGATTACAAAAATGACACCTGCCGAGAAAACGAGTTCCAGACGGGGACTTTTATGGATGACCTTGGCTGACAAATGTTTTTTGGAAATTGTTTATTTTAAAATTACCTTCCCAACAAACCATGAAAACACTTGGATGTTAGATGTTTTTTTTTTTCTTCATTGAAAACATACTACATTGTAAATGGAGTTTCCAAGTCAGACAGAAAATTGATCAAAATCTAAGGACAGTATTATGGAAGGACAATATTAAAAATGGGTAAGAAAAAGCTTCGTTTGGTGAGATTAAAGGATGCATAACCGTGTCATGGTGGACAGGCAGAAAGGGTGGTAACCTTGTGCTTTTATTCAACTAAGGTACTTACCAAACCTTAGGTTTTTTGCAGGTGTCCAACTCCCACCTGGACAGGGGTAATTTTCTATATTACACCTAAACCTATTTTAAATAACTGAAGCCCACGGCAACAGCTGTTACGAGTTGATAAAAGAACTTACCAGTCAAATAATAACTACATAATTTAGTACATAAAATAAAACGAGGACAGTAATAGCTGAAGGTCTCAAAAATATACAACTGGGGAAAGTAACCACTGTATACAATTTGGAGGTTGTTAAAGTGACCGCTTAGAAGGGTGAACAGTGCAAGACATGCTTTTCCAGTTATACGCTCAGAACAGGAGTGCAAACAAAATTAAAGCTTCTGTTTAAAGTTGTAGGAAAAGGAAAGCTTGAAATTAGTATTTAAAAGCTTCCCTCAGGTCATCCCCCAGAAATGAAATGATCAAAATGCTTTTTCATAGTTGGATTTTCTTCAGTGAGTTTTCTTTCAGTGGTAAAACTGCATCCTATAAGTTGGGTCCCCTGCTCACACCCGTGGTGATCACGTGCTGATCCATGAACACACACGGTGGTGAGGAAGGGCCACGACCAGTCCCCAGAGGTCCGACAATGACAGAGCCTGGAGTTTGGGGTTCTTGCCTTGGCTACTGTACCTGAACCCTACAGAGAACAGAGAAAGCGATGAGCTTTAGTGTTCCCTTGTTCCCCTAAAACTGGAGGACAAATGGACTAATTCCTCCCTGGAGGCAAGCTGCTGTGGCAGTGGAAGGTGTTAGGCGCTCAAATAAGCTAACGCTGCTCTAGAAGGTGGAGAAGTAGAGAAGTTCAAGGTCAATGCCAGTGCCAAGAGCTTTTTCTGTGAGCTGACTAGGCGATGCGGGCATGCATCCATGCAAAGGCAGGGCGTGGCCCCAGAAGAGAACTGAAAACATGTGTAGAACAACTGGATAAGTCCCTTGCCAGTAGTTTATAAAAATATATAGTCAATCCTGTAGAGGCCCCTCTTACAGTCAACACTATGGAAGTCTGTTTTAGTTACCCATTACTTCGATACCAAAAAGCATTTACTACTTTTCAGACATTCCAGACAAAGGTCACTTATAACAAAAAGTCAACTTTTTTTTTTTTTTTTTAAACAAGATACTGTCCATTTAAAAAGTAGGTCTTTTCTTTCAAGTGAAACAGGACACTTTCTGTATTCAACTTAACTTCTAGTCTGTCCAGACTGGTTTGTTTCAGATCCTTCTGTAATGTGCATATATGCAGGAACAAATAAACTTACTTTTAAACGTTATCTGCACAGAAAAAAGTTAACTCCTCAAAACATGATAGGACAGGTCTGGTTAGTACAAATCTATTGCAAAGTAAAAAGACTCTGTGCATCAGTTCAACCAGGAGAAGCGGGAGAAGACTGTCCCAACCGTGAGAGTTCAAGTTGAAGTTGTGTTCTGTCTGAAAGCCCAGAAGCCTCTGGGGCATCCTGATGGGCATCACTGCTTCGGTTGCTCAACCGCGTCTTCCTTTGGAGCTTGAAAGCCCCCTACCCCCAACTTTACTTTCTATTCCGAAGACGCTTCGATTTCCTAAGGGAGTCTATGGCTTCTGGTGCCTTCTTCCGTTTCCGAGGGGACTCCTCGTTCTGCCCAGCCCCTGAGGAGTTCCCCACCGCGCTCTCCATGACCTCCCGCAGTTTGCGCTCCAGCTCCGCCAAGCGTGCGTTCTGTTCGCCTATGATCTGGGTCTGCTCTAGCAGCTTCTGGTCCTGGTCCTGAAGCTGCTTCTGCTGCTCCTGCACTTTGGTGCGAAGCTCGGAAATTTCACGCCTGAGAACAGTCACGCCGGCACCGTTTGTCTTAACCTGCTGCTGGAGTTTGGTAACCTCTTGTCTTGAAGGGTTTTGCTTGGAGAAGAGCTGCATGGTTGTGAGGGCTGCAGAAGGTCCCGGAACTGCAGAGAAATGGTTTTAAATGGTCAATTAATCACTTAAAATGTCTCCCACTACTGGTAATACTTCATTAAACTTCTTTTGAAATGGAACAGCCTTATAATATCACTTCTGATCATTTCCTCTTGGCATCTACACCCGTCTTAACAGTAAATGAGTTTGAATTCTGATGGTTGGGTTCACGTGGCAAAGTATGGATTGCCAGGAAATGGACAAGGACTACAAAGGTAACATCGACATAAAAATCACTATCATAAATAACCTCCCTTTAAAAAAACGTTATCTCTTAAAGGTTTCCTGAAAGGACTGAATGGATCCATTCCTACCCTAAACCCGCCAAGACATATATATAAATAATACCTTCCTAGACAGATGCATTGTTCCTTCTCTCTCTGCTTACCTTTATCTAATTTCCACAAATACAGCAAGGCTTAGATCAATTCCTACCTCTTGTCAACTCTCAGTCAACAATGGTTCTAGCTTCCTTAAGATCCTGTCTCTGCTACTCATTTGGCATTTCAATGGACCCTTCTTTAAAATGTTTCTCTTACCAGGGATAATTTAATTTCGAGTCTGGATATGTCTTACCTTTTGACATAGTAAGATCCTTGAGAGCAGACACCAAGTATTACACTTCCTTTTAGTCTCCACAGGACACAGTACAGTGCTGTGCGCGTAATAGGTACTCAATAAATAACTGATTAATGCTGAGATGCCACAGGCATTATGATTCAATTACAGCCAGCCGCTCAGTCATCCCACTGAGCACTCCAGGGAGATAACTCAACTGAACAGAACGTGACGTCTTACTAAAAAAGATTTTCCTGATTTAAACTATTTGTGAGAGTTGAAGATATTTTGAACAATTTTGTCTTTCAGTAGATAAGGGATATACTTCTGCAAAAGAGCTGCTAAAGAAGTAGCGGCAGGGCTCAAAGCAGCCTTACGTGGCCTGTCTTTTCAAGCAGTGGCCACTCTAGGGGCTGAAATAATTAAGTGAATAATCCGTGAAGAATTTTGGGGGTTTTATCTGGTATATTTCATTCTGTTTTAGCACCATGGACGTTAACTAGTCAGAAACATCAAAACAAAACAACAAAAGACACCCCACAAATCCCCCCCAAAATATACATAGCTTTTTATCCAAAATTCTAAGTTATTGTATGTCAATAGTCACGGATATGTACAAAGATACAGCCACTAGACTGTTCTTCAAAGTGTAGTTTAAATACTGCAAAACGACAGACAAACGTGCTCAACAGCGATGGATCGGTTACACGAGTGACGTCATTAAAAATCACGTTGCAGACACTATTTACAGACACAGGAAAGGTCACAATATACGACTAAGTATGGGTGCGGGGAAGCAAGTTAGGGAACTGTGTAGGAAATGTTCCTTTACAGTGAACATATCCACACGAGTTACCTGGAGGAGAGCCCATGAGCCTTCCGGACACGTCTGATCCTGGTAACTTCCTCTTCAGAATGGGTACGATCTTCTCATCAAAGTACTCCATCGCCATGGAGGAGATGTCCCTTAGCTCTTGAAGTACTTCATGAGCTCGCTGAGGGGCTCTGGTGGAATTGACGTATCTCAACACTCGATAAATCTCATCAATCACCTACAATAAGGAGGTCTCATTAGCACTTTCAGTTTTGTCTTTATAAGAAAATGGCTCAACAGGGAGAGAGGGGACGATGCCGTCTGTACCGCATGGCTTTGGGCTTGTCATGAGCCTTCGTGTGTTTCATATGCACATTTATTAAGATTTTCTGCATCAGGTGCTGAGGCTAAGGAATCAGGATGAATAAAGTACAGCCCTTGCTCCAAAGGAAACCAGAGGGCAACAGACACGGAAATAAGTGGTAGGAAAAGGGACATACAAGCCGCTAGAGAAACCGGAGACTGAACTATGACGCTGAATCCTGTCTGCGGAGAGGGCTAGAGGAACTGACCCAAATCCACTTCACTCCAGCCTGAGGGTTTCCTGAAGCCCCAGGAACCCAAACAGACTTCCTGCTCTGGGACCAGGCACTCTGTCCTCGAGATTTCGTTTCTCTTCAGACCTGCTGTGGACTAGGATGAGGTCTCCTCGGATTCCCCTCTCCCACTATCAGCAAAGGGTAGTGAGAGGCCCCTTTTCACTTTAAGGGTAACTGCAATGGGAAACACAGGCGTAACATACGTGGGGGAGAGAAAGCTCTGACCACCCTGGTTCCTAGTCCTCTTGCTGGAATGGCAGCTGAACCTGCCTCAGCTCTAATCCCTACAACTGATACACTGTGCTCCTGTAAACTGACTCGTACATTATCTTTACCGTTTTTGGTCTTTGAGGTAATAGTGTGAAAGCAAGGTCTCTCTCCATTTGCTCAAGTCTTCCATTAGGAAAGGTAACATGTTACAGAGAGATTACGGTAGTCAAGAGGAATAATCCATGTTTTCAATAAAATTAAAACCATTCTCTTAATTCTGTCCCAAAGTTATGCACCAAGGACAAGATGAAGGAGATGACCTGCACAGCTTCTACCATTCAGAGGGACTGGTGGCCACAATGTCACATGTTAGGAAAACATGGTATTGACCCAATTTTCAAAATTATTTCACCCTGCAAGGGTTTTAATTACTTTCTGAAAATTACTTTAGCAGCAAGAATGTAAGGGCACGATAAGTCTGGAGGTCTACTAAAGAGATCACAGGCCTTAGGCTGGTCACTTAAAGTATTTCTAACAGTTCGTGATTTTTCTACTTCTCAGTAGATCATTCCTTCAATCTTTTTAATAATGTCTATATCCAACATGGGCCTCAAACCCAGGGATTGCACACTCCACTGACTGAGCCAGCTGGGAGCCCCTGGCCACTCAAAGTTTTTACAGCTTTCAAATATGCTGCATGCTGAACCCCTCCTGAACCTGAGATGATAATATTTTACAAAGTACGGTACGACCATATATGATGCTTCTCTAATGCTCCAAGCTCATGTTAAAACTGGCACCACTGGGGTGCCTGGGTGGCTCAGTGGGTTAAGCCTCTGTCTTAAGCTTAGGCTCAGATCATGGTCTCAGGATCCTGGGATCGAGCCCTGCACTGAACTCTCTGCTCAGTGGGGAGCCTGCTTCCCCCTCTTTCTCTGCCTGCCTCTCTGCCTACTTGTGATCTCTGTCAAAGATAAATAAAATCTTAAAAAAAAAAACAACAAAAAACCGGCACTGTAATAAATGACATACCATAAACACGACTGAAGTATGTGGACTATTAAGAGAATTTCTATCTTGTGTAATCTAATGTTGAGCAAAGTTCCTATTAGAAAACAGAACTCTGATGTCCTCACTTTTTCTCACATTCCATTTTTTTGTTCTACTTGAAATTTTCTTAACTTTCCCCTCTACCCCTTTTATTTAATTAAATGCTTTTTCTATATTTAAGAAATTTAAATGCACTTAAAAATTTTTGATTATTTCTATATGGCATGTGTTTAACTCTATCTCTAATGATTCTCTGTGCTCTGCTCATATTTAAGAACCCAGCACACCTGGGGTGCCTGGGTGCCTCAGTCGTTACGCATCTGCCTTCGGCTCAGGTCACGATCCCAGGGTCCCAGGATGGAGCCCCACATCGGGCTCCCGGCTCAGCCTGCTCGGAAGGTTGATTCTCCCCCTTCCACTCCCCCGCTTGTGTTCCCTCTCTTGCTGTGTGTGTCTGTGTGTGTGTGTGTGTGTGTGTCTCTGTCAAATCAATCATTTAAAAAAAACCCAAAACAACACACAGACAGCTAGCTCACCAGAACCCCTGTGCTTAACCCAGAGGGCAGGTGGGGTGGGAGGTAGAGGAGAAGGGAGAGGTGGAGACGAGGGGAGGGGAGGGGCAGTGTGCCAAGAAAGCAGGGAGGGGAAGGGGGGCGCAGGGGGGCTGATGACAAGGGGGGCGGGGTGGGGACACGGGGAAGGGGGGTGGCTGCAAAAAAGTCAACGCAAGAACAGATTGATTTTTCTTCTTTCATTTTAAAGGTTCAGGGACTGTATTTATTTTCAGCACAGTAAAAAGAAGAAATGTGCCCAAATAATACTGATTCTAAGAATGTCTTCATATTAAAATCAATTTTAAAAGAGATAAAAAACACAACATTCTGGAAACATTCAATAAACTCAAAGAATATTTCTCAAAATAAGGGACCCATGTTCTTCAAAAGCAAAGGAAGCCCAGGAAGTATTCCACATTAAGGAGGTTATAGAGTCCAGCGGGACTGCAGACTGGGTTCTGGACTGAGAAAAAAGTCTCTAGGACGAGTTTCACTATCAGCGGTGAAATGTGCTGTGGGCTGTCAGTGAGAGAGGCCATCGTAGCAAACTTGCATTTCCTGATTTGGTAACTGTGCTGCAGCTCAGTTCCAGAATGCCCTTATCTCAGA
This sequence comes from Mustela erminea, assembly GCF_009829155.1. Taxonomy (NCBI): domain Eukaryota; kingdom Metazoa; phylum Chordata; class Mammalia; order Carnivora; family Mustelidae; genus Mustela; species Mustela erminea. The sequence continues at coordinate 30,963,762 of NC_045630.1, forward strand.
AACTACATCAGAATATTTAAGAATAAAGGGTCATGGTATCTCCACTATTTTGAAATGGTTCAGAAGAAATAAAACAGAGAATAAAAGCAAACGGGACAGAAGGTAATAATGCGGGATCTGGATAAAAGACGTATGGAAGATCCTTGTACTATTCTTGCAATTTCTGTGCAAATGTGAAATTGCATCAAGACATGTAGTTACCAGAAAAAAAGAAGAGACTGCAAAATGCCACACCGCTGTTCCTCCCGCCGCCTCCTGGCCCAAACATGAAAAACCAACTAACAAAACCCAATTCTCGGATTTTTAGTTTGTTCAGGGAAATCCTGCCTTGTGACCCTGCATAATCATTCACACTGAACATCCTGACTTTTGGGAACCACTGGGTTTCAGTGAGCACAGAAGCGTTATCAGAGCCACTGGTAAGGCCTTAATTAACAGGGTCTTACCCATGTTTTTCTTTACTATTCTATTTTCCAGAACGGTCAGTTGGTCTCTGTTCACTTGTGTGCTTCAGTATGTGTGAACTGCCAACACGGACGCTGAATTTTTTGTACAGTGTGACTTCTGTCAGAAGAGTTGAAAAATACCAATACAGTGGTCAGGGTCAGCAGCTGGGGCCCTACTGACCTGCAGCTGTTTCTGTTCCAATGTTTTACTGGAACACACGCACATGTCTGTTTCCTGCATGCTGTCCATGGCTGTTTCATGGAGCTGAGAGAGACCACGTGGCTTGCAAAGTCAGAGATGCTTACTACCTGGCCCGTTATAGAAGGAGTTTCCTGATCCTGTTCCATGATCGACAGTGGCAAACTACCAACCAGTCTGACTCTCTTTTAATGCCCTTGTGATCCATACGGTCTCCCTGTCCAGAGACCCCATTCTAAACTCCTTCCGCGAGTAAGACCTGGATTTTCCACTCAGGAGGAGGGCAGTGACCTAGCTGTTTGGAGTTGGAGAGGGGACCTGTAGGTTTAAATCATTTTTAAATACAGAGACGCGACCCACCCTCCCTTGTTAGTCCCACTCGCACTTGGAGCTTTCTAGAAGCCAGCTGTGCAGACCACGCTGCCACCCAGCTCTCCCACGGCCCATCTAGGCTTTAACCTCCTCAGCTCTGCTCAATCAGCTACCACTTCTCGTGTACTTTGCAGCTTCTAGAATTTTGCTGCTCTCCTGACTTCACTCTCATGGGTCTCGGTCTTTTTTTCCTTTTTAAAACTAGCTCCTTTACTGTAAGAACAAGCTTTGGGAGGAATTTGAGGTAAACATGCATTTAATCTGTCATCTTTAACCTACCATTTGCTTTTAAGAGTAAATTTGATTGCTCTTTCAGAGAATATTTAATTTTGAGAGGCGGAGGGAATCTTAAGAAGGCTCTGGGCTGAGAATGGAGCCTGACATGGGGCTCGATCCTGTGACTCTGAGATCACGACCAGAGCTGAAATCAAGAGTTGGTCACTTAAGCGACTGAGCCACCCAGGCACCCCAGAGAACAACTTTAAAAATGCTTTTTTCCCTAGTGATAGTTTAAAATTCCAAAATTCTGTATGTATTGGGCATTCTAATTTAAACTATAATGTTGATATTACCCAGGTTCACTTAAGTGCCTTGTAAGAGTAATCTGTGAATGAAATATTTACTATAGACATGAAAACGAGTTCTTTTATGAAGTACGAAAATTCCTGAATTTTTAAAAGTTTTTATTTTAAAGGTTTACCCAGGGGCACCTGGGTGGCTCAGTGGGTTAAAGCCTCTGCCTTCGGCTCAGGTCATGATCCCAGGGTCCGGGGATCGAGCCCCGCATCGGGCTCTCTGCTCAGCAGGGAGCCTGCTTCCTTTGCTCTCTCTCTGCCTCTCTGTGATTTCTGTCTGTCAAAATAAATAAAATCTTAAAAAAAAAAAAGAAAAGAAAGGTTTACCCATTTGTCAGAGAGCGAGTGAGAGAAAAAGAGCACAAGCAGGGGGAGGGGCAGGCAGAGGGAGAAGCAGGCTCCCCACTGAGCAGGGAGCCTAATGCGGGACTCGATTCCAGCACCCCAGGACCATGACCTGAGCTGAAGGCAGACGCTTAACCTACTGAGACACCCAGATATCCCAAAAGTTCCTGAACTTTTAAGTAAAATCCAGAAGCAGGATCTGGGGGAACACAAGAATAACCTAATATAGAAACCTTGTACCAGATCACAATTATAGGTTACACTGAGAAAGAATTATTATTTTTTAAACATCTTATTTATCTGTCAGAGAGAGAGGGAACAGCAGGCAGAGGGAGAGGGGGAAGCAGACTCCCTGCACAGCAGGGAGCAGAATGCAAGGTTCAATCCCAGGACCCTGGGGTCATGACCTTAGCTGAAGGCAGATGCATAACCGAGGGAGCCACCAAGTGTCCCTGAGAACTATTTTATAGAATGTACTCCTTTAGGCATGTGAGGATTAAATGCCACGTCCTTCGGTTCTGAAGACAGAATGTGAGGACTTTTAGGCTGAGAAGTGCAAAAGGGGAGAAATAGGAAAACAACCCCAAATTACAAAGTGTGTTAGGTTGGCAGTTTCATTTTTGTCTAAGCAAGCTAAAAAGTACCAGCTACATGAAAATAAAAAGTAACATTCTGGGTGGTGCCTGGCTGGCTTGGTCCGTCGGTAAAGCACACAACTCTTGCTCTTGAGGTCATGAGTCTGAGCCCCATGTTGGGCTCAGAGATTACTTAATTAAAAAAAAAAAAGAAAGAAAAAGAAAAAAAGGAATATTCTAAGGATACACAGTGTTTGTTGTTTTAGGCAAAATATAAACTAAGAAGATGGCACTTTTAAGAAATAAAGTTATTCAAGATGAATCCAACAAAAATCATTTGTTTTTTGGGGGGGGGTGGGGATTTTTCAGGTTTACAGGAGAAAACTTTGGATGAGTTTTTGTGAAGACACAGGTCCTATTAAGGAAGAATCAGCAGGCTGGCGCGAAGCTTCTGTCAAACCCATCTGCCAGCTGGGCCCTGGTGCTCTTACCAAGGGTACAGGGACAGACCCTCCACTGCCGTGTGGAAAGGCAAGGCCACGCACGTGAATGTGCTCTGAGGACAGAAGTGTTTCCCGCATCTAGCTTGAGAGCAGTGATGAGGGAGGGGGAGAGGGACGGGTCTGGGTTAAAGGTGGGCCTGGGCATGAAACTCCTTCTTGACCGCTGTGCCGCTGAGGGCCCAGGAAGGGCTGCAGTGAGGAGCTGGCCCGAGCTGATGTCCGGGGGGGCCTGCCGAGCCTTGACACCTTAACATATTCTCCATGGCGCCGTGGTTTTGTTATTTTGATCCTAAAATTAACGTGAAGAGTCAACAGAAACTTGCAAAAAACCAGCAGGACTCAACTGGATTTATTTGTTCAGACAGTCAAGACCAGCATTCCAATCACATGATCCTGATCACCCAGAAAGACCCATCCCTTCTGTAAAGGTCAAGTACTAGGCATCTCAGCTCTGTGGACTGAGCACACACTACTCCACTCTCGTTCGTAATAACTGGCTGAAGTGTTTCTGAGGTTATGAAAACTCTAAGATGTTTCTCAAATATTGACATTCCTAACAATGAGATAAGCAACAAAAACCACGAGGCAGCAGGGGACAACCTACACTAGTTCCATGAACTTCTCAGATCACTTGAGAGATGAGGCCTGTACATGAGATCTGGATGCAATATGGAGTAAGAATCAGAACCAATTTTTAAAGTTAAGTACTCCATAGAAGAATTTGTAGCTAACAGGAGGCAAGTGAGATATACTGAAGAATATTTCAAATAAAATAAGAAACAGGATCCCCCTCCATAAACATCACAGAAAACTGAAAATGGAGGAAATACAGAATATTGTTAAATACAGAATATTGTTAAGTATCTACGGCAATAACCAAAAGAGAACATTCCAGTTTTTCTAGGAACTGATTAGCTCCGACCATAAGGGAATCTTTTGCTAGCATCAACTAAGTACCAAAAGGACCTTTCAATCCACCTCTGCCTCTTCCACATACGATACGAAGAGACTTCATCTGAATTTATTCTCCATTCAGGAAGCAAGATACCACAAGCACTGAGGCAGTATCTTAAGTAGCACGTTGTGAACTTGGGGACGGTAAATACGCCACGACAGACTGACTTCTGGGTTCAATAAGACTACTCCTGTGCTGCTATCCAGTAACTGTCTATTCTCGCTGAATCTGGAAGTATTTAGAGTGTCTCCATGAAATACTTCTCACACAAAACAAAAACCAGCTTGTCCCTCCTACTCCACCTCCCCCAAATCCAAATTAGAACAATCCTGAAGGCAGGGACAGTACCCGACTTATTTGCTGTCGATCTTAAACAAAGAGTAAAAGCCCACAAATGTGTTTTTCAGCAGGAACTCTGTTTTCTCTTCCTATTTATGGAAAGAGTTTGTTAACTGGAGTTGAGGACGAATTCCTAACAAGCTTTTCTAAAGAACAGCAGAGCATCTACTGTGTGTTTCACAATGAGACTTTTAAACATGAAGGTCATGTATGGTATGGACTTATTATCCATAAGAAACTAAACAAATCCATTCACAGAAACTCATTCCAGAAAGATGGGTACAATTCTGACATTTAAACAATCGCTTAACAATAATAGAACTTTAAGTAGTGCACTCTAGCTGTTTTGGGAAAGCAGTTCTATTTTACCTTTCCTGGGATGAAGCAACAGAGATTGGAATCCACATACTTCATGAAAGTCATGTTTAACAGTGAGAGCCTTGTTTCCACAGCAGCAAGGATGTCTGCGTGACGAGCTAATGAGTGGTTTCTTCTTTCTGACTCCCTCCTAGAGTAAGAAAAAAAAGCAAGCATGAAAGTAATATTGTGAACTAAATGGCAAGCAGAGAAAATGACTTCCTGGGACCTCTTTTTTCTTTTTTAAAAGATTTTATTTATTTGACAGACAGAGATCAAAAGTAGGCGGAGGGGCAGGCAAAGAAAGAGGAGGAAGCAGGCTCCCCACTGAGCAGAAAGCCTGATGTGGGGCTCAATCCCGGGACCCTGGGATCATGACCTAAGCGGAAAGCAGAGGCTTAACTCACTGGGTCACCCAGGCGCTCCCTTCCTGAGATTTCTAACAGTCTAATATTTACCTGTGAATTTGATACCTACAATTGGGTCATGATTTAACCGAAATCATCAATGAATCGCTATGTCCAGAAATCCCTGCCAAGGACTAGTATTCACTGATAAATTATAGGGGAGAGGGGAATCCGTTTTTTTTTTTTAATTTTGTGTTTTGCTGTATCAAGCCTAATGGCCATTAGAATAAAAAAAAAAAATCAGAGAAATGGAAGAATTACACAGGGGTATGTGAACAAGGGACATATGTTTTTACCCATAAAATCAGCTTACTTAAACTTCTATATAAACTTTTTTTTAAACTATTTATTTTAGAGAGAGAGAGAGAGACAGAGAATGGGGGTAGGGGCAGAGAGAAATTTCAGGCAGACTCCGCGCTAAGCGGGGAGCCTAATATGTGACTCGATCTCACGACCCTGAGATCACGATCTGATCCAAAACTAAGAGTTGGTGGCTTTATTGACTGAGCCACACTGAGCTAGGCACCCCTAGCTCACTTACACTTTTCAAGTGTTACTGAAAAATACTTCACATACAAAATTCACTTTGGAGGTGTGTGACTTCATGATTTCTGATATATTCAGAGTTGTGCACCCACCACCACCATTTAATTTCTCAACGTTTCGTGACCACAAAATGAAAGCCCGTAACTATTACCAGTCACTCCCATTCCCTAGCCCTTGGCAACCACTGGTGTACTTTCTGCTTCTACGGATCTGCCTGTTGTGGACATGGCAGGTAACTGGAGTCGTAGGATATGTGGCATTTTGGGTCTGTCCTTGTTCACGTAGCACAGCTCTCAGGGCTTATCTATGTTGGAGCGCATATCCAGGACTCCATTCCTCTCCACTGCCTGCTGACATTTCTGTCATGCAAACATGGCATCATTCTGAGGACCTGATCATCAGGTGATGACTTCTGGGCTGTTTCCACTCTCTGGCTATTATGAATAATGTGACACAGAACACTCACGTACGTTTTTGGTGTGACTATATTTCCATCTCTTTTGCTATATACCTATGCTATATACCTAGACGCTATATTAGGTATATAGCAAAAGAAATGAAAATATGTACGGAAATGGAAATACATATATTCCTTTTGTTTGTTTGTTTTTTAAGATTTTATTTAGGGGCACCTGGATGGCTCAGTGGGTTAAAAGCCTCTGCTTTTGGCTCAGGTCATGATCCCAGGGTCCTGGGATCGAGCCCCACATCAGGCTCTCTGCTCGGCGGGGAGCCTGCTTCCCCCCACCCCCCCGCCTCTCTGCCTACTTGTGATCTCTGTCAAATAAATAAAATCTTTAGATTTTATTTATTTATTTCACAGACAGAGATCACAAGTAGGCAGCAAGGCGGCAAGAGAGAGAGATAGGGGGAAGCAGGCTCCCCCTGAGCAGAGAGCCCGATGCGGGGCTCGATCCCAGGACCCTGGGATCATGACCTGAGCCAAAGGCAGAGGCTTTAACCCACTGAGCCACTCAGGTGCCCTGGAAATACATATATTCTATGTATATAGAATATACGCTGGGTCATTTGTTAATTCTGTGTTTAGTCTTTCGAGGAACAAAGTGTTTTCCAAAGGGCAGAACCACTTTACAATCGCACAAGTAATTTATGATGGTTCTGATTTGGCCACATCCTTTCCAAGATTTTTTTTGTCTTCTTTACTCTGGCCATCCAAGTGGGTGCTGTGTGCTATCTGTGTTTTGATCTGCAGTGCTACCGGCTGGGGACTGCTGATGTTGAGCACCCTGCATATGCTTAGCCTTCAGCTTCTCTTCTTTGGAGAAATGTCTCTTCAAATCCTTTGCCCCCTTTTAAACTGGGTTCCGTGTCTTTTTTATTGTTGAGCTCTATGAGTTCCGCATACTACGTGGATCAAGGTCCCTCACTGGGTTATTTGAGCTGTTCACCATCTTGATGTCATCCTCTGTGGCACAAGTTTAAATTCTGAGAAGGTCCAGTCTGCCTACTCTTTTGTTACTCGTGCTTTCGGTGTCATAGCAAAGAAACCACTGCCGAATCCAGGTCCATGGAGGTCAGTACTGTTTCCATGTGAGGGTTTACAGTGGAGCCCTGACACTCACACTTCGACTATAGTCTACTTGGAGTTAGTTTTTGTAGATGGGATGAGGAAGGGGCCCAGCTCCATTCTTTTGCAGACACCCAGCTATCCTAGCATCATTTGGGGAAAGCATTATTCCTTCCCCCATCGAGTTGTCTTGGCATCTGGCTTGAAAATCACTACATATCTAAGGATTTCTTGTGCATCCTCCTGGTTCCACTCCACCTGTGCAACCGCCTGTCTTTATGCCCACACCACACTGGTTTGATTACGGCAGCTTTGCAGTAAGTTTTGATATTGGAAAGGCGCAGGACTCGGTCACCTTTGTTGATCTTTTTAAAGACTGTTTTGATTAGGGGCGCCTGAGTGGCTCAGTGGGTTAAAGCCTCTGCCTTCGGCTCAGGTCATGATCTCAGGGTCCTGGGATCGAGGCCCACGTCGGGAGCCTGCTTCCTCCTCTCTGTCTGCTGGCCTTCTCTGCCTACTTGTGATCTCTATCTCTGTAAAATGAATAAATAAAATCTTAAAAAAAAAAAAAAAGACTGTTTTGATTATTCTGAGTCATCTGTATTTCTATGGAACTGAAGGATGAGCCTGACATTTTCCGCACAAACCACAGCTAGGATTTTGACAGGGCTTACACTGCATGTGCACAACCACTTGGGGAGAACCGCCACCTTCAGAACAAAAAGTCTTCCCATTCAACACCATTTAAGTCTCTTTCTATTTCTTTTACCAATGTTTTGTGGTTTTCAGCAGACCAGTCTTCTTTTGTTATAGTCATTACTAAGTATCTTATTCTCCTTGATGGTACTGTAAATGGAATTTTTTTTTTTTAAGTAAGATCTATGCTCAATAACCCAGAGATCAGGAGTCCCATGTTCTTGTGGCTGAGCCAGCCAGGCCCCTGCCCCTCTTTTCTGAGTCTAGTTGACACACAGTGCTACAGTAGTTTTAGGGGTACAACATAGTGCTTCAGCATTTCTCTAACTTATGCCATGCTCATCCCAAGTGTAGCAGACAATGCTATTATTCTGCCATGGACTATATTCCCTGTGTTGTACTTTTTATCTCCATGACTTTTTCATTCCATCACTGGAAGCCTGCGGAGATTCCACTTCGATTCACCCACCCTGCCCATCCCTGCATCCTGCAGTTAACTTGTTTTTGGATCACTGGTTGCTAACACAATTATGCAACTCCTTTCCCGCACTGATCCTGCACCCCATATCCCTGCTGAGTTTTTATGAGCTCTAACAATTACAGGACTCCTTATGCATATGATCACATATATAGGAGATCTTGTCACCTCTGCAGAGAGAAAACGACTTCCTCCTTTCCAATCTGGAAGCTTTGAAATTTCATTTTCTTGCCTAACTGCCCTGGTTAGAACCTCCAGTATAATGTTCAACAGAAATGGTTAGAGTGGGCGAACCATAGTCAAAATCACTTACTGTGATTTAGGTACCCTTCCCTATAAAAACTTGGAAACCATTTAGTATGTAGACTTACCCAAATTAAAAAAAACAAACCCCAAAACAACAGGGGTGCCCCATGTCAGGTATAGCCATTACTTTAAAGACAAAAATCCAAAAAAACCCCAACCAAGAAAGGGAAAGAAAATTCCCACTTGTAAATTATTGCCAGCACTAGGCACAACGTACCTTGGAAGTTGTGCTTTAACTTGTTTCTGACATAGATTGTGGTATCTCTCCACTTTTAGAAATCCCTGATTCAACATTCTCTGGCAGACCAAGTCCATTCTTTTACAAACCTACAGGAAGAAAGAAGGAAAAGGGAGAATTTTAACAGATAAAACCCAAATATATAACAGACAATTAACTTAGACTCCTGTTAGCTGAAAGTTCTCTGTGCCAGTACTGTTCCGCAGTTTGCGGTCTGAATCTCTAAATCAGTACACATGGTAACATGTGTGGTGTATAGTGAGGTGAACCCCTCCTGCTTTATAACTCTTGTGGCATTATGTTAAGAAATTAATACTATGTGTAGGCAGGGAATTTTACTTTTATTTTAGGTATTGGTTGCATGTTCTGAATGTATCCCCACTACTATGGTCAGAAAATGTAGTCCTGAAGATCAATAAAACAAGATATTCAAAAAGTTTTTAATGGTTTGAAAAAAGAAAGTTCTCTGGTAGCTCAAAATGTGTATTCAAACTGATGCCCAACCTCTCATAAAGTTTGTGAGCTATAACCAGAATGAGAATTCTTACTTATTTCTACAAGCCAGGGTTAACTATGGAGAGTTACTAAATACTGTCCTGTCTTCCATAATATCAAATATTTTAACATATGGAGCAGAACCTTGACTATTTTGAATCCTTAAGGAAAACTATGTTTTTATACAGTAAAAGCACAGGATTGGAAGTCCGAACACCTGAATTTCAACGTAACTTTTATGTGTTCTTGAGCAAGTCAGCTCAATAAAGCTGGAGCCAGCCTTCTGTAAAATTGGATAGTACCTAACTCACAGAGGTAGCATGAGGATTAAATGAAACAATACACACTAAAATCACTTTGATAAACTCTAAAGTGCTCTGTAAAAATTATGTTTAATTGTTTAACTTTGTACTAACTGGAAGATTTTGTTCCAGAGATGCCGTATTTCTGAGAAATACGTATTATCTTAATAAAACCTGGTGCACAAAATCCTTTTGTTCTTCGATTCCTGAGGATTTTGCAGTGACTCGGAGGCATCAACTTGAATGTCAGTTCCCACTGTATAGGTGTGGATATTTAAAGTGCAAGACATTGAAATAAATCTAGATCAAGGCCAAGGCGGTTAGGCGGATGCTGTCCTATGCTTGTCTCTCTCCTAGCACCCGGCACAAATGCTTGACAAATACTTGCTGAAATTGAAATGTTTGTTTTCTCTGAGAATACACAGACAAAAATTCTGGCAAACTGGACTGAAGCTAACAAAAGCTGTAATACTTATTAATGAAAGCTTTAATACTACAGTATTAAACACCATGTAGTTCCAAAATCAGAGCACACTAAATGAAAGGTATTAAGGAAAACACTTCTTTTCCATTTGAAAATAAATAAAAACAACAAATTTTAAGTAATGAAACTAAGAGTAATTCCTAGTTATATTTTAGAATATGGTGGGATCTATTTCTAACTAAACCAAGCCAGCTGTCAACAGTCAACACATGGTCAGTGTCTATTAAAAAATAACATTAATAGGGGCGCCTGGGTGGCTCAGTTGGTTAAAGCCTCTGCCTTCAGCTCAGGTCATGATCTCAGGGTCCTGGGATCGAGCCCCACATCAGGCTCTCTGTTCAGCAGGGAGCCTGCTTCCTCCTCTCTCTGCCTCCCTCTCTGCCTACTTGTAATCTCTGTCTGTCAAATAAATAAATAAATCTTAAAAAAAAAGACATTAATAAAACTAATAAATATAAACATAAATACATGTTAAAGTTTATTTGTTTTTTAGTAATCTCCACACCCATCCCGGGGCTCAAACCCATGACCCTGAGACCAAGAGTTGCACACTCCTCTGCCTGAGCCAGCCAGGTGCCCCAGTATAAATAATTTTTAAAGGAAAAATAACTCTTCAGAAAAAAAATATTTAGAGTTACATTTTTGCAAATCTCTTTGATATGTAGTTTTATAGAACAGAAATAAACTGCCATATCTGCTTCTGTATTCAGTCTACTGAAGTATTACCTTAGACAGTTCGAGAAAGCACACAAGCACGTTTCATGAGTTATCTGTATGCTGACATCATCACATGTCACAGAGCTCCTGGAAAGCTCCACTGTCTACTTGTGAAAGGCAGAAATAACAACTTAAAACTATAATGAAAAGACTTCAGATCTTACAGACTCCCTCCCTGAAAGGGCCTTGGGGACCGCTCTGGGAGCCCAAGACTAAACTTTAAGAACCACTGGTACTGAGACTTTAGGTAAAAAAAAAAAAAAAGTATATATATATATATATATAATATATATATATCTACTTTTACTTTATCTTTGTTTTTGTGCTGTTGGTCATGGCTTACTGAACATCCAGGAAAGAAAGAATACCAAATTAAATGCTGTTCTTTTCTTACAATATTGATTAATGCTTAAAATATTTTTGACCTCAGCTTTTGTGGTTCTGTTCTCATTTGTCTGTCTTTGTGACCTCCTGTTTTTCCAAAACTGACGGGAAAAAATTTTACCTTACTTGTTATTAAAATACAACAAAAATCCTAGCAATCTGGTCATTTACCCAAGACAGTAAAATAAAATTCTGGAGTCTAATATTTCAAGATGATGACTATGTAAAAAACTATCACGGCATTCAGAGATCAGCACAACAGATACTTATCAACATACCAGGGAGCTCACAGAATACTAGTCTCCAGTGGAGACATTCAGTTTGGGCTCCTCCGTTACTGCTGTTCTAATTAGAAGAGATGTGGTTTTTCTTTAATTATTTGAAGAGTTAAATTGCCATGTCTACCCTCTTCCATCATTTTCTAACCTAAGTAGTAATGAAATATTTTGTTCACTTTGTCTAGGAATCTTTTTTGATTTCTTGTGCCACCATGGTCCTACTTAACAACGCAAGACACATATGCCATAAATTTGTGAAACCTGTAATTTTCCTATGAAACCTAATCTTAGTGTCAAATCTCGGTTGATTCTAAGATCCATATCTTTCCAGATTTTAACATTTGACATTGGAATGGTCTTACAATAATTGGCAGCATTTCTTTTTCAGAGGGCTCACAGGCTACAAAATATAAAAGGGTGGACTTCTTTGATTTTGTTTAAGATGCTGCAGAGACTTTAAGACGTCAATAAAAGCTCTTCAGAGGGATGGGGAAGCACTGCCAGAATACACATACAAATTGATCAAGATGCATTCTGATTTCAAAAATCCTAGAACACGATACTGTATCTTAGAATCCAGGAAATGTAATAAGTTCGGATTTTTCATGTCCTTATTTAGTGCTTTACAGTTCTCAAATGAATTGAATACCTGATGCTTTTCTCCAATTAATCCAGAAGCTATTATCAAAGATTAGGCCACTTACCAATAACCCTCAAACTGGAAAGAACTTAAGACACCAGAACCTTTCCTTTCTTTTTACAGTGAGAACATGGAGGCCTTAAGAAATTATGTAACGTGTACAAAGTCAAACTATGCAGTGGCAAAAATGAAATTAAGAATTCAGGCTTCTAATTAGTATCTTTTTAAATTTAGTGATCTGCAGCTCTACAGAGTGAAACAATTATCCTAACAATTCTCAACTGATTGGTCTCAACTAACACTCTGCTGCTACAGAAAATGTTGGCACAAGTCTCAAGTAGGACTTCCTGAGGCAGTATGAGATTTTAAGGACATTAGGGGGTGTTCTCATCACACTGCTAAAGTTTAGAGAGATGGTGCTAGTCTATATCTTTCTAGAATTCTTCCAAAGTTCAAAAATCAGAAGTCAATTATGAGGAAGCAATGAGACAAATCTGCACTGTAGAACATTTTATAACCCACCTGCCCTGATTCTTCGAAAAGCCAACTGCACGAGGAATGAAAAAAGTAGGGAGAATGTTCTAGATTAAAAAGACATTCTGGGTTAAGCCTCTGCCTCCAGCTCAGGTCATGTTCCCACTGTCCTAGGATCGAGCCCCACATCGGGCTCTCTGCTCCGAGGGGAGCCTGCTTTCTCCTCTCTCTCTGCCGGCCTCTCTGCCTGCTTGTGATCCCTGTCTGTCAAATAAATAAATAAAATCATTTAAAAAAAAAAAAAAGAAAGAAAGAGCAAGCTGTGGTTCTCAAAGTGTGGTCTAGGGACCCCTGGGATTCCCAAGATCCTTTTGAGAGTCTGTGGGGCCAAACTAGTTTCATAATACGAAGACGTTATTTGCCACTTCTACTCTCATTCCTCCATAATATACAATGGACTTTTCCAGTGGCAACACAACACATGACAACAATTTTCTGGCAACTAATGAAGAATATACTGTCTCTTCCTGCGTCTTCTAGAATTTTCTAAGGTAAGCTCTTAGGGTCTTCAGTAACTTAACAGTATAAAGATGTCCTGAGGTTTAAAAAAAAAAAAATTGGGGCGCCTGGGTGGCTCAGTTGGTTGGACGACTGCCTTCGGCTCAGGTCATGATCCTGGAGTCCCGGGATCGAGTCCCACATTGGGCTCCCAGCTCCATGGGGAGTCTGCTTCTCCCTCTGACCTTCTCCTCGCTCATGTTCTCTCTCACTGTCTCTCTCTCAAATAAATAAATAAAATCTTAAAAAAAAAATTGAAAACTACTGGCACACAGCAAGAGATGTAAGGAAGACAGCATGCCTATTAAAAAAGGAGTTAATGGTTTCTCATTTTCTTACCAATCAACGTTCTCTAAAATTTTCTAACATGTTTGAACAAAAGATATAAAAGGAACTATAAATGGGTAACAAATTTAACTAGCTACAGTGCTCTGAAGTGTCTCAGGATGAAAGTATATAGGTATTTTGTTACCTACCAGAAAATTTCATTCCACATAATGAGCAAGACTTCTGAATTTAACCTTCAGTCATATTTATGTCCTGAACTACTAATAGGATTCCATTAAATTTATAGAAGCTCAAACCATACAGGAAAAAATTTCATAGGATACCTCTAAAACAGCTTTTAAAAAGCCTTCCACATTCATATTTCAGTGAGTGAGAACACTATGCTCACAAATCAAAGTCAAACGCTCAAACTTGGCTTAGATACACTCCTGAACTGGGGGTAGGACCTCACTTCTTAACCTTTGCCACGTGTTTCAAAAACTCTCACCCTATCAAGAGGGCCTAGGTGACAGTCTAACGCTGTATCAGCACAAATTTGTCTGATTTACTGAAAAAACAACTCAAAGTACAAGTTTTATCACTTCAAAAGCTGTGTTCCATCAAATAATTTTAAATACATTGGAAGAGTTAAGTATTTAAAGCATTATTTCTGTGTAATCAAGATTTCTAGGCTCTGGATACATTTTTGGAGCATCAATGGCAGGAAAAATGAACAAACAAACCAACAATTCAATAAGGCATTTGGATAATCCCTTGGAAAGAAATGGAGAGTCACATTTCAATTATTCATGGCAACAGGAAGCAAAGACTATCATCAACTAAACTGCACAAACAACTGAAAAATGTTATTTTAGCAATCTCAACCAAGAGCACATCTTTTAAAGAAAATACAGAGTAATGAGTACATGGCTTATGTGTCTGTCTTCTAATTTAGGTGCTAACCACAGTGACAACTGAGTCCCTAATAAGTAAACCAGAGAGAAAAAAAAAACCTGAAACATCCAAACAATACATACACTAGTTCATCAACCACTGAGCTGCTGACATTTAGCGTTATGGAAACTAATTCTATTCTTAATTAGTATCACTCTCTTCCAAGCATATCCAGCCTAATCCCACTAAAAACAAACAAACAAACAAACTTAAAATGAAAGGAGCTGGAGTAACGTGTACTCCAGATAGCAGCATACATACTAATGTTCCTTGATTTTTTCTGGCAAAGAGCCCTTTAGATATAAGGAAAGCACGAAGCAGGCACTGTTTCTACCCTGCCAATGTCATTAAGAGACCACAATTAAATTAATGCTGACATCTAGTGGCAAGAAAAAAATCTTTCTTTTATAATGCTACCTGAATTGTACCTTATGACCCCAAGCGGATCAATCTGAAACCAAAGACATTTCCAAATAGCCACAAAAGATTATCCACTTAATCTACAAATTATCTATTAACCTTAAGCAAACAAAAGAATAAGAAAATAGTTCCTCATTACTAAACCAGAGGGGAAAGACCCTCTCTAGGACATAAAATTGACTTAAGAATCTTTGGGGGGGGGTACAGGGGATGGTAAGGGGCTCCTTATGAAAAACCTGTTTGAAACCACAAATCTGTACCCTAAAAGTCTAGAAGAGATGACTGCTTTAAAATTAAGAACGCAACTGAGTATTTCACTTGAAAGAGATGTCATTCATTAATAAACAGTGGGATGTCCTAAGAAGCTAGTTTTCCCCCCCAAAAAATGTTTTTAATTTTTAAAAAGGTAAACGACTGACAAAAGAACAAAAAACCAGTGTTCCCCAACACTTACAAAACAGAACTGTGAATATTCCAAGCTTTACAAAGCCATTGTTTGGCTGAGAGGCTCAATTCAATCAAACGTTATGCCTAATTTCCAGACACTGTGAACATACAGCATGAATCTTGAGCAAACATCACCCTTCATAAAAATCGGACTATTTAAGATTCTACACGGAATTCTAGGATGACATGTTTGGGGAATGCAGGGACAATCAATTTTGACAAACGATATTTCAACTGAAGTATCTTCCATTCTGCAGACTGGCGTGGTAGAACTGCTGGGCTGACTAGAAAAGAGAAACCTGGTCATCAGTTTGAATCAAAATTAATAAACTTTCTTTAAAAAGTATGATTTCCCTTCCAAAACGCAATTAGAATCAAATTTAAACTGGAGGTGTAAACCTAAAATGTGGCACACGAACGAGAAAATGCTGTACACACTACATTCAGAAATATGTCTTTGTCCTCTTAAAAACAATCCCAAGCACAGATTGAGCTCCTACACAGAGTCGGCACAGAGTCCCTTCAAAATGTCCACCTCCTTCAATTTCCTTCCCACTTAAAGGATAAATTCCCCGACAGGAAGCCAAAGATCTTAACTGAACTAAGACATTCATCAAACCTTCAGTCCACGGTGTGGAGCGAGGTAAATTCCTCCTTTCTATAAATCACTTGAACTACTGTGATTTGAAGCTGGCGGGTGGGCGTAAGTCACTAGTTAGAAAATGAACTGCAAGAGAAACCAACCCTGTCCAGGGGCGAGGTGCTCCCCGAGGGTGGGAAGTGTCGGGGCGAGGCCGAGCCGGACGCGCTCTCGGTGGGCTCTACTTTACTGGTCACCTGGGGAGCTGGGGCCACCAAATGGCGTTCACGCCCCTCTGAGCCCCCACCGGGTTTGTGGAGGCCTCCCCGACCCTACTTCATCTTCTCCAACCGGGAAACCTAGGTCGGGGTTGGGGGGGAAGTGGGGACACAGTGCGTGATTCCTGCGGACCGACCAAACCTGGCTGGGCCCGGCCGGGGACTGGACGCTGGTGCACAAAAGGCTGCGACCCGAGCCGCGGAGCCGGCGCTCGGGCCCGGCGGCGCTGGGACGCCCCAACTCCCGCCGCCGCCCCGCTTCCGGGCCGGGGCAGCGAGCCCCCTAGCTCCGCGGCAGGAAGGGGAGGGGGGATGACCCCGCCGCCCGGCGCCGGGACTCCGCGTCCTGGAGCCGGCTGCGGCTCCCTCCCCGGGGGACGCGCTCCCCTCTCCGCCCCTCCCCAGACCTCGGCCGGCGGAGGGGGCGGCGGGGGTCCCGCGGGGGCCTCACCAGGCGGAGCTGGCTAATTTCGTCGTAGGACATAAAGCTGAGGATGTTCTCGATGGCTACGATGGGCAGCGCCACCAGCGTGTTGTTTTGAGGCAGCTGGTCGGGAGCCAGCGCCTGGGCTGGGGGCGCCTGGGAGCCCGGCTGCGGGGCCGGGGGCGGGGGCGGGGGGGGCAGTCGCTGGGTAGAGCCGATGGCCGAAGAGGGGCCGCCGTCGCCGTGGCCGCCGCCTCCTTCCTCAGCCATCCGCTCCTCCGACGCCGCCGCCATCTTGGGGGTTTGATTTCTTCCCCCCCGCAGCAAGGGGAACTAGGGCGCTTCCGGTGCGTCACTTCCGCCTCGGGCCGCGGGGCGGGGCCCCGGAGGGGTGGAGCCTGCGCGGTGGCTGGCGGCGGGATTCGCTTGAGTTGCGGTTGGTCCCCGTGGCGGTGCGGCCTGGGGCTGTTTTTCCCGGGAAGCCGACCTTTGGAGGCCCTCTGACCCGAGGCCGGCAGGGACCGGAGGGCGAGGGAGCCCGGTCGGTTAGAGTGCAGTCCGCCGGCGCGATTTTCTTGGCGCGCCTCCTGACACGGGGCGGGGAGAGTAGTGTTGCCTCGCGGGTGTGGACTCGTCGTCGTTTGTGGAGAATGAGGTAATGGTCCCTTTAAGCGAATGACGAGGAGTGAAGTACTGACTAAAGCCACGGTGTACAGGGACCTTGAAAACTTCCTATTAAAAGAAAGAAGCCAGACCCAGAGGACAACATTGATCTGGGGACGTCTGCAGCCGTCAAGTGCGCGGAGGGCGGAGGGGCGGTTTTCGGGCTCCGGGGCTGGAGGGAGGGAGGGGCGTCCTGCTGCGACCCCAGGGTTCTGCTGGGGGATGGAGAGTAAGGAGGGGAGCTGGGCGGCCGGGGTCCTGCTGGGGGAGGGAGGTGGGGCAAGGAGAGGAGCCCTGCTGGGGGTGGAAAGAGCGAGCGGTGCCCTGTTCTGGGGCTAGGGTCCTCCTGGGGTGGTGAAGCGGAGGGTGGGAGGAGTGGTTAGGGCGGAGGCACCTGCAGAGTGGAGGGAGAGGCATCCTGCCGGGGTGAAGATGCTTCCGGGTTAGATAGCGTGGGTGCACAACCTTGTGAGTACCCTAAAAGCAGTATGTTAAAAGTGGTTGTACACCTTGCGCATTGTATCTCAATGTAAACGTTGATTTAGGCAAGAGTCATTAAAAAATGCTATAAGGAGGTATATAAAGGTATGACGTGGAACGTAAAATTTAGGTAGTCTCAAAATAACTCTTCATAAATTACATGTTAATTACAAAAATAAATAAGTTTGCAGTAGAGAAGTTGGGTGGACAACTGCCGTGATCAAGTCACTAACACTAATATCAGGCGTTTTGAGAGGGATGAACATCATGTACCTTCTGATAGGATATGAAAAGAACGTGACACAAGATAGTACTCCTGAAAAAAAGAAAAAAGCAAGCATACCTTTATTTGAGGCAGGCAGATCTGATTAATTGTTCCATGCTCTTCAAAAACATTACTGTCATGAAAGACAAAGACTAAGGATTTGTGTCAGATTAAAAGAGGCTAAGGAGGTAAGACAGCTACATTCATAGGTGATCTTGAATTGGATCCTGGATTAGGAAAAATAGCTAAAAAGAACATTGTGACAATAGGCAAAATTTGAATATGGGTTATATATTAGATAGTATTGTAATCAATACATTTTTTTGATTTGGTTAATTTTATTGTGCTCTTGGAAGAGAATGTCCTTATTCTTAGGAAATACACATTGAAGTATTTAGAGGTCAAGGGGCAGATCTCAATTTGATCTCAAATGGTTCATTGGAGAATGAGATTAATAAAGCAAATATAAATGTTAACAAATTGTGAATCTGGATGAAGAATATACAAGAGTTCCTTGTACTATCTTGTAATTATTTCAAAATAAAAACTTTTTAAAGGTCGTGCTTGTTAAAATCAGTAAAGGGAAACCTCACCAGAGTGGATTCTGGGTGCAGAAGGGGAGAGGGAGCCGCGCCACTCAAGGTCAATCACAGACCCAACAGAAGAACCCTCCCCAGGGAAGGATCCCAAATTCCAGGCCCCCACAGGGAAAGGTGGACATTGCATGTCCTACAGAAGTGAGCTCCCTGGCAGTGCGGCCAGGGACAAACCACCACCACCCTGAACTCCTGTGTTTCTCCAGTGGATTTTGCTTCAGAACAGCCCTCCCAACTTCCTCCTTGTCCACAAAACCACGTTCCTCTCCTTTGTGTGTTGGACTTGCCTGTGGTCTTGCCGTAGCTTGCGTGTCCCAAACTGCAATTCTCTGCTATTCCCGAATCCACTTCCATGGGGAAAGTAACAACTTTTATTTTTAAGGTTAGTAGTTAATATTTCCATATTTTTGTATTCTCATAATCTCCTATAACAAAGATGAGGATGCACAGGTGACTAAATTTTGACGCTTTGTCTTCTTAGTCCTGAGTCTTAATCTCAGTCTCCAGTGTGACCCTTCTTTTGCCACTCTGGTTTGGAATCTGAGGGTTGCAATGTAGATGCAGAAACCACCGGAAAAGCTATGCGTAAGGGCTATGGGCAAGGGGGCAAAGAACACAAGGAGATTAACTGGGGGTAGGGGTGTGTTGGCCAGAATGGGCACACTTTCTGGTGACGGGCATTAAGGAGGGCATGGGGGTGTAATGAGCACTGGGTGTTACATGTAACTGCTGAATCGCTAAGTCCTGACCTTGAAAAGAATAGTACACTATAAGTTAACTAACTGAGTTTAAATAAAAAATTTTTAAAAAAGGATTGGCACACTTTACCCATTCACAGGCTCTTAAACAACTGGTCACTTCATCTACCTTGTTGCACCTGAGAAACCCTTTGAAGTTACTTCTTTAGTTCCCCCCTCGCATGTCTAGCATTCCATAAATGCTTTATGCCTAAATGTTCCTGATACACTTGAAAATTTATGAAATGTTTGTTTCATTGACACTAGTAGATTGTAAGTTCACTTTTTTACTTAAGGTATTGCTTGCTATAAAACCAATTACAGTTTGAGCTGAAGTGAAACTTCATTTTATTCAAGTTTGATGCTTTTTTTTTTTTTAAGATTTATTTGTTTATTTGAGAGACTGTGTGCTTGCATGCAAGCTGGGGGGAGTGGGGCAGAGGCAAAGAATCTTCAAACAGACTCCCCACTGAACATGGAGCCCATAACAGGGGTTGATCCCACCACCCTGAGGTCATGACCTGGGCCAAAACTGAGAGTCCAGTGCTCAACCAACTGAGCCATCCAGGTGCCCCCAAGTTTGATACTTTCTTAATAGTCAAAATTGAAATTGGACGTCTATAAATGGAACTATGTTTTAAATACATTATGGCAACTCTTTTTTTTTTAATTTATTTATTTGAGACACAGAATGAGAGGGAGAGAGAGAGCATGAGAGGAAGGATGGTCAGAGGGAGAAGCAGACTCCCCACTGAGCAAGGAGCCTGATGTGGGACTCCATCCTGGGACTCCAGGATCATGATCTGAGCTGAAGGCTGTCCCTTAACTGACTGAGCCTCCCAGGCATCCCGGCAACTGTCATTATAAAGGAAAGCCATTGGAAATTTTTGAAAAAGTGAATCATCACTCCCGAACTTATCTGTTCTATAAATCCACTAATTACATCCAGTTTTGTCTTTCTTGAAATGGGTGTGTGAAAAGCCTTCCTACTCCCTTCTCTTTCCATCTGTGTTCAACTAGTTAACCTAGGGCAGGCTGACCACAGATCTGCACAACAGAATACAACTTTGGAAATGACTTAAGCCATTTCCTGCCAGTAAGCTCATTCAAACTATCCTGTTTATGAATATTGGACCTCGTGTCCTTATGTTCCCTATACATTTTTTTAATAGAAAAAATTTCAAAGCATATAGCTTTTTTCAATTACTGAAATCAATGCTTGCTTTGAAGATGCTTTCCATCAAAACAAATAGTTGTAACTAAAACGAATATTTGAACTTTCAGGAGTTCTGGGTTCTAAATGAGGCTGCATACCAGTCAAGTACTGTAAGACCTTTGTAAAACAGTGATTGTAGTATAGGATGGAAGTATGCATCTCAGGAACTCTGTATTTCTAGTTTCATATTTACATGAGAGAACAACATTACCTTCCTCCTTAAATCTCCCAAATATGAGGATGAGTTGAATCAGCAATTAAGTGGAGTTTTGAATTCCTCTGATTAATTTATTACCATGCAGACACTGTATCTCACGTATGTTATTTTGGTCTGCCTTATCCATCAACCTTCCTGGTCAGGGTGTGTTGGCTTGGGTGCAGTCAGGTGTAGGGAAGGATGGACTGAGCTATGGCACCTCTACAGGAAGAAGGGCTTTGTATATGAAAAAGAGGAAACCCAAACCAGACATTGGTTTTCCTATTTGTTAGCAGGTTTATAACATACAGAGAAAGAAGGATGAGCTCACAGACGAAAAAGAAGTTTGGGGGCACCTGGGTGGCTCAGTGGTTAAGCGTCTGCCTTCTGTTCAGGTCATGATCTCTGGGTCCTGGGATCAAACCCTGAGTGAGGCTCCCTGCTCAGTGGGGAGTCAGCTTCTCTCTCTCCCGCTGCCCCTCCTCCCTGCTTGTTCTCTCTCTCAAATAAATAAAATCTTAAAAAAAAAAAAAGATTAGAGTGTTTCTACAGATTGTAATTAGCTATGTTTTTCTTTTTAATGATAGTAAGAGAAATAACAAAATTTACCATCTTAGAAAAAAAAAATTATCATCTTAACCATTTCTAAGCATACAACTCAATAGTATTAAGTATATTCACACTGTTGTGCAACCAGCTCAGAACTCTTTCGTCTTGCAAAACTGGAACTCTAAACCTATTAAACCAGTTGTCTGCCGCACCCCCCACCCTTGGCAGCCACATTTCTACTTTCTGTTGCTACAGATTCGACTACTCTAGATACCTCATCTAAATCTTAACTATATTGGGGGGGAGGGGTTTGGTGACTGGCTTATTTCACTGAGCATAATGTCTTCCAGGTTCATCCGAGTTGAAGTGTGTGTCAGCCTCTCCTTCCTTTTAAGGGCTGTATAATATTCCGCTGGAGCCATATACAGCAGTGGGATTCCTGGATCATATGGTAGTACTATTTTTAATTTCTTGAGGAACTGCCATACTGTTTCCCAGAGCACCTACACTAGTTTTATAATCCCACCAACTGCATGGGAGTTCCAATTTCTGTCCATCCTTGACAACGCTTGTAATTTTCTGGTTTTGGGATAGTAGCCTGTGGTTGTTAATGTGAAAATGTTGGGGTTCAGAGCAAATGATCAAGAAAGAATTCTTGAGTGGTGCCTGGGTGGCTCAGTGGGTTAAAGTCTCTGCCTTCAGCTCAGGTCATGATCTCAGGGACCTGGGATCAAGCCCCACATCGGGCTCTCTGCTCAGCAGGGAGCCTGCTTCCCCCTCTCTGCCTGCCTCTCTGCCTACTTATGATATCTGTCTGTCAAATAAATAAATAAAACCTTAAAAACAAAGAATTCTTGAGACATCTTTGGTGCAGAAAGGAGGTTTTATTAAAGCACAGAGACAGGACCCATGGGTAGAAAGAGCTGCTCTGTGGTTATGAAGAATGACTGATTATATACTTTCAAGTTGGGAGAGGGTTAGAGATAGCGAAAGTCTCTAAGGAATCTGGAAGCAAGGTTTCCAGGACCTTGAGGGGCTAGCTGTTAGGAAAAAAGTCATTTGTTACTGTTTAGTAAAACCTCAGTCATGAGACCCTTCACAGATCATGGGCTTGGAGATGAATACTAACATGTACTTTGTGGGGCAGAGATAAAGGGAGTCTCCAAACGAATTTTTATATGTTAAAGTAGACTCCTAGGATCCTGGGGGTCAGGCTAAGATTGCCTCTTGCCCTTAGCCAAGTATCAGCATCGAGGCAGCTGAGCTCCCAGAGGAAGGTCACTGCTTGTCTCAAGGATTTGTCAGTGGATTGTAAGTTGCAAGGAGATTTAATTTTTTTTCCTATATTACTTTTACCTTTGTTCTCCACATCAGTTTTGATTTGCATTTTCCAGATTGTTAGTGATGTTGAGCATTTTCTCATGTTTGTTGTTCATCTGTGTCATCTCTTTAAAAATGTCTGTTCAAATCCTTTGCCCAGCTTTTAAAAATAATTTTTATTGATTTGAGAGGGAGAGAGAATCTCAAGCAGACTTCCTGCTGAGCACAGAGCCCAAGGTGGGACTCGATCCTTCAATAGCCATGTCACAGCCTGAGCCAAAAGCAAGAGTCTAACGTTTAACCTACTGAGCCACCCAGGCACCCCTGCCCAGTTTTTAACTGGGGTATTTGTTTTGTTGTTGTTGAGTTGTCTGACTTCTTTATATATTCTGGATATTAACCCCTTATCAGATACATGATTTGCAAGTAGTTTCTCTCATTCTATAGGTCGTCTTTGTGTTCTGCTGATTGTGTCCTTAGATGCACAGAAGATCTTGAAAATAGAAGTTTTTAAGTTTTCTTCACAGATGTCCCATTTGTCTATTTTGTCTCCTGTACTCTGGGCTCATATGCAAGAAATTGTTGCCAAATCCAGTGTCATAAAAGCTTTTCTCTATGATTTTTTTTTTAAGGAGAGTTATAGTTTTAGGTCTTCCATTTAGGTTTTTGATCCATTGTGAGTTAATTTTTGTATATGAAGTGAGACTGGGGTCCTACTTTAGTTGTCCACATGCGTTTGCCCAGTTTTCCCAGCGCTGTTTGTTGGAGGGCAGGCACCTTTCCCCATTGATTGGTCTTGGTGACCTTGGCAGAAATCATTTGACCATGTAGTTGAGAGTTAATTTCTGGGCACTCTACTCTATTCCTTTGGTCTGTCTGTCTGTCCTTTTTTTTTTTTTTTTTAAGATTAAAATTTAAAAAAAAATTACTAGAGAGCATGTGAGCGGGGCAAGGGGCAGAAGGAGAGAGAGAAGCAGACTTACTTCCTGCTGAGTGGGGAGCCCAACGAGGGACTCGATCCCAGGACCCTGATATGACCTGAGCCAAAGGCAGAGACTTAGCTGACTGAGCCATCCAGGCACCTGTATGGTCTGTTCTTGCATTAGGACCACAG
Source organism: Mustela erminea (assembly GCF_009829155.1). Taxonomy (NCBI): domain Eukaryota; kingdom Metazoa; phylum Chordata; class Mammalia; order Carnivora; family Mustelidae; genus Mustela; species Mustela erminea. The sequence continues at coordinate 30,987,465 of NC_045630.1, forward strand.
TCCACAATGTTTTGATTAGTATAGTTTTGTAATACATTTTGAAATCGAGAAGCATGAGGCCTCCAACTTCATTCTTCTTTAATTATCTTTTTTTTTTTTTTAATTATCTTTTTAAAGACCCATCCCTGTGACCAGATGAGAAGTTCCCTGTCATGGCCAATGCCTGAAATGCTATCATTAGATGCATTCTTTTTAGTTTAAAGCTTTGACTGTATGGAAAGATAGCCCACTAACCTTCAACTCAGCAAATGTTGATTGGTTGCTAACCAGATAGGGTGCTGGGAAGACACCAAGATAACAGTGTTTCCCACCCTCAAGAGGATGGGGATCTGGCCGCAGTATTGGTCGTCCCAGGGACTCGCAGATCTGACTCCACTGACCTGGCAGGCTGGCCGGGTCCCTCCGCATTTCCTGTAAGCACTCTTCCTAGAGGTGCACATTCGGGAAGGTAAACTGAATTTCCTGGACTGATCTTCAGACCAAGTGATTCAGCGAGCTGTGCCCTCCCATCGTTTGCAAAGTCTGCAAACCAAACTGAAGCAAACATCTAAGTAGGAGTCATTACTTCCAAGTGGAAGTGTCAGGGAACTCGTCACAGTGGAGGTTACAGGTCAGCCTGGCCTAGAAGGATGGTCGTGTTGGGATCCTTCTGGAGGCTTTCTTCATGAACAAGCTGAGGAGGATGAGAGGGCATCTCAAAGGAAAAAGGAACAGTAATAGCAAGTAGTGTGGACCCTGCGACAGTAAGGAGTTGCTCATGGGTTCCTCTGGGCACCAACTCCCGTGGTGCTCAGTGGTCAGTGGCACCCAATGGCCACCAGCGCCCCCTCTCCCCCCATACCTGCTGCTTCCTTCGGTGGCTATAGTGCAGTGCCTCTCATGGGACACCTCCCCTGGCATCCTGGAGACCAGGCTTTGTTTGGGGAGTTCCAGAGGGCAGATTCCCAGCCTGTCCTATCAGCACCGCCCGCACAGCGATGCTCCGCCCTCCTCCGAGCCCCTGCGGTGCCCTCCCAACAAGTCTGGGTCCTCTACCGTGGAGGCTGTGTGTCTCAGCTGCAAGGAGCCTGTGGCTGCTCCCCTGTTTGCGGTGCCTGCATTGGAGTCCTTCCAGCTTACTAGCCAGTGTCTCGTTCTCATCCCCTGCTAGGGTTATGAAAGCTTGGGTGTGAACCGAACTGCCGCCATCTTGAACAAATCCCCCATAGTAGCCCCTCTGACCAGAAACCTTCCAAAGGGCAGCCCCCACCGCATTCTTCCCCTCCCTATGCCCTTGAGGCACAATCCCTGACCTGCTGGGAGGTCTGACTGTGACACACGCTGATTGTTAAGGGTCTGTCCTGGTTGTCCCAGCTTCTAGGGCTGTGAAAGCAGGTCCTGAGGCAGCTGGGGTTTGGAGACCATAACTGGTGGCTGCCCAAGACTCGCTTCTTCCCTAAGGCCCTTTAATAAGCCATTTCTGGTCAAGCTGGACTTGTTGGCCTTTGGTTTCTGTCTTATGGCTCCTTTGGCCACTAGAGATCTTTTCCCTTCCACCAAATGATATTAAACTCTCCCTGTTCAATTACTGTCTGGTTTTTCTCTTTATTGGACTCTGGCTGATAATAGCAGTGAAGTTTTTACCATGAAAAATCTTTTAAGAACCCTAGTACAGACCTTTTCTGGTAAAGCCCGGGGAGGTGGGAGGTGGGGGGTGGGGGACGGTAGAGACTCGCCCATCTGATCTCCCTCTTGTTCCCTGAGGCAGTTTCTCTAAAACAGTCTGCAAACATTGAACAGCCTTTGCTGTGAGCAGTTGGAAGCCGTGTGGAGATAGAGGAGTGATGGGGTCGGTTGTGTGTTTGGGGGGGGGGGTGTAATTCTGGTGATAAAGAGACTGGACTGGAAGGCAGAAAGTTGGTGTGGAGGGAAGCCAGTTAGGAGGATGGTCAAGGACAAAGAAGACTTTGGATTTGAAACAGAGCAGTGACTTTTAGAGTGGAAAAGAAATGCACGCAGAGTTAAAAATTGTTAAAATTGATAGGTCTGTAACAGTACTTAATGACCGGGTGCTAGAAATACAGTGCTGGAGAAGTTAAAGAAAACACTGTCCTACAAATTCAGCAATAGGATTGTTGTAGGAAAATGTTGGAGTCCAGAGCCATCAGCCAAGAAATAATTCTTGAGATGTTTTTGGTGCAAAAAGGTCTTTTTATTAAATTAAAGCATGGGATGGGGCCAGTGGGCAGAAAGAGCTGGTCGGTGGTTCTGTCTTGTGGGTGATTCTATATTTTCAAGCTGGGAGAGGGTTAGGGAGACCACAAGTCTCTAAGGAATTTGAAAGCAAGGTTTCCAGGATCTTGTGGGGCTAGCTGTTGTTAGGAAAAGGTCATTTATTACTGCCTGGTAAAACCCTACTCATGAGACACATAGTGTGGGCCATATGCTTGGAGGATGATTGCCAACATGTATCTTGGGGGGGGGGGTCGAGATAAAGGACGTTTCCAAAGGAATTTTTATACTTTCAAGTAGACTTACAGGATCTTGGGTTGGGGTGGGGTGGGGTGGGGAGTTGGGCTAAGATTACCTCTTGGCCTTTGCCAAGTATTAATCAAGGTAGTTGAGTTCCCAGAGGAAGGTCCCTCTGCCTGTTTCAGGGACTTGTCAGTGGACTGGAAGCAGTAAGAAAATTTAATTTTTTCTTTTGCCTTTATTTCTCACATCAGGATGCCTGATATGCCACGGAGGGAGGCAAGGGTGACGGGAAGAGGCTCAGGTTGGCATGGGAGGAGAGGGAAAATGAGTCCAGGAAACGATAACCCTAGCTCGAATTTATCAAGTGGTTACTATGAATCCCTGAATCTCTCCTTATCTTCTGTTTTTAAATGCACTCAGGATTTTGTGTTAATCGGGAAAGACAACAGACACAGAGACAGCCCCTTGAAAGAAGCTTTTTCCTCCTGTAGTCCCCGAGCCCAGGCCATGTGGGGGAGCAGGGGGAATGGGAAGTCTGGCCCAGAGCCTTCATGAGACTCACAGGGAGGAACAGGCGAAGCAGGATGGGCAAGCTGACCAAATGTAGGGGTGCCTAGTTTGAATAATTTTGGTGGCCTGCATTACAGGAGGGTCTAGTTCTCCAGTACCGGGCCCTGGAGTGATTTAGAGACAGGGGACAGTCTTCCAAACTGCCAGAGGCTGATAAAAGGAGGGGGTGGAGTCTGGATGGGTTGGTCTGCATCTCAGGGACGAGTTCAAAGGCAGGTTATTTGCTCTCTCTAGGAATGCGCTGACCCTAAGGAATGCTTGAGGGGCAGCCTCTCCCCCAGATCAGAGTAGCCCCTGACACCAAAGCATCATAAATCTAGAAACAGAGCACATGACCTCATGTCCTCTGCTCTCCAGGATCCTCTCGTTTCAGTCTTAGCTGCTCACACCCATGGTCACTTTCCGTGGCCGCAACTTTCTGTATCTTCTTCACAGTGTTCCAAGCATCTGTCTCTGGCCTCCTGTCTTTGTGCTTCATTCTCTCACCTTGCTAATGCTAATCGTCCTCTGAACCCCGCACCTGCCCCCGTTGCTCCCACTGGTCTGTTTACTGCCCCTCGTCTGGCTCATGGCACCTTCCTGCCTGATGCTTCGAGCCTCGTGGACTTGTTACCACTTCTCCAGGCAGGGAAGCCTCTTTGCGCTGTCATGCTTCTAGCTCTGACGTGGTTAGCACACACTCTGCTCACCCCTGCCTGCACTAGTGGGCTGAGTGTGGCTGCCTGTGGATATGTACCTGTGCTGACCATTATCCCTTTAACCTCACAGTCACCACCCACAAGTGAGCCTCACTGCTGCTCTGCAGTCATTGTATGTTTCCCCAGTTCACGCCGCCCGCCATTTTCGTAAGTGATTGTTTCATACCCTCCCTTCTGTGCTCAGATCTGCCGTACTTCTCACCCAGCTCCGGACTCCATTCAATGGTGACCTGGCTTCTTACATCAATGACAAACCAGACGGGAGTCAGGAGAACCTCCACCAGTTCCTGATGAGCTGACTGCGGACCTGTACCTGCCCAGATTCTCCGCCTTCTCCTTTGTTCTTTTGACGCACTTGGCTAGCTCCCAGCCTGGCTGACCTTCCCGGGGTCACCTCCCACAGGCCCCTCCCACCTTCTCTCTGCTGCTCCAGGACTCCCTCCCGCAATCCTCCTTTCTCGCTTTTACAATTTCTCTCTTTACCTGACATTTCTGTTCCGGTACACCCTCACCACTGGTTTCCCATCTTGGAAGAAGAATCTCTTCTTTTACACTGTTGGTGGGAATGCAAGTTGGTACAGCCACTTTGAAAAACAGTGTGGAGGGGCACCTGGGTGGCTCAGTCGTTAAGTGTCTGCCGTTAGCTCAGGCTGTGATCCCAGGGTCCTGGAATGGTGCCCCACATGGGGCTCCCTGCTCAGTGGGAAGCCTGCTTCTCCCTCTCCCTCTCCCCTTGCTTGTGTTTCCTCTTTTGCTGTGTCTCTCTCTGTCAAATTAATAAATAAAATCTTAAAAAAACAAAACAGGGGTGCCCGGGTGGCTCAGTGGGTTAAGCCTCTGTCTTCGGCTCAGGTCATGATCTCAGGGCTTTCTGCTCAGCAGGGAGTCTCCTCCCTTGCCCCCGCCTGCCTCTTTGCCTTCTTGTGATCTCTCTCTCTGTCAAATAAAAAATAAAACCTAAAAAAAAAAAGCAAAACCCAAAAGAAACAGTGTAGAGGTTCCTCAAAAAAATAAAAATAGAGCTACCTTGTGACCCAGCAATCGTACTTCTGGGTATTTACCCAATGATACAGATGTAGTGAAAAGAAGGGCCATATGTACCCCAATGTTCATAGCAGCAATGACCACAATCGCCAAACTGTGGAAGGAGCTGAAATGTCCTTTAACGGACGAACGGATAAAGAAGATATGGTCCATATGCACAATGGAATATTACTCAGCTATCAGAAAGGATGAATACCTAATATTTGTATCAACATGGACAGAACAGGAGGAGATTATGCTGAGTAAAATAAGCAGAGAAAGACAATTATATGGTTTCACTTATTTGTGGAACATAAGGAATAGCATGGAGGACAGGAGTAGAAGAAAGGGGGAAATTAAAAGGGGGATCAGAGGGGGTGACAAATCATTAGAGATTACGGACTCCGGGAAACAAACTGAGGGTTTTAGAAGAGGGGGTTGGGAATGGGTGAGCCTGGGGTTGGGTATGAAGGAGAGCCGGCACTGCATGGAGCACTGGGTGTTACATGCAAACAATGAATCATGGAAACTACATCAAAAGCTAATGACATACTGTATGGTGACTAACATAACATAATAAAAAAATTATTAAAAAAAAAGAAAAGAATCTCTCCAGCTCAGCTGCCCTTCCAGCCACTGTTCCATCCCTCCTTCCCCTCCCTGCAAAACTTCTTGAAAGAGTTGGCTGTGATTCTGCCCTTAACTTCTCATGTTCTCTCTTGATCTTATTCTAATAGGCTTTTACTCCGACCACACACTTCCAAAATTGCTCTTCCTAAGTAAGGTCTCTGGGGCGATGCATCGCCAAGTCGAATGGTCAATTTTCAGTTCTCATCTTACTTGACTTGTCAGGAGCATTTCACGCACTGATTGCTTTACGCCATATTCCCAGCTGAGCCCCGTCAGACCTGCTCTTTCCACAGACTTCCTCATCTCTGGAAGACTTCACCCTTCCCATTGCTCAGGCCCCAAAACTTGAAGTCATTCATTAAAAATAATAACAATTTTATTGAGATATAATTTGAATATCATACAAATCACCCACTTAAAGTATACAACTCAGTGGCTTTTAGTGTATTCGCAGAGTCGTGCCACTGACACCAGTCAATTCAGAATACTTCGTCACCCCAAAAAGAGACCCTGCACCTTTCACGGAGGCCATTCTTGACTCTGCTCTCATGGCCCACCTGGAATCCATCAGGATTCTGCCTTCGATCATTCTGAATATTCCACCTCTCACCACCTCCAGTGAGCACCCAAGCCCCATCACCTCTTGCTTGAGTTGTCGTGACAGCTTCTTTGCTGGGGTCCCTGTGCCCTCTGTGGCACCTCTTCAGAATGTTCTAACCAGCAGCCACAGCAATGTCCCAAGGCAGACCGCATCCTGCTGCAGGATGATTTCCATCCCACTCAGGAAAGCCAGAGTCCTCACAATGGGGCATGACAGTTCTGATGTCACTGTTCGTCTTGGTCTTCTGTCACTCTGGCCTCCCCCCACCATCAGGGGCCAGTACTCACCTCTCATGGTCATTCTCTCTGTCTTCAAAGTCCCTCGCCTAGGCACTCCCGTGGTTCACTTCCTCACACAGTGGGCTTACCGGAAAGCTCAAACCTCAGCCTTCACTTGCTGCTTCTCTCACGTTCAGAGAAGCTTCTAGTGAAGGGGGATGGGGGAGGATGGGTGGACAGAAGGGAAGCTGGATATTTGAATCTCAACATTCCAGGTAAATCTTGGGACAACTAGGCATGGCCTGCTTTGGCACCTGTCAATGGGTCAGCATGTCTCCCATCTGATCAGAATCCTGGCTCCGAAAAATCTGGAGCTTTGGATAAAAATGATAGTTCCTAGACCCTACCCAAGATCTACCAGATCAAAAGCATTTATTTGCTTCTGCAATAATCTTTATTGTCAGTAAACTCCACACTGATTTCTTTTCTTGCTTGTTTATGTTTTAATTTTAATTCTATTTAGTTAACATACAGTGTAATATTAGTTTGAGGTGTACAATATGACAATTCAACACTTCCCTACATCACCCAGTGCTCATCAGGACAGACACGACCCTTCATCCCCATCACCTGTTCCACCCAATTCTCCATCCAGCTCCCCTCTGGTGACCAACAGTTTGTTCCTCTATAGTTAAGAGACTGTTTCTTGGCTTGTCTTTCTCTCTCCCCCCTGACTTCGTTCGTTTGTTTTGTTTCTTAAATTCCACATATGAGTGAAAACATATGGTATTTGTCTTTCTCTGACTGACTTATTTCACTTAGCATTCATTATATTCTCTAGCTCCATCCTTGTTGCAGCAAGTGGCAAGATTTCATTCTTTTTCATGGTTGAGTAATGTTCCATTTACATATTTACATTCACATACACTTCTTTTTTAATTAATTTATTTATTTGGGGAGGTAAAGGGAGAGGGAGAGAGCATCCCAAGCAGGCTCAGCACAGAGCCACACACAGGGCTCAATCTCACAACCCTGAGATCATGACCAGAGCCGAAATCCAGATTGGACGCTTAACTGATGGAGCCAGGTGCCCCAATATACCACATGTTCTTTATCCATTCATCACTCAGTGGGGTGCAAATGGTCACTTTGGGGTGCTTCTATATCTTGGCTATTGTAGATAATGATGCTATAAACATCAGGGTGCATGTATCCCTTTGAATTAGTATTTTTGTATTCTTTAGGTAAATATCCAATAGTGTAATTGCTGGACCATAGGGTAGTTCTATCTGTAATATTCTGAAGGACCTCCATACTGTTGTTCACAGTGGCTGTACCAGCTTGCATTCCCACCAGCAGTGCACAAGGGCTCCTCTTTCTCCACATCCTCTCCAACACCTATTATTTCTTATGTTGTTGATTTTAGCCATTCTGACAATGTGAGGTGACATCTCATTGCAGTTTTGATTTGCATTTCCCTGATGATGAGTGATGCTGAGTATCTTTTTATCTGTTTATTGACCATCTGTATGTCTTCTTTGGAAAAATGTCTGTTTACATTTTTTGCCCATTTTTAATTGGATGATTTGGGTTTTGGGTGTTGAGTTGTATAAGTTCTTTATATATTTTGGATACTAATCCTTTGTCAGATATGTCATTTGCAAACATCTCCCATTCCATAGGCTGCCTTTCAGATTTGTTTGTGGTTTCCTTCACTGGGCAGAAGCTTTTTGTTCTGATGAAGTCCCAATAGTTTATTTTTGCTTTTGTTTCCCTTGCCTCAGGAGATATATCTAGAAAGAAATTGTTATGGCCGATGTCAAAGAGGTTACTGTTTGTTTTCTCCTCTAGGATTTTTATGGTTTCAGGGCTCACATTTAGGTCTTTCATCCATTTTGAATTTATTTTTGTGTATGGTGTAAGAAAGTGGTCCAGTTTCATTCTTTGGCATGTTGCTGTCCTATTTTCCCAACACCATTCGTGAAAAAGACTGTCTTTTCCCCACTGGATATTCTTTCCTGCTTTGCCAAAGATTAAATGACCATTAGTTTGGGTTCATCTCTGGGTTTTCCTATTCTGTTCTAACGATCTATGTGTCTGTTTTTGTGCCAGTACCATGCTGTCTTGATTACTACCACTTTGTAGTATAATTTGAGGTCTAGAATGGTGATGCCTTCAGCCTTGCTTTTCCTTTTCAAGGTTGTTTTGACTATTCAGGGTCTTTTGTGTTTCCATACAAATTTAGGGTTTTTTTTTTTTTTTATTCTAGCTCTGTGAAAAATGCCATTGGTATTTTGATAAGGATTTCATTAAATCTATGGATTGGTTTGGGTGGTAGAGACATTTTAACAACATTTATTCTCCCAGTCCATGAGCATGGAATGTCTTTCCATTTCTTTGTGTCCTCTTCAATTTCTTTTCTCTGTTTTCCATGTATAAGTCTTTCACCTCTTTGGCTAGGTTTATTCCTAGGTATCTTATTGTTTTTGTCCACACCCATTTCTTGGGCATGTTATATGATTTGATTGTCTGGATTTGTTCCTTCCCCCACACCAATCTGTGTGACTGTGACTCAAGTTCAGGGTGCGCTGGAACTCAGATTTCCTGCTCAGTTCACTATTTTAAAACTCCTTTTCCTTATTTTCCTCTGACTTTGAGGCACTGGCTTATATTTTTGTGATTTTCATACAGCTTTTTGGGGAATAGGCCATCCAACTTTTTGTTTTGGGTAAATACTTTTTTTTTTTCTTTCTAAATTTGCATCTGTGATTCTTTTCAAGACAAATCTTGTCTCATTTACCTCCATGTGCCTTGAGTACCTAGCATGGTGCATTGGCATAGTAGATGCTAAGAAGTACCTAAGGGATTCAATTATGTGATAATGATGCAGAGTGAGGGGTGTTAGTAGTTATTTGTCATTGGAATGGGGGCAGCTCTTTAACCATGGAGGGCTCAGTATCACCCTTCTCTGTGGGGGTGGCCAGCAGCAGTGTGAATCATATCTGGTCGACAGTCTGAGGGGAATTGTCCTCCAAATCCAATCCTGATCTACATAGTTTCAGGGTCACCTGGGGTACTGGTCCAAGATCAGTAAGAGACTCCTGCCTGCAGGGTCTCTGGCAGAAATTATGCAGATGATGTGACTCATTAGTAACTGCTTCATAGTTCTGCAGGCTTCCTCAGAACGTGGAGCCCTGGTTTGGAGTCCCAAGCCATAAACAAGTCAGAATGAGTCTGCAGCTTTCAAGGGAAGAAAGGCCTGCAAACTTTGTATGGAAATGAGGTATGGCCTTTCGAGCATCTCTGTTGTCCTCCCTGGTCTCCCCGGTCATTGTCCTGGAGGCACAGGAGGGGCACGTTCTAGGGCAATGGTTGTGGAAGCAGGTGTAGCAGGAGGGCAACATAACCAAGTGAGGACATGCAGGGAGTTGAGGAGCAAAGCTGTTCCTATGCAGTTCCTTCTTCCATTATCATCCTCTAAACTGTCATTCCAATCATGTTAATGCTCCTGAAAATCATGCCTTCCTCATCCCAGTGTTTACGGCAGCATCATCTACAATTGCAACGATATGCAATCAGCCCAAGTATCCATCGACAGATGAATAGATACAGAAGTTGTGTGTGTGTGTGTGTGTGTGTGTGTGTACATACCTACTAGGGAAAATACAGCATACACACACACATACACAATGGAATATTATTTGGCCTTAAAGAAGCAAATCCTGCCACTTAGCAACAACATGGTTGTTGCAAAATCAGTCAGTTAGAGAGAGACAAACACCGAATGATTTCACTTGTAAGTGGAATTTAAGAATCAAAACAAATGAACAAAAGGGGAAAAAAGAAACAGAGAGGCAAGGCAAAAAACAGATTCTTAACTCTAGAGAACACATGGATGGCTCCTAGAGGAATGGGGGATGAGGGGATGGGGATGAAGGCGTGTGCCTGTTGTGAGCAACACGTGTCTTATGGAAACCTGGAATCACTGCATTGTACACCTAAACCTAATACTACACTGTATGATCACTAACTGGAATTTAAACACAAACTTAAAAGCCATTATATCTTAAAAACAGAACAAGGCAAAAAACCTCCCCAAACCCTACAAAACAGAGTGCTTGGGTGGCTCAGTCGGTTGGGCATCCGACTCTTGGTTTCAGCGGGGGTTTTGGTTTCACAGGCTGTGGGATCCAGTCTTGCATCAGTCTCCTCACTCAGCCAGGGGTCTACTTGAAAAATTCTCTGCCTCTGCACATCTCTGCAAAATAAATAAACAAATATTTAAAAAACAAAACCAAAAACCCCATAGCTTCCTTTCCTCAGTCTCTGGATCTCATAAATGATGCCTCGGTCTATTCTCTACCTGTGATTCACTGAGTGATTCAAGCCAGCCCTCCTGTTTCTTTCTTTCTTTTTTTTTTTTAATTTTTTATTTTTTATGAACATATATTTTTATCCCCAGGGGTACAGGTCCGTGAATCGCCAGGTCCACACACCCCACAGCACTCACCAAAGCACACCCCCCCGCAATGTCCATAACCCGACCCCCCTTCTCCCAAGCCCCCTCCTGTTTCTTTTCTGTTACCATGTGTGGCCTGAGACGTTGCTGCCTCATGAGCTCACGGAGCAAGTAGCTTGACAGGCTTGTTGACCTGGTTCTCTGAGGCTCCTTAATGAGAGGGGATGGGGAAGAGTAAGCAACATATACTTATGGATGGGACAAATCAGTTAGTGGCCCACAAACGACCCTGATCTTTTATGTCACAATGATGCTATTCTCTGCCCCAAATTAGTGGTTTCCTGATCATCAGTTTTAAAAATACAGCTCCCTGGGCAACTCCTCTGGGGACGTGGACTCAGTGGACCTGAGGAGGGTATGGGGCATTAACAAGAACTCCACGTTCCTCAAGAAGTTGAAAATAGAGCTACCCTGCGAACCAGCAATTGCACTGCTAGGGATTACCCCAAAGATAGAGATGTAGTGATCCAAAGGGGCACGTACATTTATAGCAGCAATGGCCACAGTAGCCAAACGAGGGAAAAGAGCCCAGGTGTCTGTTGACAGGTGGATGGCTAAAAAAGGTGGTGGATATACAACGGAATATTATTATGCAGCCATCAAAAAATGAAACCTTGCCATTTGCAACAGCATGGATGGAACTAGAGTGTATTACACTAAATTAAATAAGTCAATCAGAGAAAGACAGTTATCATAGGATTTCATTCATATGTGGAATTTAAGAAATGAAACAGGATCATATGGGAAGAGAAGAAGAAATAAAGCAAGATGAAATCAGAGAGGGAGACAGACTGTAAGATACTCTTAATCATAGGGAACAGACAGAGGGTTGCTGGGTGGAGCAAGTAGAGGGTTGGGGTAACTGGGAGACAGACATTAAGGAGGGCGTGTGGTGTAGTGAGCGCTAGGTGTCCTATAAGACTGATGAATCACTGATCTCTACCTCTAAATCTAATAATACATTGTATGTTAATTAATTGAATTTAAACAAAACTAACCAAAACAACAACAAAAAACCCCCAAGAACTCGATAGATTTCTCAGGTCCAGAATGTTTAGAAGCCAAATAGAGTCCACAGGATCCAAGGATGTAGATGTCATTTTGCTCTGTATCCAGGTCTTCTTAGAAAAACTTACTGAGGGTCACCTGGGGAGCTCAGTTAAGCATCTGCCTTCAGCTCAGGTCATGATCCCAGGGTCCTGGGATGGAGCCCTGCATTAGGCTCCCTGCTCAGCTTCTCCCTCTCCCTGTGCTCCCACTCCCTCTGCTTGTGCTCTCTCTCTATCAAATAAATAAAATCTTTAAAAAAAGGAAGAAAAACTTAAAAACATTAAAGTTGAAAACAAACTATTTTTATTCCTGCCATTTGAATATAGGGATTCCATGTTTTTGCAGTTCCTTACAAGCTATACTCACATTTTACGTACTTATAAATATAAAAATACAAAAAGTTGGGTTCTGCCTCTTTTTGGCTTACAAAACATGTCAGAAACATTTTTTCCTTGGTGTTCCACAAGTTTGGTAATTATAATGTTAAACATCTATAATTTACCTATTTACCAAGTACTGGGTGTTTTGATTGTTTCTAATTTTCTGTTTATAGCACAGATGATATAGTAAATATTTTGTGTATATAAGTTTTACCTTTAAAATTTTTTAGAATAGTTCTTCAGGAATGATATTAGTGAATTAAAGAGTTTGCATATTTTAAGGCCAAAGTGATTAATACTGGAATATACAGTATTTCCTGTAGAAATTGATTAACTAGATTTATGTTTCAAATGCTTGTGAATCTGTAGTACATTTCCTTCACTTCTTCATATTTAAAAGTCCATTTGCCTTTATTTGCATCATAATGGTTTAGCGGGAATGTTGTTTATACAGTGATGACCTCTCTGATGAAGTCTCGGGAATATCACCAACGTCACTGAAGGCAAAGGAACAGCTCAGCTGTCCTGAGGTGGGTGTGTGCTTGAGAGTGCGGGAATGTGGGGGACGAAGGGGGGGGCAGGTCTCGGAGGTCCTGCAGGCCATGCAAGCACACTGGAGGACATACTGCGCAGGCAAGGGAGTCACATGTATGTCATGGGACACCAGGGAGAATAGCAGGGTGGCTGAGGATGGGGCCAGGGAGGCCAATCGGAGGCTCCTGCATCAGGCAAGCAAGGACAGTGGCTGGCAGCGAGCCAGAGGAGGGGAAGGCGGAGAGAGACATCAGAGTGGGGTGCGGAGAAGAGTCAGTGATGTAGGATCTGAGCAAAGGAGGAAGAGAGTGGACATTTTCTGAGACAGAGGAGTCCGGTCCAGGTGAGGGGATCACGAGCTTTGCTTTGAAAGTGTTCAACTTCCCTTTAAAAGCCAGTTTTATGGGGGCACCTGTCTGGCTTAGTCGGTGGAACATGTGGCTCTTGGTCTCGGGGTTTAGTTCGAGTTCCACGTTGGGTGTAGAGATGACTTAAATAAATGAACTCAAAACCCCCAGCTTCATGCAGGTATGACATGGTGTGGTTGGTGAGTTCCACGAAGCCACCACCGTAGGTGAGGTGCAGGACGTCCTCCTCACTCCGAGGGACTCCCTGGACCCCCTTCTCGGCCCCCTACCTCATGCATTCCTCGTTGCGGGGGACCACTGTCATGCATTGCACTGTCCCGGAGTGGACTTTCTGTGCAAATGGAGCCATAAGCGCTGGGGAGAGCAGGAGGAATCCAACACGTCCCGTGTCTGGCAGTGTTTCCTACCTGCTAAGTCCACATCCTCTCTGATAGCTGGGGGGGCAGTCTCGGGTCCTGTCCTGCCAGACTGGTTATGTAGGCTGGGACCCTACTTTCTGATCATGACTGTGAGACTCACGATTTCTCTGTATTCTCTGCAGCCAGGAAGATCTTGTTGAGCATGACTTTCAGAAGTGTTTACAATGAAAATATTCATTTCCTCTTTCCTGATGTAAAATAACATCAGATTCCAGTGTGACTCCAGCTTACGTTGTTCTTGTCTCCGGATTCTGAGAAGTCCGCCTTGTGGCGGGGAGAGCCCTTGCTCCCCACAATTACCTGCCTGTTCTAGCAAGCACATGGGCATCGGATGCTAGCCAGTGGCGCTGACCTGCTAGGCGACATCCGGGGAGAACGTCGTGTAACTCGTGCCTCATGCCGCCTCGTTTCCGGTGCTCAGCCTACTCTGGACACCAAGCACAGAGCAGTCACAACCCAGGGCAGTTGCTCCTGACCGTTTTTTATATCCCTCGGCTTCTGACGTTATTTTTAATGGTTCTGCCCGTGATCATATAATAAAGAGCAGCATGTCAGAGGTCACCGGAATCCAGGAAACAGGGAGCATCAGACAGGTCTGGCAGAGGCAGGAAAGAGCTGCTCCAGGCAAGACATCCCCAGGGGGGCTGCTGAGGGTAGCATAACGGGGCCAGGATCTCACAGCAGAGATGTGAAGAACTATCGTATTGTCACCGCAACGGGAGATGTCAGTGTTGGAATCTATGTGTCCTAATGGCACATTCAACATTTGACCTGCGGGATGGCGGAACGTGGGGCACACGTCTAGGGAAGGGGGTTGGTTTGTCTACAGGAAGGACCAGTTGATTTATTTAGGGAGTGACATCCTCCTTTTGCTCCCTCACTCCTCTTTATGACAATGGTGACTGCCATAGTGATTTTGCCCTTAGTCTCTGTTTTCAGCCCAAGACCTCATAGCTTCTCCACTAATGCTCGAAATACCAAAGAGCAGGAAAAATTTGAAAATGTTGTGAAGGAAAAATTTTGAGAGAGAGAGAGAGAGAGAAGCTAGGCATTGTGTCCATCTTTCTCATTCCTCTAGACTCTGTGTGTGCGTTGAGCTACCAGCAGGAAGCTAAATCACCAAGTTTGGCACCCTCCAGATGTTTCTGGGGACGTTGATGACTACACAGGATTTCCTTTGTGAGCACCTGCAGAAAAACATTTTCGCTGGTCTCCACCAGGAAGAGTTGCGTCAACTTCCCGAAACACGCCGTGCATCGCGTAGTCAAATCTGCTTCCCTCTCTCCTGGAGTCTTTCGCACTCAGAGCTCAGAACCCGCGGCTCCCGTCTCTACCCAGAACAAGCCTGCCCAACTTCCTGCTGTTTCTCCTGCCCATATTCTTTTCATTTGTAATTGTCATTACACTGTTGTGTAGAATTACTGAGACTCCTGATACCCTCTTTAGAAGCAGTGGCATATAAATAAATTGTAGTTAGAAACTTGAGAGGAGAAGTCTTTGATTGTAGGGGTCTTGGGCAACTATCCTGTGGTTTTGCTGCTTGGTTTTTTCCAGTGGGCATGTAAGGTAGTGTTTTAATTCACAGGTTCTAGAGTCTGGCCACTGGGGGGTTCAGGTCTTCACTTTGCTACTTACCTCCTGTTTGAGCTAAAGTCAGTCACTTGATCTGTCTGCCCTGGTAGTTTGCTGCTTGATAATCCAGCCCATTTTTTTTCATTTATTCAGCAAAACTCCAGGAAGTCCATTGGTTTGATTGCAACTTCTGGGTTTGCTATATTCCAGACATCCCTGAATTTTAGTCCCAGTACAGTCAGTGTATTGCTGTATTATGTGTATTTCTGTGTAACAAATTATCCCCCAAATCCAATAAATTAATACAGCGCACATATTATTTCATAGTTGGTTGTTCCCCATGAGTCACGAATCTGGGAAGGGCTTAGCTGAGTCCTCTGCTTCGGGATTTCTGTTATCTGAAGGCTCAGCTGGGGAAGAGTCAGCTTTTGAAGTTACATGGCTGTTGACACGATTCCATGCTTCAGCGGTTGTTGGACCCAGGCCTCCCTCAGCACCTTGCCATTTGCTTCATCAAAACTGGCAAGAGAGATATGCTAACAGCAACACAGAAGCCACGCTCTCTCCTAGCCTGATACTGCACAGTGAAGAATCTTCTGGTCCTGGCTCCCGTTTGCGGGAGAGAACGTCTAAATCCTGAGATTTCCCCGAGCTGCAGGCATGTTTTGTTACTCAAGGAGGCCCTTCTACCCTGTTGCATTTCTGTTGATGAGGTGACCCAGGGTGACCAGTCTGGAAGACCAACCATGTGACATGGGGGCGGAGGGGGGGTAGGTTGGGACTTTAGCGGGACCTCCTGTGAGGAAAAGGCTGGAGATGGAGTCCAGCCACACCAGTAACTGATGGTAGAGCAACCACGCACCCAAGGAAACCCCAGTAAGAACTCTAGACACAAGCTCAGGGGAGCTTCCTGGCTGGTGAGCCCAGCGAAGTGCTGGCAGGTCTAGTTGTCCTGGTTCCACAGGGAGAGGGTACGGGAAGCCTGCCTCTGGGACCCGCTCCAGCTTTGTGCTGTCCTGATCTGTATCCGTTACAATGAAACAGTAATTGTGTGTACTTTCCGTAGTTCTGTGAGTCACTCTAGGGAATGATTAAACCTGAGAGGTAGTGAGAATTCCCCAGATGTGGAGCCACTTGCTCAGAAGTGGGGCGACCCGCTGGTCTGTGCCCTTAGGTGCCCGAAGCCTGAGCTCCCTGCGGATGCCTGATGTCAGACTGCACCTAATCGTGCAGGGACAGTCCCCCACCTTGCTTTACTCTGCGGGTCACAAGTAAGGCCCTGGGCTCGGCCCGCACTGCAGGGCAAGGGGATTGCGTAGAGGGGAGGGGAAGCAGGCTCCCCGCTGAGCAAAGAGCCTGATGGGGGGCTCAATTCTGGGACCCTGGGAACATGACCTGAGCTGAAGGCAGAAGCTTAACCCACTGAGCCACCCAAGTGCCCAAGTTTTTCTATTTTAATCGTAGTGTAGTTAACATAGTGTTATATTAGCTTCAGGTGTACAATAAAATGATTCAACAATTCTTTTTTTTTTTAAGATTTTATTTATTTATTTAGAGAGCATGAATGGGAGAGAGGGTTGGAGGGGGATAGAGAGAGAATCTCAAGCAGACACCCCACTGAGCACAGAGACTGACCTGGGGCTTGATCTCAAGACGCTGAGATCAGGACCTCACCGAAACCAAGAGTTGGATGCTTAACCAACTGAGCCCTGGTGATTCAACAGTTCTCTACATTACTCAGGGCTTATCATGTTAGCTGTGCTGTTCATCCTCATCTCCTAGTTCACTCAGGCCCCCTACCTCCCCTGCGGACCCACCCGTTTGTTCTCTAGAGTTAAGAATCTGGGCTCTTTTTGTTTTTTTGTTTTTGTCTCCGTTTTGTTTCTTAAATTCCAGAGTGAGGTCATTTGGTATTTGTCTTTCTCTGATGGACTTATTTCCCTTAGTATTATACCCTAGTATACCTTTATACCTTAGTCGTATACCCTCAAGATCCATTCATGTTGTTGCAAATGGCAAGATTTCACTCCTTTTTTAATGACTGAATAATATTCCATTTATGTATATTATATGTGTGCGTGTATGTGTATTACATATTCTTTTTTTATTTTTTAATTTTTTTAAAGATTTTTTTATTTAAGATTTAAGATTTAAATCTTTAAGTCTTAAAATTTTAAATTTAAATTTAAATCTTAATTTAAGATTTTTTTTTCTTAAAGATTTTATTTATTTGTCAGAGAGAGAGAGGGAGAGAGAGCGAGCACAGGCAGATAGAATGGCAGGCAGAGGCAGAGGGAGAAGCAGGCTCCCCTCCGAGCAAGGAGCCTGATGTGGGACTCTATCCCAGGACGCTGGGATCATGACCTGAGCCGAAGGCAGCTGCTTAACCAACTGAGCCACCCAGGCGTCCCCTTAATTTAAGATTTTAAGATTTTTAAATTTTTTTTAAGATTTTATTTATTTGACAGACAGAGATCACAAGTAGGCAGAGAGGCAGGCAGAGAGAGAGGAGGAAGCAGGATCCCTGCTGAGCAGAGAGCCCGATGTGGGGGCTCGATCCCAGTACCCTGGGATCATGACCTGAGCTGAAGGCAGAGGCTTTAACCCACTGAGCCACCCAGGTGCCCTGTGTATTACATATTCTTTACTCATTCATCTATCCGTGCATACTTGGGCTGCTCCTCTATCTCGGCTATTGTAAATAAGACTGCTACAAACATTCAGGTACGTGTATTCCTTGAATTAGTATTTTTGTATTCTTTGGGTAAATACCCAGCAGTGAGATTGCTGGGTCCTAGGGTAGTTCTATTTGTAACTTTTTGAGGAAACTCTATACTGATTTCCAGAGTGGCTGCACCAGCTTGCATTCCCACCAACGGTGCACTAGGATTCCCCTTTCTCTGCATCCTCGCCAACCCCCGTCGTTTCTTATATTGTTGATTTTAGGCATCCTGATGGGTGTGAGGTGGGAATCTCATTGTGGTTTTGATTTGTGTCTCCCTGATAACGAATGATGTGGAGCATCTTTTCATGTATCTGTTGGCCATTTGGATGTCTTCTTTGGAGAAGTGTCTAGTCTGTTCATGTCTTCTGCCCAATTTTTAGTTGGATTGTTTTGTTTTTTTAGTTTTTTTTCTCTTTCTCTTTTTTAAAAGTAATCCTAACACCCAGCATGGGACTCGAACTCACGACCTGAAGATCAAGATTTGCACTTCTTCTGACTAAGCCAGCCAGGTGCTCTGGTCTCTAAATATTCTTATTTCTTGAATGCAGTGTCTGTCTTCTCTTCTTTCTGACGTTATTAGTTAAGTTTTGTGCTGTCTCACTATCTCTGTAGTCTCTGTGTTCTTTGAGTTGTTTTCTTTCCTTTTTTTTTTTTCCCTGTGTATTTATTATGATCTGTTTTTCATGCTGGAGATTTTCCTAGGCTGCCTGGTGGGCCTTAAATGTATTGTATTCTGCTTGTATTGAAGAGAGTCACCCTCAGAGGCTGTCTGGAGACTCTGAGTGTGTGGGTGGGGCTTGTTCATGGGCTTTGCCAAATGATGGAGGTGGAGGAGTGGCAACCCTTCAGCTAGGTTCTTAGGGCTCTACTCTTTGGACTGGTTGGACTCTGTACAGAAGGATTCGGTGCTATTTTCCCACTAGGAAAGGGGCTGAGCTCAAAGTACTTCCGTATATCCATGAGAACAACACGGCAACCCTCCAACAGAGCGTTTGTCCAGACAGTGTACCCCCTACTAATGGGGTGG
The DNA here is from genome assembly GCF_009829155.1 of Mustela erminea. NCBI lineage: Eukaryota > Metazoa > Chordata > Mammalia > Carnivora > Mustelidae > Mustela > Mustela erminea. The sequence goes on from NC_045630.1 coordinate 31,006,253, forward strand.
GGCAGGGGCTCAGGGGCCCTGCTAGGGATCCCTTTCTGCCTCCCGCTTTCCTTATAGGCTCTTCCAACATCAACAAGAAGAAATCCAACAAGGGCAAACTCTCATGTTCTGTACTTGAAATGCAAATTCCAATGAACCCAGAACATAAGAGGAAGTGTTTAATGCCCCCTCACGGGGAAGAAGACCGAGAGCCATGTGAGGATGAGACACTACTGTCCTTCAGATGCTAATCCACGCTTGGGCTGCATGAAGGGAAGTGGAACCCTCCCTGTCCCCTCTGCAGCCTTCTGTGCCCTGGGGTCGCCTGGTCTCATTCAGGACCCCGAGTCTGTGATTTGTCTGTCCTCATTAATCGTGAAACCTGGGCTCGGGCATTTCCATCTAAGACCGTCCCTACCCTTGCCATACTGTGAGGATTGGCCTAGTCCAGAAGCCCAAGAGTCAGAATTATGGATCGGGTGGAAGGCAAGGATATATGCTGGTAGAGTTGTATTAAGGAGCAGGTGTTATCAGAGGTCAAGAATGGGTCAGGAGGGCGCCTGGGTGGCTCAGTGGGTTGGGCCGCTGCCTTCGGCTCAGGTCATGATCTCAGGGTCCTGGGATCGAGTCCCGCATCGGGCTCTCTGCTCAGAAGGGAGCCTGCTTCCTCCTCTCTCTCTTTGCCTACTTGTGATCTCTCTGTCGAATAAATAAATAAAATCTTTAAAAAAAAAAAAAAAGAATGGGTCAGGAATTCAGGGTGGCAGGTCACCAGCGAAAGGGCAGTGAGGTCCCCAGACTCAAGCAGACAGAGAACTCAGGCCCAAGCCTAGTATGAGTATTACTCTCCCTGACGTCTTCCTTGGGGGGGCAAATCAGAAATCTAAGAGTGCGTGGGCATAAGCTTGAAGGTCACTTGTCGCTGTGATTACACCTGCTCAGACAGGAGGTCGGACTCCAGAGACGGTGGGTTCTGCTAACCTGGAGAGAGCTTCCGGAAGGTCATACTTCTCCTAACTGACCACCCAAGGGGAAAAGCATGTGATGATAACACGATACTTTGCAATCACAGAGCACTCTGGCCAAAGAACCAATCTATTCATCCCTTAAAATCCAGCTGGGGAGACCAGCTGGAGGGGAGAATAGAGAAGAGGCAGGTATGATTTCAGAGTCACACCCTACACTTTTAGGAAGTGATGGGCAAAATTCAAAATAGCTTCTCACATCCGACCATTGGAAACAAGCTCCCCACCCCCTACGCCTCGCCCCGTGGTAGCTTCCCTTTCTTTCTCCGTAGGTAAGAGGAGTTGAGCACCAATCTCGGCGGCCGGGCGAGGGCCAGGAGTCTACCAGGGTGAGTAAGACTCAGGGGCAATATGTTCAGTGCGTAACCGCAGTCAGCTACTGTTTGGTGTCGCGTGGCGGGACCGGTGACCCATGGCCAGGCCAAGTCCCGTGGCTGGAATGGCTGTAGCTCTTACACTTCATTGCTGGTGATGAAAGGGGACCAGAACAGAAGCGCTGGCCTCGCTCCTCTGAACCTTTCCATCCCCTTCACTCAGATTCGTTTTATTTTCAGGTATTATTTCAGGAAGATTGTCCCTCTTGATCCGAGCACACAGGAGTCCGTCCCTTACGTTTTTTTGGCAAGACTTGAATATATAATCGCCTTATCCTGGGAGCCTCCTTGAGTTAGAAAACAAACAGAACACAATTGGAAAAAACTGTCGGAGGTTACCTAACTGTGCGGAGCAATGGCCTCACTTGGAGCCTGTTTTCAGGAAACTGGCTTTGTTTTCTTGAAGAGTCTCAGGGAAGAACGTCTTGTAATGGTGCAAGGCCAGTACTCCAGGACTGGGCTTCAGCAGTTTGTCCCCAGGGGCTACTTCTGGAGAGGGGAAGCTCAGGGGTCATCTGCAGAGTCTCTTGGTCTGAAATGATCACAGGGACATTAATTCCTATGCGGGGAGGCGGCTACAGGTTGTCCCACTCAACCTTACTACATTTGCAGGACGCTTTTCAAACCAACTGTGGATGACAGGTGCAGAGGAAGAAACTGAGGCACAGAGTACACTGGCAGACCGTCTTGCTTTTGCAGCAAGGATGGGACTTCTGTCTGGGTGATGAGTTGTCTAGACAATAGTTTTCAGTGCTGGGCTCCCTGGGGTGAGAAAGGAAGGTGTGGGTCTGGGGGGACTGGGGAGGCTTGGTGTGGGCTGCTGCCTGGGAACCATGTCTATTGCGGGGAGGGTTTTTTTTTTTTTTAAATGTTCAGTTAGTTAACATATAGTACATTGTTCTTTTTTGATGAATGGCAGAGTTTTTGGTAAGAAAGGCTTGTGACTCACCTTGAAAAAATTAAGTAAAAAAAAGAAAGGAAAGAATGAGAAAGGAAGTTACCCTTAAAAATGATCCATTAGGGGGACGCCTGGGTGGCTCAGCTGGTTGGGCGGCTGCCTTCGGCTCAGGTCATGATCCCAGCGTCCCGGGATCGAGTCCCGCATCAGGCTCCTTGCTCAGCCGGGAGCCTGCTTCTCCCTCTGCCTCTGCTTACCGCTCTGTCTGCTTGTGCTCACTCTCGCTCCTCTCTCTCTGACAAATAAATAAATAAAATCTTAAAAAAAAAAAATGATCCATTAGGGGTGCCTGGGTGGCTTAGTCAATTGGGCAGCTGCCTTTGGCTCAGGTCATGATCCCAGTGTCCTGGATCGAGCCTCATGTCTGGCTCCTGCTCAGCAGAGAGCCTGTTTCTCCCTCTCTCTCTGCCTGCCACTCAGCCTATTTGTGCTCTCTCTATCGCTCTGTTGAATAAATAAAGTCTTTTAAAAAATGATCCAGTAGCAGTGGAATTTTCACATGCACACTGCCCGTGTTTTGCCTCAGCCCTAACTTCTTGCTCTGTTCCTTTTTGTTTTTAAGATTTTTATTTATTTGTTTGACACAGAGAGAGAGATCACAAGTAGGCAGAAAGGCAGGCAGAGAGAGAGGGGGATACAGGCTCCTTGCTGAGCAGGGAGCCTGATGTGGGGCTCAATCCCAGGACCCTGAGATCATGACCTGAGCCGAAGGCCACTGAGCCACCCAGGTGCCCCCCTGCTTTGTTCCTTTGCCTTCTACTTCTTTTTCGACACCCACCGGAAAAGATGGCAGGGTGGGCTCTCTGGGCAGTGAGGACGGGCCCACCGTTTGCTCCCGGCTATCTGCCTCTCCCATAGGACGCTCAGACTCCCTTTGGATTTCCAAAGTAATTGCCACATATTACTTTTTTCATCTCTTGACCAAAGGGCTTTTTCTCCGAGGGGGGTTTGCTTGACTGGTATAATTTTGTATTTTCGGAGTCAAAACCTTAAAAATTAGATTTGCCGAAATGTCTCTCTCCTTTTGTGTCTTAGTCTGTATTCTGTATAGTACATTACTGAAGGTCAGGAAAAAAATCAAGCTCTGAAAGTGTTGTCCAATAAGTAAGCTGAACAGTCAGAACATGAGGTAGACTTTCTTGTCACTGTTCAAAGACGCATCCAGCAAGCTTTTGCAAACAAAGCCAAGGGAGCCGCTCTCGTTGCCTTGGGAGTTGGACCATCAGAGGCTCTGTGCTGCGATGGGATGCCTGCCTTGGCCAAACCTCACGTCGGGTCTCATTCGTCCCAAGCCCCTCGCCTCGGTTCCTTGGCTCCTGTGCTTACTACAAACAGTTGGCTTTGAAAGCCCGTAAGGACTCTCTCCCTTAGCACAAGCACCCGGATGATTTCCCATAATTCTTGCAAAAACGAAATTAGGTTAAAAACCAAACCCGCTATTTTAAAAAACGAAAGTGTGAAATCCAAATGGCTCCCAGCAGAGAAACGCTTAGAAGCTGCAGAGAAAGTTCTGGAACAGCCAACGAATGTTCGTGGACATGAGTCTATTGATTTTTCATGAATGTCAAGGAATTTGCCTCTGGAATCAGATACCTAACACCCTGGATGAGATGGTTTGAACAGCAAGGCCTCCAGTCCCACACACAAGAGCTGGGGAAACAGCCTTCCCTCCTCTCTCCCTTGGGCTGTGACTGCCAGGTGCTGAACAATTCCGACTGAGCCTCTCAGCAGGTCTGCTGTTTACCCACCTTCATCCTCACATTCAGCCGGCCTCCCCTGCAGGGTCCTCCATAACAGGTACAGCATGGGTATCTGTCAGCCACGAAGACAAGCCCAGCGTCTGGGAGGTGGTGACAGACTGGACACAGCAGAGGAAGGTAGGCACCACCTGATTAACATTCAGCTTTTTAAATTTTTTATTTAAAGTAGGCTCCACACCCAGCATGGGGCTTGAACTCACAACCCTGAGACCAAGTGTCCAGGTGTTACCAACTGAGCCAGCCCGGCGCCTCCTGCTTTAGCGTTTGGTTCCATCAAGCTTCCATTGCCCCTAGATTTAAAAATGAGCACGAATAGCACTAAAAACCGCGGACTGCTGCCCTGTCTTAGGCTCCCTCCCCACCGCACCCACGCTCACTTCTGTTAGGCGGTTCTTCTGAGATTTATCTCTGTATAAAACAAGCATGCTTGAACTGTTAGGTTTTGGTTTATTGATTTTGGACCTCTTCTGAGAATCTCCTGGGAAGATGCATGAAGGTTGGCGAATATAGGAAATGGAAATAGAAAGAGGGTCCAGTCTTTTTAGCTTCACAAAATGTGGCCCCATCTCCCATTCCTATTAGCACAAGTTTGGTGGCTTCAAACAACCCCAGTGCATTATCTTACCGTTCTGTGGGCCAGCAGTCCGACAGAAGGCCAAGTGAGCTGCCATCAAGGTGTCCGCAGGGCCGTGTCCTTCCCAGGGGTCTGGGTGAGAGCCTTGCCCAGCTTCCGGATGCAGTTGGAACTCCCCGGCTCGCGGCCCTTCCTCCGCCTTCAAAACCTGAGATCGAGAGTCACGCGCTCCGCGGATGGAGCCGGCCAGGGGCCCCGACGCACCCAGGTTTAGCTCTCAGCCCCACCATGGAGAAGTTTGGAGTCCTCATGAAATTTCCCGTCTGTATCTCGGTTCCTTCATTTGCGAACCGTGGGTGTCACAACACGTGTCTCCTAGGATTGTTGTAAGAATTGTGTTGTAATGGTGTTGAATCTTCGCTTGATGCCGCACACGGAAGCACCAGCTTCTCATTGGCTGTTGTCTGGGGGCAAGACCAGCAAAGCCTCCCTGGGCCGGTAGGGTCGGAGCCGGGACTGACCTGGGGGAACCCCGAGGCACATCTGCTCCTCGTTCTCAGAAGAGTGTAGCCATGCCGGGTCCACACAGACAAAGAATCGAATCCCGACAGCGAGCATGACCGCTCCATTTAAAAGTGCAGCTCCTGTGAGAGCCTCAGCCTCTTTTCTCACTTATGTGAAAAACCCACGAAACGTGGAAGGGGAAGACCTGAGTCTTGAATGTTCTATTTTTGTGCTCTCTCTTTTCTTTCTTTCTTTCTTTTTTTTTTTTTTTTTTTTTAGAAATAATTTCAAACCTACAGAAGAGGCACAGGAATAGTGCACAGAGGGGCACCCGGCTGGCTCAGTCGGTGGAGCGTGTGACTCTTCATCTCGAGGTCGTGGGTTCAAGCCCCACAATGACTGTATTTCTATTTAAAAAAAAAAAAAAAGGAATAGCGTGCTGAAGCTGCACGTTTCTTGACCCCACTTTTCATGATTTTGCACATCTGCTTTATCACTCCCTTTCCTCTCTATATTCATATTACTTTTCCTCTAAACTATTTGTGCTGCCTTACTTCAAAATACTATAGCAATGATCACCTAGAGCAAGGACGTTCTCTTGTCTAATAGGTCAATTCTGAAATCCAGGAAATTTAACCTTCCCATGATCTTATTATCTCCCATTAGCTCCTTATATAAAATTCTGCCTTTTCCCTCAATAGCGTCCTTGCAATGACTCTTCGGTGTCCTTGAATCTGGAACAAAAGCTCTGCCTTTGCTGAGTCCCATGACCTTGTTATTTCTCAGAGTAGAGGTCAGTAGATTTGTAGAATGTCACTCACTTTGCTTGTGGTTTATGTTTCCTCATGATTAGATTGACATTGTGCGTGTTTGGCAAGAACGCAGAAGTGATCGTGTGTCCTACCTGGTGCGTTCTCTCCACAAACTCGTGCTATCCATTCATGGCACTGTTGGTGATGGTAACTGTTGGCCAGTGCTTTGATCCCTGATGAGCACAGTAAGGATGGAGGGAACAGAGAACAACACATACTTTGGAATCCAATTAAGACCTCTTTTAGACAAATGCCAAACATGTTCCTAAGTGTTTTGTGTCTCTATTCTCAAGTTTTTTGGGGGTGGGTAGCACATCTTCTAATTTTCAGTGAGTTTGGAAAAATCAGGCCATTGTCATGCTGTCACAAGTGGATTCTGGGAAAAATAATTTAGAACATTTCCTGACCTGGCACACACAGGCCCAGGTTGGAGAAGATGGGCTGATGGATGGATGGGGATCCTCATGCAGTGCATAATGTTAAGGTAGATGGGGTGGCTGAGGGGTACTCTGATCCTGGGACTCATCAAAGCCAGAGATGGACCTAACAGCTTCCTGTCTGGTGTGACCGGTCCCTGCCATTCTGTCCCAGACTTCTGGGATTTACACAAGTCTGCTGGTCTAAACCCCGTAGAAGAAAGGGCGTCAGTTAGGGCCCTGCTATGACCCACTTATAGCCACGGCAAATAGAAGATCAGTGCTCAGCTGAGTAACCGGGAGGCAGAGGCCTGCAGGAAGCTGGTCAGAGGAAAGCTAGGGGAGGCAGGTGTCAGCAAACCAGGTCCTCTCTGGAGACACGTTTCTCACCTTTGCAGTAACGTGTCACCTGGGGCCCTTCCTTCAGGCAGCCAGGGCCCGCTGCACAGGGTGCTACTAGAAACACTAGCAAACACAGACACCAAACAGAATGATCTGACTCCCCCAAACTCCCCCAAAAGACAATCAAGAGTTGACTGAATAGTGGAATGAACAAGACATTAAAAAAAAAAAAAGGGAGAGTGAGACAGTGTGGGTGTTTGTCTTTGTGAATCAAGCACTCCTTTATTTCTTATTAATAATACAAACACATCGCTGTGTTCCCGGAGAAGCGGCAGGGGATGTGGCGAGGCGCAGCGGCGGTCTTCCAGGCTCCAGGCGCTGGAGCATGGTCACCCGCGGGCGATGCTGACGCCCCTGCAAGTGGCATTCTCAGAGGCAAGATGGTGATAATTCTGTTGCCTGGGGCCGATTGAAGGCACGACCGAGAGCCTCGGCCAAGACCGAGAGGAACAGGTCTCACAGGACGCAGTAAGATGAACCAGGAGCCAGTGAAGACGCTTTTGTGCGCCTGCAAAGCTAACAGATGAGAAGTGGGGGGGTCACTGCAAGTCTTGGCCTGTCCTCGCGCGCCCGACTTCCTGGATTGAGGCTGCACTTCTCAGCGTAGCCAGCAGGTGGCCTCAACTCCCTCGCGAGCACCTGGCACGGGCAAGTCTAGGGCTAGGCCTGCTGGTCTCCGGGTCCTGAAGGTGGAACGTCAGTGATCCTCTTGCCCGTGTTCTTTCCTCCGCCAGTGCTGACCTGCTACTGTGCCCATCTGCTCCTCCGTGCTCTGTTACAGCGCCTGGCGGACACTGTAAGGTTTCCATTACAAGGGAGCAGCCGATCACCCAAAGACCAATGCACACTTCATGACAAAACACTTCCGCTCCCCCAAATTCCTTTTCTACTTGCGATAATGTCTCCATGTAGATTTTCTATAGTTGTAACAAGTGTGCATCTACTATTGGGTATTCTACCTTTCATTCAGTGTTTTCTCACCTGAAAATTTTTATTTTATTTTTTAAAGATTTTATTTATTTATTAGAGACAGAGACAGTGAAAGAGGGAACACAAGCAGGGGGAGTGGGAGAGGGAGAAGCAGCCTTCTGGCGGAGCAAGGAGCCCCATGTGGGACTTGATCCCAGGACCCTGGGATCCTGACCTGAGCTGCGGCAGATGCTTAACGACTGAGTCACCCAGGCGCCCCTCTCCATCCATATATTTTAGAAGGCAAGGGGCACCTGAGTGGATCTGTGGGTTAAGCGTTTGCCTTTGGCTCCAGTCATGATCTTGGAGTCCTAGGATCGAGACTTGCATTGGGCTCTCTGCTCAGCAGGGAGCTGCTTCCCCCTCTCTCTCTGCCTACCTACTTGTGATGTCTCTCTCTCTCTCTCTGTGTGTCAAATAAATAAAATCTTTTAAAAAAGAAAGCAAAATAAAATTTCAACCTATTTCTCACATTCCCATTATTATAAATAGCATTGATATGAACCACGGGAGTTTTCGACACGAAAGTAGAAGGATCAAGAATGATTTTAAATTCTTGTTATATATTCCCAGATAGCTTTATAGGAGAAAAAAAAAAAACAAAACAAAACCCACATTACCTCCCGCCCCCGATTTCCACTTTTCCCTAAAAGCCTCTAACTCCCAATAAAAAATAAATTGCTGGTGCTGGAATCTTGCTAAGCTGAAACCTTCCCTGCGTGCCCCCTCTCTCCCTGGCACCGGCAGGTGCTCCTTGCTCCCTTCTCTGCTAGGGGCTGGTGAGCGAACAGCAGGGAGGTTGAGGACCTCAACTCTGAGGTTGGGAACCTCAGAGTCTCTTGCCAGGTGCGCATCAATGTTGTTTGGGGAAAGTGCTCAGACGCCATCTGAACGAGCAGAACATCTTATAAACTTCAGTTTTATCCATTTTCATCTTGGAGAGTGTCATGTTTTCCAGTGCTGCCCGAGCCTATATCTCTTCCATTAGTGATGGGGTCAGTCGTCCCCTGCATTGTGACCCGTCTGTGCTTACATGTCTGAAGATGACCCAGCTTGTCAAGGGAAAAATGAGCACCAACTTTATCCATTTTTAAAATTTTGTTGGATGTCATATTTTTCACTCTGGTGTTCCCAGTTTTTAATCTTCATTTAAACATTTTAAATTGTGGGGTGCCTGGGTGGTACAGTCCGTTGAGCATCTGACTCTTGGTCTTGGCTCAGGTTGTGATCTCAGGGTCATGATCCGGGGGTTCTGAGATTGAGCCCTGAGTCTGGCTCCATGCTCAGTGCAGAGTCTCCTTCTCCCTCTCCCTCTGGCCCTCCCTCTTGTGTTCTTTCTTTCTCTAAAATATATAAACCTTTAAAAAGAAAGTTTTAAGTTGCATTTTTCTTGTGAAGAAGCTGTTTTGAAATTAAATACTTTTAAGTAGCTTAATAAAATGTGCAAAACTCAATAGAGCACAAATGAAAAGTGACCACTTCCATCTAGTCTCCTAGTTTCCTTTCCAAAAGCAGCCTAGTTTTTTTGTTTTGGTTTCTTTTAGTCATTTATTAGCCGCTTTTTATTACTTCCCAGATGGGTTCATTGTACAAAGTGTATATATTTTTATATTTATATATGCGCTTTATTTAAAAGCACTGAGGATAGACACAGATACACCACGTTAGTACCTTGCCTGTTTTTAATCTTCACAATGTACCTTGGAAAGGTTTCCACATTGCGATATACGCTCTGTGTCCTTATCACAGGTGCATAGCATCTCGTGCATGGATCTGTCACCGCTGGGTGAATGGCCTGCTTTGTGTAGTCATTCCGGTTATTTCCAAACTCAGGTTGCTACAAGCAGCAGCTTGGTGAAATCCTGGTTTCGCGTCCACTTGTGGGCGTGTCTGTAACATCGATGTTTAAAAGAGGAATTGCTGAGTCAGAGTATCTGAATTTGAAATTTGATAGCTCCTTTTGATTTTCCCTACAGCTTTTAATTTATATGTTTAACATTATGAGAGAGGTCAACATTTTTTCATTTTATTTTATGTTTGTTTGTTTTTTAAATAAGTTCTTATGCCCAATGTGGGGCTTGAACTCACAAGCCCCAAATCAAGAGTCCCACGCTGCATGGACTGAGCCAGCCAGATGCCCCTTTTGATAAATTAAGAAGCCATCTATCTTTTCTTTTCTGAGAAATATCTATTCTTGTCCTTATGTTTTATTGGTTTAGACAATTGATATAGGAGTTCTTTATATATTAAAGGAATTGGCTCTTAGTCTCTGTGTTATTAATACTTTCTTCAGTTTTTCACTTGCCTTTTGTCTTTGTTTTTTCGATTGCCTTTTTTCGGTTATATTTTCCTATAGAGCTTTTTTATAAAAAAATTAAAATATAGTGTTTCAGGGGTACAGATCTGTGATTCATCATCATCTTACACAATTCACAGCACTTTCCATAGCACACACCCTCCCCCAGTGTCCATCACCCAGTGACCCCATCCCTCCCACCCCCCTCCCCTCCAGCAACCCTCAGGTTGTTTCCTGAGATTAAACCTTATGGTTTATCTCCCTCTCTGGTTTTATCTTGTTTCATTTTCCCCTCCCTTCCCCCCCCCCCCCCGCAAACCTCCCCGTGATCCTCTGTCTTGTTTCTCAAATTCCTCATATCAGTGGGATCATAGGATAATTGTCTTTCTCTGTTTGACTTATTTCACTGAGCATAAAACCCTCTAGTTCCATCCACGTCATTGCAAATGGCAAGATTTTGTTTTTTGATGGATGCATAATATTCCATTGTATATATATACCACATTCTTTTTTTTTTTTAAAGATTTTATTTATTTATTTGACAGATAGAGATCACAAGTAGGCTGAGAGGCAGGCAGTGAGAGAGAGAAGGAAGCAGGCTCCCCGCTGAGCAGAGAGCCCCATGTGGGGCTCGATCCCAGGACCCTGGGATCATGACCGGAGCCAAAGGCAGAGGCTTTAACCCACTGAGCCACCCCGGTGCCCCTATATACCACATTCTTTATCCATTCATCTGTTGATGGATGTCGCTCTCGCCAGCAAGAACGATCCGCAAACGTGATGAGGAGCAAACTTCTTTATTAGGGTTTCTATTAGCGTCTCTACTACTACTAATACTTTTACTTTTACTACTACTATTACTTCTACTTCTATATTACTTTTACTTCTACTACTCTCTCAAGCAAGTTCTGGCAATATATACATGTAGGCGGTCCAGCCCAGCTATCTAATCACTGCCCTGTGCATTCGGTCTCCTCGTGAACCCTTATGTAACCACAGAGGGCTCTATTGTTCTCAAGCAGTAATCATGCATTTCTCTCTTGGCTCCTGGTGCTGTTCATGCATCAGCCACGAGCGCACCCATACCCTACCTAGCCAATCATTTTCACTTCCTTAATCTTCAGGCATTTTCGTCTATGTGACTCCTTGTATCTGCTGGATGGCTCTCCACAGCTCCCCCTTTTTTATTTGTTTACATGGCAGGGATCGTGCTTGTCTTAGGTTGCCAATCCTCAGCATACATGCTTACCCGTCATCGGGTACTCCCCCTGGTCGAGGAGCCCCTGTCTTAGGTTGCTATGGTGAGGGATCAGTCTTACCCGTCTCTGGCTACCGATCCAGCATACTAAGCCATATTTGGGGGAGGTACCAGCCTCCAGAGCCATCATGGCTTAGACCAAAGCCCGTTGCTATAGCCGCTGTTGTCGCGCAATTTCACAGATGCATTTTAGAAGGAGTACTTGAGCCAGAATCATCAACATGATCAGGGCTCTTATGCCTGCCCAGTATTTGAGGAATGAGACTGATTGTTATGACATACTAACCCAATCGCTGACGGAGCCAAGAGATACTTGAGTGGCATTTAAGGTGGTACTTTGAGCCTATTGCGAGTGATTAACTGGTGGTTACGTACAATAGCTCTCACCTTATAAATTTCTGCGAATATAATTTTAAGTACACAAGGCAAGAGGCACATGAAAAGAATGATTACCACTAGTACTCCTACAATTGTTACTACAACATACCATGCGTGCGTCAGAGAAGGGAAGTGAGAGAATAAAGAGCTCACAAAGCTTTAAGCGTTAGTAACAAACATGAGTTAGGGTGAGAAGATTGCATTCTATGCTGAGCCATTTGAAGAAGGGCTTGAAGCTGGGCAGTCTCTTGTTCTCGACCACAGTTGAATTGACTCCGCCTTTACGGGGACAGGTTGCAGGACGGTCGTCGTTGCTATCATCATCATTAGCAGCATTCTCCACAGGTTCTACTCCGGCACCCAGAGTGGAGCAGGCGCATCCTGTGGGAAAACACAAAGGGAACCTCGGTGCCATCTAAGCACCGGGTCGGGTTTGGATAATTGGCCTTGCAAGTCTCTTGCCCCTCTCAGAGTCTTCCAAGCCCTGAGGGTCGCCGTGGCTATCTGTTGATACACCGCAGGGGGGTATGTACTCTGCACTTGGGCCCTGAGATATGGCCCCGTGTCTGTCAGCATTTCTAAATTCCATTGCGGGTTACCTGCGGCTGCATTTCTCCGTGCCGTGTCCAGACAATTGTCCTGATTTTGGATTTTCCATTCTAGATATTGTCCTCCACTTAATACCGCCCTGGTCAGGTTGGCCCAAACCTCGGGAGCGAGGTAGAGTGCTCCCAGTGACTCCACAAGGGAGACCGTAAAGGCTGCTTGGGGCCCATAGCTGCTAACTGCCTCCTTCAGTTGCTTCACCAACTTAAAATCTAGTGGCTGGTGGTACCTCTGATGATTCTGATCTTTTAACACTGGAAAAAAACCTTTCCCCGGGCCAAGGACCTCTCTCCAATTCTCCGCGGCGCAGCCCGAACAATAGCACGTCTTGGTGCAGCTGGGCTTATAAGGTGGGGGCCACTCATGGGGTGGCGCTGTGGGGCTAGAATGCGGAAGCGGCGTAACTTTCGTTTTTAATTTCGATTGTGCCACAACTGCGGCTTCCGCCCCTGCTCTCAGCTGCGCCATTACTTCTCCCTGCACCCTTAATTCTCCTAATACCTTTTGTAATTCCGCCTCTTTATCCTCAAGTCGTTGCCTCATGGCTTCCAAATCTGTCTGGAGACCGGGAGATTCCTCCTTCTTGTTGTTTGCCTCTATTTTTCCTAGCTCCTGCAACTCGCTTTCTGACATCCCTTCTGAGCTTTCGCTTTCAAGGTCAGGGTCTCGGGAGGAGCCCTTACGGGATTCTTCTTTCACTTGCTCAAAAACTTCCCCTCCCTGTAGTACTGCTTGCTGCAGGGGCTCTCGGGGGGATAGCAAACATACTTTCACCAGGGACCACACGGCGAGAGTCCCCGGGGATGTAGAGGGGCAGAGTTTTAAGTCCTCGCCCAGGTGTTCCCATTGTGGCACATTCAGGAGCCCTTCTTCTATAAACCAGGGGGCAATCTCTGCTACTTCTTTTAAAAAGGCCCTGGCTGTTTTTGCCTTTAAGGGGGTACCGTTCATCTTGAGAACGTCTTTTAGGGGATCTTCCATTCTACGTCTACTAAGATCGTTCCCCATCCCGAGGAAACTTTCACTTGTATCGTCCCTGCCGAGGGAACTTTCACTTGTATCGTCCCTGCTGAGGGAACTTTCACTTGTATCGTCCCTGCCGAGGGAACTTTCACTTGTATCGTCCTAATCCTAGGAACTTTCCCTGTCACTCACTAGACAGAAATAGGTGCACTCCTTACCTTATCGTTGCTCTATCTCAATCTCCGTTTTGCGATGCGGACAGTTTCCCGGGTTTCGGCACCAGTTGTCGCTCTCGCCAGCAAGAACGACCCGCAAACGTGATGAGGAGCAAACTTCTTTATTAGGGTTTCTATTAGCGTCTCTACTACTACTAATACTTCTACTTCTACTACTACTATTACTTCTACTTCTATATTACTTTTACTTCTACTACTCTCTCAAGCAAGTTCTGGCAATATATACATGTAGGCGGTCCAGCCCAGCTATCTAATCACTGCCCTGTGCACTCGGTCTCCTCGTGAACCCTTATGTAACCACAGAGGGCTCTATTGTTCTCAAGCAGTAATCATGCATTTCTCTCTTGGCTCCTGGTGCTGTTCATGCATCAGCCACGAGCGCACCCATACCCTACCTAGCCAATCATTCTCACTTCCTTAATCTTCAGGCATTTTTGTCTATGTGACTCCTTGCATCTGCTGGATGGCTCTCCACAGATGGACATCCAGGCTCTTCCCATAGTTTGGCTATTGTGGACGTTGCTGCTATAAACATCGGGGTGCACGTGCCCCTCCAGATCACTACATCTGTATCTTTAGGATAAATACCCAGGAGTGCAATTGCTGGGTCATAGGGTAGCTCTATTTTCAACTTTTTGAGGAACTTCCATGCTGTTTTCCAGAGTGGCTGCATCAGCTTGCATTCCCACCAACAGTGTAGGAGGGTTCCCCTTTTTCCGCTTCTTTGCCAACCTCTGTCATTTCCTGACTGGTTAATTTTAGTCATTCTGACTGGTGTGAGGTGGTATCTCATTGTGGTTTTGATTTGGATTTCCCTGATGCCAAGTGATGTTGAACACTTTATCATGTGTCTGTTGGCCATTTGGACACCTTATTTTCCTGCAGAACTTTTTAAGATGTAAAATTAAATGTGCAACTAAAATACATGCACGTGTATCTTCAGTGTCACAAGTTTGTGTTATTATCCACATCTGATGTCACGAGTGTTTCCTCACCTTCCTGACTGTCCTCTTCCTGAAGAAAACCCTCTTCCCAAAACACTGGTTAGTTTACTCAGGATGCTTCCTTACAACACACACAAAACAGTCTTATCCCTATAATACCACTGCACCTACTGAAGATTAACCTACCCGGTAAGGTTCAAGATTTCTTTCTAGTTCTTTTTGTCCTTTGAATATGTCCCACTAATTGGTGTGTAATTTATTTGAATTAATTTCTGTGTGGTATGGAATTAACATTTTAAATATAATTTCATTTGTAAAATATTTTTAACAAAAATTCTGTCTGGACTTTGTGTCATACTTCGGATAGCTTCTCCCACTAAGATTATATAGAACTTTCTCCATGTTTCTTGAAGTACTTGTAATTTTTTTTAAAGATTTTATTTATTTATTTGACAGATCACAAGTAGGCAGAGAGGCAGGCAGAGAGAGAGAGAGAGAGGAGGAAGCAGGCTCCCTGCTGAGCAGAGAGCCCAATGCGGGGCTCAATCCCAGGACCCCAGGATCATGACCCGAGCCGAAGGCAGAGGCCTAACCCACTGAGCCACCCAGGCGCCCCTACTTGTAATTTTTTATCTGACATCCAACTGATGCAAGAAATACAGAATATAATAGGTTACATAACCTAGTATTAGAGCAGTTTCTTTCTTTCTTTTTAAGATTTTGATTTATTTGAGAGAGAGAGAGAGCATGAGCGGGGGAAACAGCTGAGGGAGAGGGAGAAGCAGGCTCCCTACTGAGCAGGGAGCCCACTGAAAGGGATTTGCTCTTTCTGTTTCCGGGTTTAGTGAAAGTCTAAGTAGCGATCTCAGATCAACCTGTTACATAAACAGAAAGGGATGAATGATTTTCAGTAGAAGGATATTTGTGATGAGAAGTGACCACGTCGCACAGAAGGGAGGTGCAGCTGTGGGAGAGACAGGAGATCAGCCATCGTCTTCCATCCTGGAGCAGTCACGGTCATGAAAAGCGCTCAACCCTGGCCTCCCGACTCCAGGCTGGGAGGGGCCTTGGAGGTGGTGTAGGGGTCTCCCACTCTCTGCCCTTTGCACACAAACCTTATTTTAGAAATCACTTTTAGTGTCTTTTTGCAGATTACCCTGGTATCCACTGAGCCTGGTCCAGGCCACTGGTTCATTAGTCAGACCAAAAAAATTTTTTTAAAGGTTTTTTTTTTTTTTTTTTAAAGATTTTATTTATTTATTTGACAGAGAGAGATCACAGTAGACAGAGAGGCAGGTAGAGAGAGAGAGAGGGAAGCAGGCTCCCTGCTGAGCAGGGAGCCCGATGCAGGACTCGATCCCAGGACCCTGAGATCATGACCTGAGCCGAAGGCAGTGGCTTAACCCACTGAGCCACCCAGATGACCCTTTTTAAAGGTTTTTAAACATTTTTTTTTAAGTAATCTCTACACTCAACATGGGGCTTGAACCCACAACTCTGAGACCCGGAGTCGTATGCTCTACCTACTGAGCCAGTCAGGCAACCCAGACCAAGCATTTTTATCATAAAGAGGTCTACATTTAGCATGCATTATATATATATATGTATATATATATACACATATATATATTTATATATATACATATTTATATAATGTGTGTCTGTGGCTATCCTCAGTGCTTTTAAATAAAGCGCATATATAAATATAAAAACATATACACTTTGTACTATATATATATATTTAAAGACTTGTTTACTTGAGAGAGAGAGAAAGAGCACGTGTGCATGCGCAAGCAGGGGGAGGGGCAAAGGAAGGGAGAGACAAGCGGACTCTACCCTGCGCACAGAGCCCTATGTGGGGCTCGATCCTAGGACGCTGAGATCATGACCTAAGCCAAAATCAAGAATCAGACACTCAACCAACTGAACCACCCAGGCGCCCATAAAATGTGAACGATGCATTTTACTTGGTCTGTAGAGTGTTTACTGATACAACTGCTATCTGTTAAAAGGGAGGTTCTAGATAAACATTCTGGTTTGCGTAATTACCAGAAAGACTACAAAACAGCATTCTGAAGTCTCACCTCACTTGTTTTTTCAGGCCTAAAATTGGAGCTCAGTAAATGGGTGACGGTCCAGGGACTTCTCCCCCGAATGGCTGGGATGCCCTTCCTTCTCTGACCAGCAGGAATTACACTCAGACTCAGAAACCGCCTCCGGAGTGAGATCATTCATCTATTTCACAAAACGCTTAGAATATTGTGGCCAGTGGACCATGCTTCCAGGCTGGGAGGGACCCAAAGATAAATTTAAAATAAAACCTAGGCTAGCAGACTTCACTTCTCATATGTGGAAAGGCTTTAAGCCAAGTCCATGGACACCTGTAAAGTTATAGTGGCAGATGTCTTGGGCAGTGGCAGGGAGATGATTCAAGGGTGTGGGGTCCAGGTGGGGGCTTCTTCTTGCTTGAAAGCATTCCTGGAGGAAGTGGAGTGTGCAACAGTAGTGGGGGGGGCTTCGACATGTAGGATGGGGGGGAAAGGGCTCCTGGCGTCAGAGGGAGCTGGAGGTGTCTTTCAGCCTCAGCTGAGATGGAAAAGTCTGTGAGAATCAAAACTTGCAGAAATGGGAAGCAAGAGGACGACCGTGAACCAGGAGACAGTCAGGTGTATGTGTCCAAAGGTGACAAGGTTGCAGGGTCCTAGACATGACCACCTGCCTGCGAGACAGGAGGATGTTGGGGCTTTCATGTCCCAGCATATGAGCCAGGGTCTGAAAGGGGGCTGCTTGGGACCCAGTGGGAGATCGTGAGCACCTCCATGCACTAGCAACGATGCGGAGGGAACCAAGAGGCAGCCACGTGGATAGCGTTGTAGGGTGAGACCCCGCAGGACCTTGATCACCAAGAAGAGGACTTAGGACATTTTTTTTTTCTGAAGGCACTAGATTCCTTGAAAGGCAAATCTGGCATGTGCTGGGAAGACTGTTCCTGGCCCCGCCTGTGGCTGTTCCGAAGGTCCTTGCAGCCAGAAGTGCTCCTTAGCTGTCTCTTTCTGCCGTCATCCCCTGGGAGGGACACAGTCCTGCTTCTTGGTTCCTCACTGTCTGTGACCCCAGCCCAGGGCCCAACTGGGGAGGAGGACCAACTGGCTGGGTGCTTTCCAGGGGGGCAGGCGAGGGGGTTGGAGCCACATCCCGGCTGAGCAGAAGGCATCAGGAGGAGTCCATGGGCTGGAGGACACAACCGAGCCAGGAGGACTGTCACTTATGAGGGAGCGGAGATGGGATAAGACAGCTGGACATGCACTGCCTCAAGGGTTGAGAGCAGGGGAGAACCAGGTAATCAGGTCTGCCTCGAATCATCCAGAGACTCGTCTGCAACTTCTGCCTGCAGGTGGGAGTTGTGGTCGAGACTGTGGGTACGTTTTAGCACCTGATTTTGGCTCGTGATGCAGAGATATGTAAATAAGGTGGTAAAGGAGGAGGAAGACAGAATGATCACGGACACACGTGTCATATACGCACACGTCGTTATATGCACAGTGTAAGTATACGTTATGTACCTAGTCCATGGTGGGCGGGAGGGAAACAATCGGATTATTTTTGTAGGCAGCCAAATACATAAAAATGATTTCCTAGGGCCTGGATTTCCTGAGTCTTTGGTTCAGGTCATGATCCTGGAGTCCTGGGATTGTGCCCAACATTGGGCCCCCTGCTCAGTGGGGAGCCTGCTTCTCCCTCTCCTGCTGCTGCTCCCCCTGCTTGTGTTCTCTTGCTCTCTGTCAAATAAATATGTAAAAAAATGATTTCTTAGCAAGGCCTTCATAAACTGTTCCTTATGACATAGTTGTGACTTCAAAGCATCCTGATATGTAAAGGGTTTTTTTTAGTGGGGGGCAAGTGTTGTCACTGATAGGAATCCAGTGGGTCACACACAGCCCAGTGGCACCTCTGCCACTTAGGGACCTTAGGGACCGAGGGGTCCCTAAGCTCCGGGCTCAGCTCAGTCCTTGGATTTTTTGGTCCAGCACCTGGATTTTCTGTGTCCTCATGGGGACAGATGCATGTTCATTAGAATTCCAGCAGAATGATTTGTAAGAGGGGTTTGTTTACCTTTCCAGTGACAGAATGCCTGAGTCTCTTATCTATGCCTGTGGGAGGGAAGCTACTGTGACCCGTGCTAGAAGGGCTCTCGGTGATAGCATCGCGTGCTAGAAGGCTGTTTCCAGAGCATAGAACACAGACAAGAAAACATGGCGGTGGGCATGTGTCCCATGTTCTGGAAGCCTGAGGAACAGTCCCTTCTCAACAGAGGCTACTTCTCCACGGACATGCGGGGTCTTGGATGGAGGTAGATGCTATAGGCTTCATTGTCTCCCTGGACCCATGCGTTCTTCCCAACCCCCTCCTCTCTGACACTTGGATCTTTCAATGACTTTAGTATCACCAACACAAGCCATAGTCAAGGGCTTTTTCTGTTGGCTGCCGGACAAAGCAGGTCCCACTTCCCAGAATTAGAGGACTGGATTCCTGTTTCAGCCCACAATGTTGATTAAACCAGGAGTTTGGGAAGGATTTCAGCTTCTCTGAATTTTTCCCACGCTGACGAATGTGATATTTGTGTTGGGAAATTAACATGACCTGTTTTCCAGCAGCTTTGGCTGTTCCCTCTCTGCAGCTCCAGTAAGAGGGCACAAGCCAGACAGATGGAGCATTCTAGAGGCTACCCAAACTCCTACAGCACACCCGTGTGCCCCTCCACTGATGTGCGATGTCTTTATCTGTCAGGAAGTGTGGGCCTGGACGCTTCTCTGGAGCACGGCTCCCACTGTGAATCTTTAGCTCCTGATGAACCCCTAACCTTGAACGACCTCTGGCCCGCCCTGTTGTAGGTCTGTGCAAATGTGTGAATGTCTTCCCCAAGAGAATGTTAGAAATCACGTGGTGGGGATCACCTCCCAGGCAGCAGGGAGGGAGCCCACAGGGGGCACTGGGGATCATCCTGGAGGCTGGAAGGAGGCACAGTTCAGGGGAACAGGTGGCTGGTGGGCCGCTACGTGGGTGAGGACCAGACAGGGTGAGTCATCTTGGGAAATGGAATACTGCGCACACTCATGTTAGGGTTGACTTATTGGTAACGACCCACAGGGATTTAGCAAAATGTTTACTTCTGTTCTTCTGAAAGATAAACAGGGGACACCCCATGTGATCACAGGATGAGGTTAAGGGTCATTGACCTAGGGGAGATAATGCTGGCCTGTTCTCTCCTTTGTGGTATGCCACTCCTCCGCTAGCAGGACCACAGGGAGTCTAGATGATGAATAGGAAAAGTGGGGTTGGGAAGTGAGGATGCCAGGGTTTCAATGACACTCCGGGTTACTGGGACAGACAGCTGTCCCTTGTCGAGGGGTCGGTGTTTCCCTCTGCAGAATGAAGTTCTAACAACTAGTAGACAGAGTCGTTGCGAGAATTTAATAAAATAATGTGGTTCGAGGGCTCAACAATTGTAAGCACTCAAAAAAGGAGACGGTCCTCAGTATTCGACCTAAAATGTCACTTTGTTTCTTGAGACAGCTAAGAAGAAAGACACCTGACAAGACTCAGGGCTCCCTCTTCGGTCCTCTTGGCATCTGGGGTCCCAGGTGTCATTTCTCTTTCCTCATATTTGAGGTTAAGTTATAAAACCACAGCTTTGCTGGAAGCTCAGAATCGACACACTGCTTGTTCTTATTGTTTGTTTGTGGGAGAGCATGAGACAAGATCTTGCCGCCTTCTGCCCAGGGAGGTGAGCTGTGTGTAGGTTCTAGAAGGTTGTATAGGTTCTAGAAAGTTGTGAACGGTCAGGTGCTGGGAACATCAGTCAGGCAGAATCCCACAGGGCTGAGGCCCAGGAGGTGGTGTGATGGCCACAGGCAAAGCCACCAATGGGGCACGTGCAGATGTGTGACATTTCAGGAGCTGCTGGTAGCAACGGGGTTTGTCTGCAACTGCCACCCCTTTACAGATGTAACAACCTGCATTTCTGACTTCTGTTTTATGACAAAGGACAATGGGTATAGGATAGAGAATGTGAAGTTATTGATGTTGTTGAGGTTGGTGCAAGGACCTCACACATTACACATTTCCACCCATGCTTGCCTCTTCCTGCCATGACTCGCGGAACCCTGGCACACTCCTGGGCTCTTCCTTCCCTGCCCTTCACATCCCAAAGCTTCTCTCCACAGCACACGCATGTCCGTGTCCCTCTTACATCCGTACCACCAGCCTGGGTTGGGAGTGCTTTGCTTGGATTATCAACATGGATTTTCCCTGAAGCAGAGCCTGAATAAGGACCTGCAGGGAGGGGTCAGAGGGACGGCGGAGGAGGAAAAGCATTACCGAGGGTCCACCAATGAGCAATGTAGCGTCATCCCACCGGGACCTTTCAGGAAGCCTAAAGATTCTCCAGAAGAGAGAACTTTACTCAGTGTTTCTGTCCCCCCGTCACCGAGGGGGACCCTGCCCTTCCCTGGGGCCTGGTGAGCGCTGAAAGACCCTGCCTGTCTCCTGGGCAGTGGTGACAGGTTCCTAATTGTCTTCCTGCCTCTGTGTCTGGCTCCACATTCTGTCCCCCCACCCACCACGATGATATGGTCGGTGTGGCCTTCAAAGGAACAGCTCTTTGCACAGACTCCTGTGCTTGAAAGCCTCTATGATATCCCTGAGAAGAGGTTAGCAGCTCAGGGGGCTCTCTGGACCCCTCGAGCTGCCCTTGCTGGCACCCAGACCTTCCCACTCTCCCATGTGGTCCTGCTCTCCCCTTGCTTCTCACCATCTGAAAGCCTACCTGTCCCTCCAGGCGCAGCTCATGTGTCGCCGGTGTCAGCCTTCCACTGCTGCATACAAGTTACCATATACCACACAGGAGACTGGCTGAGCAGGCGGGAGCCCCAGGGGGCCGCTGAGGGGCTTTCCCCTGGAGGCTGTGGGGTCACTCTGCTCCCCAGCTCAGCTGGATTCCCTGCCAACCTCACTTCCTTGCTGTTGTCCCTTGTCTTGGTGAGGGTGGCTCTCAGCTACTGGAGGCCACTCTCTGGCCCCTATGCATGACCCCCATTTCAGAAGCAGCAGGACCACCTCAGTGAGATCCCCCCACATTTCAAGTCTGTTTCTTGCTGCAAGAGACTGGGTGTTTTGCCCGGGCCCACCGGGACAACTCCCTTGTGTTAGAGAAGGCAAAACCATCACGTGGACTCATTCCACTCACGCTCTGGGGGGATGAGGTCACATAAGGCTAGGGGGCACTGGGGTCATTCCCAGAATTTGGCCCACCGCACCGCTTCTCCCAGACGGCCTTCCTCGGCCCCTTCCAGCCAGCTCTCTCCTTCCTACAGGGAGCGCCTCCGGTCCCCCCAGAAGAGGGGTCACTGGCCTTGCGGACCTGCCATGTGTCATCCCCAGTACTGGTTCCTCAATGTCTCTGAGTTACTCTTGTGCCAGGACGTATCTGGGTAATGTACTATATTTAAATATGGAAAGATACATCAGGGTCAAGAGCTTAAAACGTGAAAGGAAAAGCACAGAGCCGTGAAATAAATGAGGTTCTATGGAAGAGGGAGGATCCATGGCCAGACGCCCATCCCAGCTGCGGCATCGTGGGGATGGATGGTGCAGGCCACCTCACACAGTGACACCTCCCGGGTCTGGCTGGCTCTCTGACGTGCATACCCTTGGCCGCCCAGGTGATGTCATGAGTGTCCTCAAAGTGACCACAAAGGCCAGAACTTCCTGATTTGCGTGATTTTGTGGTGTTTTCAGAGATCACATCTGGCCAGTTGTGGGAAGAGGAGCAATAAACTTATCCTCAAGTGGCAGTTTGGTCACAGGACCTGTTCTGTTTTGGTTTTTTTTTTAAAGACTTTATTTATTTATGACAGAGAAAGAGATAGTGAGAGAGGGACCACAAGTACAGGGGATCTGGAGAGGGAGAAACAGGCTCCCCACTGAGCAGGGAGCCCCATGCGGGGCTTGATCCCAGGAGCTGGGATCATGACCTGAGCTGAAGGCAGATGCTTAACCGCTGAGCCACCCAGGAGCCCCGGGCCTGTTTTTGTTTTTGTTTGTTTGTTTGGGGGAGATGATTCACATAAAAAGACCTTTAAAAAAAAAATCAGACATTCAGAAGAGGGGGGTATAGTTTCACCTGTAAATTGCACACGGGACAAATCTGTGCACGTGATAAGTGTGAACAAGGCTCCCTAGGAAAGCACTTTGGCATGTGGTTAAAAACTGTATTCACACCCTGCAAAAACAATAATGTTAAAATTTAAATCTAACTTCGGGGGCCCTGGGGGCTCAGTCAGTTGAGCATCTGCCATCTAGGGCACGGATCGTGTCTTATCCATATGCTTCATATCACTACGCATGTAGTAGACGCTCGATAAAACACTGCTTAAATGAAATAAAATTTCCTCCCAGTAAATCAAGGCCTCAAGTATATGGAATAGAAAACACCCAACTTCAGGGAAGTTGGTTCATTTTTTATTTTTTTATTTGTTTTTAATTTTTTATTTGTTTAAAGATTTATTTTTTATTTTTTATTTGTTTAAAGATTTATTTGTTTGAGTGAGAGTACGAGCAAGCAAGCAGGGAAGGGAGAGGGACGAGCAGACTCTGCGTGGAGCACAGAGCCTGACAGCTGAGCTCCATCCCACAACCCTGAGATCATGACCTGAGCTGAAGGCAGCTGCCCAACCATCTGAGTCACCTGGGCGCCCCCCTCACCCTTTTTTTAAAAGCAGGCTCCATACCCAGCAGGGAGCCCCATGTGGGTTTCGAACACACGACCCTGAGATCAAGACCTGAGCTGAGACCAAGAGTCAGACATTCAACTGACTGAGCCCCCCAGGCGCCCCTCCTGCTTCAAATTTTGTAGTTCTTCCAAGTTTGCCTTCTCTGTGGACCTTTTTAAAAAAAATTTCTCTGGGCCTCAACTAGGGCAGTACACAAGAGCTCAGACAGGACTTCTAGAAAGACTCCCCACCGTTACATTGGGCAACGCTAGGGGTGCAGCGGGATACGGACCTGCCGACGGATAATGAATGTGAGCTCATGCCTAATTGTTACTGGATAATGATGGGGTTTAAGTGTTGGTATAGAAAACCTTCTGATGAGATTTTGTCCTTTCTAATTGTTTATCTTTGGCTACTGGGAAAAAAATTTTAAAAGTAGCAACATGATTGCCTTCGTTTAATAATTAACTGCTGGTAAAAGTGTGTGCTGGTTAAAGGGAATGTCAAGAACTCCAAGAACTGGTCCTTTCCCCAAAGGAGCCGTGCCATTTATCTACAAAACCAGTGTGTTGTTCACAGGCACTTGAAAATATTTGAATAAAGCCCATTTACAAATGGTTTAAGATGGTTTTTAAGCAACGAGAACGTAATTCATTCCAACCTAATATGTTACTAGAGACCGGGAAGGCATGCGTGCACATTCCTCTCCGTGGAATTAACACCTTTCTGTGCTGGGGACCACAGAGGCCACGGCATGATAGCCCGTGATGACGGCCAGTGGCCTTTGTGATGTGTAGGCAATTGATAGTGTCTATCGCGATCTGCTGGGCCAGACTTTTCTTGCTTGCCCATAGCGAAGCCTCAATTCAGGCTTCTGAAATCCAACTCATTCAACAGATTTTCTTTATTTTCAGGTTATGCTAGAATTGTACAGTTCTTCACACGTGCTCACGCCCGGGGCCAACCATCAGCAATGGGTTTGGGTTCCCTAGGTCCTTTTCCCCTTGTTCAACCTGAGTCTCTTGTAGGCATATAAGGGACGGCTCTTTGGGGTGATAAGTAGGCCGTAAGATAGGATAACTCTCTGGGTAACACGGACCTCGCGGTATCCCCCCAAAATTCACAGGCTGAAGCCTTACCCTTCAATGTGGTGGTATTCGGAGGTGGGGGCCGTTGAGAGAATCACATTCATGTGCGGTCACTAGGGGCGGGCCCATATTGAGATCCTGTATGAATCCTTTGTAAGAAGAGACACCAGGGAGCTCACTTTCCTTTCTGCCCCAGCGTATGTGGATACACTTCTGAGATGCCAGTCTGCCAGCGAGGGAGAGAGCCCTCACCAGGGAACAGGGCTGGCAGGCACCTTGATCTCAGACTTCCCAGCCTCCAGACCAGTGAAAAAAGAAATTCCTGTAGTTTCAGCCACCTAGACTATGATGTGTATATATATATATTTTAAGATTTTATTTATTTATTTGAGAGAGAGAAAGAGAGCATGGTGGGGGGTGTGGACAGAGGCAGAAGGAGAAGCAGACACCTCGTTGAGCAGGGAGTCCCATGCAGAACTCGATCTCAGGACTCTGGGATCACGACCTGAGCTGAAGGCAGCTGCTTCACGAACTCAGCCGCCCAGGCGCCCCTAGACTGTGCTATTTAGTACGGCTGTAAGCTGACAGAGACACTGGCTTGAACCACATGTGTTAGAGACAAAGGAACAAGTCGTTCATTTAATTCCCTCCCGTGTTCATTCATGTGTGCACCTGGCTACCATGTCCTGGGCCCCATGGTAGGCCGCCAACAATCAGCGGGAAGCAGGGATGGGTAGAAGTCCCTGCTCTGTGGTTTGCAGAGTAACACCAGGAACACCAGGAACGCAGGCCAGCGTGAACATGTGGAGGTGGCGTGGGGCATGGAGGGGAGGGCCTTGGGGCTTGGCTGGAGCATGTACTGGGGAGAGCAAAGAGGGCACAGACAGTGAGGCGGAGTCTCAGAGGGTGTGGGGCAGGGACTGGGGGTGGTGGTAAAGGTGATTTGAAGCAGGGGTGTCCATTAGCACGTGTGGGACTTTGGATGGACACTTGTGGGGATAAAACACTGGGAGTCTGAAGATATATTTGGGAACCAGAGAGGACTGAGCCCAGGTTAGAGGGGACGGAGAGAACGTCCAGCTTGATGCCTCGCGCTCTGGTTTGAGAGAGTGAATGAGCACCTGCGCCATCCTCGGAGACAGAAAGTACTGGAAGATGACTGGACTGGGGAAAAAGGCCATACATTTGCTTTTCAATGAGCTGTGGCAGCCACACTTCGAGGCAGCTGTGCGGCGATGTCAAGCTGGCCATTGGATGGGACCGGACAGGGTCCCCGGGACTGTCCAATCCAACTGAAACGAATGCAATACTATGTGTTCGTTATACTGGAATTCAAATTTATAAAAAATCACAACTTCAGCTTCTCACTTGCTCTGGCCACATTCCATCACTACACTTGGCCCATGGCTTCCGCGTTTGGCAATGAGGTTCTAGAGCCCAGAGGAGTAGACCAGACCGAAATGTGGACCTTGGCCCCGTATGCTGGTGACAGTTAGGCCTGTGGATGTATGAGGGAAGCAGGAAAGGGTAAGACCTGAGCCTCGAGTCAGGGCTGGTGGGGAAAATAAGGCTCAAGGACACGGAGAAGAGGCAGGGAGGGGAGGAGGGGGAAACCCTGAGAGCCCCGTCCTGAAGCCCAGTGACAATTGCATTGGGAGAGGGAGGGGACAAGCATCGCTCCCACGAAAGAAAATGTTTAGGCATCCGTGAAATAAAAGTGACTCTGGCAAGTTTCAGACGAGGGTGGGACCAGAAGGCAGGCAGGGTGAGTGAGGGGAGGCCCAGGGTGGGGACAGAGCAGCCAACAGGAGGTAAGAACACCACGCATTATCAGGGATGCAGAGAGTTCCTCAAACCACATGGAGGTACAGCCCACAGCACAGACAGATGTCTTCAGAGCCCTGAGTTTGTCCCGTAAAGTCACCAATTCTGAGTCTTTTATCACGAACACAGGTGCACACGGGCTGTCCCCCCCCTTCTCTCAGAGAACAGGGGTGAGCTGGGCCTGGGGTGGGGGGGGCGAGGGGCCATGCTCACCGCAGGTGATTCCCATAGTGATGGAAAGCCACCCATGGCTTTCATGTTTCTTTTTTAGAAACGTGGTATTATCTAGAATGTAGAGCAGCAGTTAGGTATGTCCTCTAACTGACTACGTGGCCCCATCCTGAGATTTGAATTTCATGTGATTTTCATGTGTCACAAAATCTTCCTCTTCTCTCTGGGACTCCTCCCCTTCCCCCAGCCGTTAAAGAATGTCAAAACCATTTTTGCTCATAGGCAATACACAATCAGGCGGAGAGCCAGGTTTGGCCTATGGTTTGTCAACCACAAGGATGGAATGTGGACCGGAGGGCACAAGAGGACTCCTGTTGACAGTCCCCAAGGATGCTCAGGGAGACCCCCCTGAGGCTACAGCAGGAGTCGGGGATGAGACTTTACCAAACCTGCAGAGACGAGAGAGAATGGTAAACTTACGATTATTATTAAGTACCATCCATTCTATGCCCAAAGGACAACATTGGGGCTGAACGTAGACAAATAAGTGAATAAATGAATAACAATTGGTTTTTGCCATTTTGTCCAGTGGGGTGAAAACTGTGTTTTTTTTCTATATCACATGGTGTATTATGATTGACAAATAAATAAATAAATAAAGCAAATGGGGGATCTGGGGGCCTCACTCTGTTGAGCTTTCGCCTCTTGGTTTCAGCTCAGATCATGATCTCAAGGTGGTGGGATGGAGCCCCATGTTGGGCTCTGCATGCAGCAGGGAGTCGGTTTCGGATTCTCTCTTTTCCCTCTGCCTCTGCCCCTTCCCTGGCTTGTGCTCACGCTCTCTCTCTAAAATAAATAAATAAATAAAGCATATAATGAGCATATATATATGTATATTCATACATTTCTGTACATCCTTAAATGGCTACAGGATAGGGATGAGGTATTCATTCAACCTGACTTCCAGAGCCTTCCATTGAGGTGGGCACTTGACATATGAGTAGAAGTAGGGTAAGGGGGAAAAGGGAGATGGGGGTTCACCTTTGGGGAGGGGATAGGGGAGAAGCTGGCTGGGGTCGAACCGCTGAGGGAAATGGGAAAGGAGGTAACTGGGAGGAAGCTGTTGGGAACTCAAACACTGGACTCCTGCCCAACAGATGAGGAGAGGTACTGTGCCCCAGGCACAAGCTCCCCTTGGGGCACCCCACCCAGCTTGCGGTTATGTGGCTTATCTGTCCCACAGGCAGTGAAGGAACAGAACCGGGCCATTTTACTCCAGGTCTTCTGTCCTTGCTTCTATTTCCATGTGACCGTTTTATGGATAAGCGGGGGCTGCCGGTGCTCCTATGAAATGTAGGGTACTCTAGCATGTGACCAGCTTCTGGGTGGTAAAGAGATGTGTTCTCTATTGAGAACGGGAAGTTTAGTGACTGATGCCCAGAATTCTTTTTCTAGATGAAGGTGGATCGTGATATCTTAGGTTGCTGCTGAGATTTCTTTCTGTGCAAAGAAAGAATGAAAACCCATGTATTATGAGGCCAGTTTTTTTTTTTTTTTAAGTGCTCAAGGGTCTGTTTATGAGCTGCCAGTTGCCAACGAGGATCCTTGTGGGATGGGATGTCCCGCTTGCTGTCTTCTGTCCCAGCTGCTGGCAGCTTCATCCTCTGCGACAAACATCTTGGACTTACCCTTGACTTCTTTCTCTCATATCCAGAGCTAACCTGTCAGGGAATTCTTCACAATGCATCCCAAAGCCAAGCACCCGCACTACAGCCAGGCCACTGCCCAAGCCACTCCCATGTTTGGCCTGGACGACTGCAAGAGCTTCCTACATTTTCTGCGAAGTCCAACGGTTCCGCACAGCCACCAGCGTGATCCCAGGGAGATAGAGTCAGATCGTGTGCTACAGACCTTCCCAGGGCTCTCCACTGAGCCCTCAAGTCCGGGGTGGGGGGTGGGGGTGTCACTACGCGGGCCCCTTACGGTCTCTGCAGCTGTCTAGCACACCACCCCCCCAGCCCGACGCAGACAGGCTGTCCGGAGTCCTTAGCACTGGCCAGTGCCTCCTCCTGGAAGCCTTCTGTCCTGGGGGGTGCTCCTGGACCACCCTCTTAAGAGTTGTACCTGCAGGCTCCTTCCCCGACCTCCTTCAGTCTTGTCCTTAGGACCGTCCTGGTAATTTGTGTAATCATTGATTATTAATACACTTCGCTATTGGTTTCACCGCTCATCCAATGTTTGTTCTGTGCATCAGCGTACGGCAGCGCTCAGAACAGGCGGCAGGCGATGGATGAATACAGAACCAACGCAGCGACAGAGCCGCTTTGCTTAACTCTGAACTACGGTCCGCCCAACCTACCTAGACCTCACACAGCAGGTTTGGAGACGTTTGCATTCAAATGGAATCAGGCGCTCTTCACTATTTCCGGTATGAAGGGGGTTGGTGCGCAACACAGGGTTTAGGGGTACCTGGGAAGGGGTTGCCGGACCCAAAAAGAGTTGCCCGTCCTGGAGCTGGGCACTGGCAGGTGCTCTCCTCGCTGGCCTCACTTCTCAGCCTCGCTGCGGAGGAGGCACTTCGGGAGGGCCCCCCACTGGAGCGCCCGCAACTCGGGGGCTGCTCCACAGCTCTTCCCCGGAGCCCCCCACCACGGGGGCTGCTCCACAGCTCTTCCCCGGAGCCCCCACCACGGGGGCTGCTCCACAGCTCTTCCCCGGAGGCCCCCACCACGGAGCTGCCCCCCCAGCTCTCCCCCGGAGCCCCCCTTCGGGGACTGCCCCGCACCGGAGCTGTTCCCCTACTGGAGCGCCCATCCTCCTCTGGGGCTGCCACGCGGACCCGGGCTTCGGCGAGGCCGCGCCGCCCCTCCCCCAGCGCGCGCCCGCCGCGGGGCTGGGGAAGCGCGCCCCCCTACAGGCGGAGGGCCGGACCGGCTAGAGCCGCAGAAAAGCGGTTCCTTGCAAGGCTGCTCGGCACACTTTAAACCGTTTTGGAGGCTTGTTTATTGACTATAGCAAAAATATGTACGCTCTACCACTGAAGTCATTTTTAGTGTGTTCCTTTACTTAGTGAAAACGAGTCAGACAAGAGTTTTCCCATGGAACCTGGGCTACGGGCAAAGGGCTGTAGGCGGAGGCCGCGAACCCGCTCCCAGCGGGCCGCCGTGCCAGCCACCCCAGCCTGGCCCGCGCAGGCGCGCTCCCGGCCCCGCCCGCGCAGGCGCGCTCCCGGACCGCCCCGCCCCCACCGCCGGGCGCGGGGGGCGGAGCGCAGAGGGCGCGCGGGCCGTCGCGGGCGCGGAGGAGACAAAGCCGCGTCGGGGCCGCTGGGGGTGGGCCCGGGGCTCGGTGGCGCCCCCGCCTGCGGGGAGGGCTCGGCGGACTGCCCACGCCGCGGCCGCCTCGCAACAGGTCGGCGGCGTTCCGGGAGCCTCGCCCTGCACTGCCGCCCCCGGCTCCCGAGACCCGGGCCCCACGCTCGGCCCGGGCCGCGGCTCCCATGCGGTTCGGGTCCAAGATGATGCCGGTAAGCGTGCGGGCGGGCGCGGAAGTGCGCGGGGCGCGGGCGGGCGCGGGAGCCGAGCCGGGCTGCGGGCGGCGCGGCCCGACTCCGGGTCCCCAGGCCGCGGTCCCCGGCCCAGCCCCCACCCTCGGCCCCCTTCACCCCCCGGCGCAGCCCCCAGCCCTCGGCCCCCAGCCGGGGTGAGCCGCGGGCAGGCAGCCGCCGAAAGTTTACTCCGGTCTCCGCCGGGGTCCTCACTTGGTGCGCTCCTTGAGCGTCGAGAACAGGGGCCCGGAGTCTCGGTTGCTTTGTCTTTTTAAAAAACTTTTTGTGGGAGTGAAACAGGCATCAAACTTGCCCTCGCCTTAGTTTTGGTTGGGTTTCGCTCTCGGTGTGCGGTGGCAGCCCAAGTGTCGGATCGCGGGAGACCTGAGTGCCCGCGGCGCCTTCGGTCCACGGCCCCCTTACCCGAGCCCCGCGAATCCCCCAAGTCCTATTGAGCCCCCATCCCTCCATGAACACCCCGTCGTCACCCTCCCCACCGAGTCCCCGGCCCCAGAATCCCGCGAAGCCTCCCTAGCCCCCCACCCCGCTGCCCCGCCCTCAAAATCCCCGCGAACCCACGGAGCCCCCATCCCCCCACGAACCTCCACTCCCATTCCCCGAGTCCCCGGCCCCATGAATCCCCCGAAACCCCCAGCCCTCCACGAACCCCTGGCCCACCCGTTCCCCCTCCCGAGTCCCCGGATCCATGAATCCCTAAACCCCCCCAACCCCCCACGAACCCCTGGTCTCCCCTTGTTCCCCCTCGACTCCCCGGCCCCATGAATCCCCTGAACCCCCCAAACCCCCACGAACCGCCAGCCCTCCCCGTACCCTTTTCCACCCACCCCTCGGAGTACCTGGCCCCCTGAAACCCCCGAATCTTCCAGCACCCCCCCGACTCTGATCTCCGGCACCCCCGAGTCGCCCCCCTACGAGCCCCTGGACCTCCTGGCCCCCAGCCTCTGGCCCCACGAGACCCCCGACTCCCCAACCCGCTGAATCCTCCGAACCTGGCCTCCAGTCCTAGAACCTCCGGTCTCCCCCAACCAACCCTCAGAGTCCCCGCTCCTGAAGGCTACCCCCCCCCCGCCCCCGCTCTGGCCCCCCAGGGCTGACGTTGGAGTGAAGTGGTGCTTTTCTTATGCGCCCGCGGTGGGAGTGGGAGGGGGTGCTGGGCTGGGGGCTCGTGCCTGTGTCCCCTGCGCCCCGCGAAGTTGTGCTCGCGCCTCTCCCCCGGACCAGGGGTCATTTTGTGGCCCTTGCTGTTTCCTTATGGCTTCTTGTGCTGAGACAAAGAAGCTGGCAACTTTTACCGCATTACCCCATCTGTAGAATGGAGCGAGGACAGTCGTGTTCACTTGCAGTTACAGGTAGTTGTCGTCGTCCGGGTTCACCACCCTCACCCTCACCCCTCCCGCAAAGTCATGGGAGGGCATCCTAAATGTTCACAGTCTGGGCAAACTTAGTTTATCCGGATTCATTGAGTTTCGATGGTTTGGGGTATTTTGTCCTGCCAGGATTCAAGGAATTGGAAAGTGTTGAGCGTTCTGCATCCTGTTTTAGTTTAATACCTGGTTACAAAGTCAGGTTTGTGATGCAAATGCCACGGATTAAAATATGGACCATAGAAGAAGGTGAAGGAGTTTGCTATTGAAATATTTATCCCTTCGGTTTACAATTCTTCCCTCCCCCCCTTTTTAATATTTCTTTCTCTTGAAATGGCTTTTGCAGGTTGTCTCTGAATTTTCCTAAAAATAGGAGCAAGATAAGTGTTGGTTGTTGCAATGGGATATCTTAAGGATGGTTTCATGTCAAGATATCCTTTGGGCTTTCTTAAAACTTAGCAGAGTTTTCCTTGTCCCTGCTGTATACCAGATGATCAGAATCTATGAAAGGTTATGTTGCTCTGGAGACTCTGTGTTAGCGAGTGGTATGGTTCCTCAGATCGCCCTCAGCCCAGACTCCCAGTGTGGGGGCAGCACCGAAGCCAGGAGCAGCCAGGACCTCACTACTTCAGCTACGACCTTTGTGACCAGAACCATCGTCTTTTATTTTTTAAAAAAGATTTTATTTATTTATTTGACAGACGGAGATCACAAGTAGGCAGAGAGGCAGGCAGATAGGAGGAAGCAGGCTCCCGGCTGAGCAGAGAGCCCAGTGCGGAGTTTGATCCCAGGACCCTGGGATCATGACCCAAGCCGGAGGCAGAGGCTTTAACCCACTGAGCCACCCAGGCGCCCCAAGAACTATCTTCTTTTAAAAAGTGATTTGTCTCAGGTTCAGCATCTGTAAAATGGGGATTATGATCCTACGGAGGTCTTAGAGGGGGTTGGAGGATTAGGGTTGCTAGTCCTGAAGCACTCAGTACCGTGTCCAGCTTGTGTGGGATTTGCAATCCTGGTGAAACCATAGCTTGTTACACCTGGGGTCCCTACAAACGGGAGGCAAGTTTTCATTTAGTGCCATTGTGTTAGGTGTGTCTTTATCCTGTCGCTTCTTGGGTACTGGAAAATAAACCCATTTTCTTAAATATATTTCTCATCTTTGGCTTTTAATATACTTGGATTTTTTTTAAAAGATTTTATTTATTTATTTGACAGAGATCACAAGTAGGCAGAGAGGCAGGCAGAGAGAGAGAGAGAGTAAGAGAGAGGAGGAAACAGCCTCCCTGCAGAGCAGAGAGCCTGATGTGGGGCTCGATCCCAGGACCCTGGGATCATGACCTGAGCTGAAGGCAGAGGCTTTGACCCACTGAGCCACCTAGGCACCTCAATATACTTGGATTTTAATTTTAACGTTGAGGGAAGTTTCATATTTTCTTACTTTGAAAAATTCTAACCAATTTATTGGGAAAAGCTGTGTGCTTCCTCTGAAAAAATGGATTGTCTCAGCATGTAGATAGTTGTCTTGTGCTTTTTTTTTTCTCGTTGTAGTGGTTAAATGTACATAACAAAAGTTTCCATTTTAACCATTTTTGCTTGTGTGGTTCTCTGGCACTAAGCACATTCCTTGATTTGCTCTTCTAGGCATTCTAAAGATAACAGCTTGCTGTTTAGACAGCATTATATTAAAAATGTGCAAATAAATGGTGTCTGTGTATTTTCTCACCAAATGGTAGAGAAGTAAGTGATTTTCATGTGGGACATGAAGTGATAATTGGACCCAAAACCATAGGGGGAAGGTGCATTTTAGTAGGCTAACTAAAAATAAGTAGGCAAACAGCTGAGTATCAGGGCAGAGGTAATGATAGGGTGCGGCGGAGCGGGAGTGATAATTAACACCCATTTTCAGATACCCACCAAAGCATCTCTGATTCTCTGATATTTCTACCACTTGGTAAGAAGAAACTGATTAACTTCTCCTACTTGACACCGTATTTTCCTCATCGCAGAAAGCATCGTTTGTAGGTTGAGTATGGCTCTTTAGTTGAGCCTTCCTCACTGTATTTGATTATCAGATAGAGGGAGATAATTATTGCAAACAAAATTTCTCAACTATTCAAAATGATACCAGCTATGTTTTTTCATTACTTTCATTTTGCAAAGCCATTGTATGTAAGCAGAGCCTGTATTCAAAAATGTCTTTATGAGTTAGCCAACTCTCAAAGCGTTGTTCACTGCTTCTTTTAGATGTAGCTTTACAAAAATTCCTATTTGTGCCTGCTATCGAAATGGTGAATAAAAACAAACAAAACTGTCCATAAAATCACGAGGTATTGTGTCGTGCCCCACGGAAGGTCGGAGGACTTGAATTTGCCTGTCTGTATGGTAGATACTATGTGTTACACACATTTCTGGCTGTTACAGAACTGTGCTGTGTCCGTCTTGTCCCCTGTGGTGGCCACCAGCCTTCCCCTGTGGTGGCCACCAGCCTTCCCCTGTGGTGGCCACCAGCTACCTGCAGGTACAGCATTTGAGATATGGCTGGTGGGATGAACAACTGGTCTTCAAACAATTATTTAGTGTGAATTATATCTAAGTAGCCACATGGGCCTGGTGGCCGGAGCACTGACATGGCGGGCAGTTTGGCAAAGTAGGCCAAAGAGTAACTTTAAGTTGCAATCACATATTTGCAGCTTCCTGTTTACATTCGCACTTAACTAAAAATTTTTTTAATTTATTTATTGGACAGAGAGGGAGAGAGAAGGCAGGAAAGCACAAGTGGGGGTGGGGGAAGAGGCAGAGGGAGAGGCAGGTCCCAGGACCCCCTAGCACGACCTGAGCCCAAAGCAGACAGACGCATCACACCAGCTGAGCCCCCCCAGGTGCCCCTGCATTAATACTTTCAAATGAAATCATGATGTCCTGTTTAACCTTAATGACTTGGGAAATGAGTTTCCCAGGGCCTTAGTTTAGTGTTCTCTTTGATCGAGTCTCATCGTGTGGCCCTGATACAGATCATGACTCTAAGAAAAGGACAGATTATTTTCAAAAGCTCAGTTGACCTGAGCATGATTTAAGTTTTAAGTTTGTGGCATTTTCTAGGGCTGCAGAGTGTCCTAATTATTTCTAGTTATTTTGTGATGCTGTAAGATAATACCCGATTGGGTGAGCTTCTAGTTAGGGGAGTCTAGGACAAAAAAATTGGGTTCTCGCCGCATCTTTGGCAGTCTGAGGGCTGGTTGGTAGGATCTGTGTTTCTAGAGGAAACCACCTTGTGCAGCTTACAGACCAGAGGCAGGACTTCTCCTTAAATACTTGTATTATTTTCCTGTGAAAGGGTGGTCTTATTTGCATATATCTTCCAAACTGAAATTATGTGTTGAAATTAAAAAGCTTTTGAGTTACAGCTTTAGAACGTTGTATTCATAGGATTATACCACAAGGTGAAAGAATTTCTCCTTGTTGAGTAGTAATGTAGCAACTTAGCTTGGTTTGACTCCAGGATAAAGTTTAAGGTAAGTTCTTTAGCTTTATAGAATTGTAATTCTCAAAGGCTGTTAAATCATCTCTTTAAAAAAAAATGTGGCAAATACCTCACATTTTGTGTGCTGTAGTGAGATTTGTTGCCTTGTGACTTCTATATTCATTAAAAGCTGAAATGCATTAAGATTTTCTGTATGTTTCCCTGTTTCAGGGAAGTGGTTTAGACTTTCTAAAGAACATTAGCGCAAGCTTACAGGTGCTTGTATTTTAACAGTTAACTTAAAGGGAATTTATTTATCTGGAAGGCATGAGGAGGGAGGGTCATTTACTCATATACTGTTTCTAGAAGAACTATTTTCTCTCCAGTTCCTGTCCCCTCTCCCCCAACTGTAGAAAGTAGAAACAGTAGGACAAAACCTGTTTTGTTTTTTTTCCCTGAAGCTTTTAAGGAATACTATAGACCTTTATCTCTTGGTAATCTGTGATAGTTTGTGGTACTGGTTAAAAACTCTGTCTGAAGCTAACTCCATGCCGTTTTTGGCGCTCCTGTGTTGTGCGGCCTCTGTCCAGCTCTGTGGGGACAGCATACGAGGGCCTGTTGGTGGGATATGCCGTCCCGGATTGTGAACCTCTCCCCAACCTCTACTAAGTATGAAGTGATAAGGAGAGTGGGGTGGGAGAGTTGAGGAATCCAGAGTGTTCTTTTCTGCTCTTGCCACTTAACCAAGTTAAACATGATGGAAATACTTGCTTTTCGATGGTTGCTGTGTTCTGAAGAGAGCATTTTTTTCTCTAATCAGATGTAATTGAGAAAAGAAAACACAGATGACAGATTGTGTTTGAAATGTATACTTATTTTGGAGTACTGAGTGAGACGTTAACGTTTTACATTCTGTTGCGGAGAGCCAAGAGGAGCTGTAGTCCATAGAGGGCCCTTTAGGAGCACTGGGTGACGCGGAGGCAGGGCCCCAAAAACATTTTGCATATTGTCCCAGCAAATGAAAGTCATTTCAGCAAAGAAGTGCACATTCTAAATAGATCTTGTGTAGGAAAAGTAGTTGCCCAGATTCAGCAACTTGTGGTCATTTTCTAGTTTTTTCTGCATAAAATTTATACCAAACCACATAGTTTATTGGGATGGTAAGAGAACTAGATTTTCTTTGAAAATACTCATTTGGCCAGTAAATACATAACTATTAATTCTGCAGTACAAACTTAAGTGATCTCTGTAGAAACTAATTTTTAGCTTAGTACTTCAATTACATTTCAAACACTTGAAATAGAAGTGTCTGAGATACAAGTTGAGGAAAGTAAAGGAACACCGGCAGGAATCAGGAGTCTGGAATTCCAGTTGTACGTGCTGGTGGTAGTAACGGAAGAGGGATATCACAGCTCACCGCTACCCCCCACCCTCACCCCCACCCCGTGGAATGAGTGATTCTGTGAGCAGAGCGGGTCTTGGAGGCCCTGTGCTCTGGCGTCCCTCCCAGGGAAGGGGAAGGAGCTTCCCCTGAGACCCTGTCTGTGCCCCACACTGTGCCCCCTGCTTTAGGTTGGTCATCCCATTGAATTTCCAGGTGACCTTGTGAAGTGTGTCTTCTCCTCATTTCACAGATGAGGAATTTGAAGCTCAAAGGTTTTTAGGAATTTGCTCCTGATTACTCAGCAGACATGAGATATGAACCAGGTCTGCCTGTGACAGATATTCCTTGAGGTAGGTGGCGGTGCCTACATTAGACTATTTCTGTATATGCTTTATGGGACGCAGTGGCCATGGTGTTCTTTTGGTGAATGATAACCTCAAACATTAGTGTTCAGAACATAACTACAATTGTTTTTGAAGTTGCAAAAGGAGAATAGATATCTTTCCACATTTAAACCTAAACTAGGTGAGATGAGAAAGTTTCGAATGACAGGGAGGTGACCACCTTGTCCCCGTGCTACAGAAACACCTCAGTACGTGTTGTCTTTGTGCCTCTAACACTCCATGGAGATCTCAGCCCCTGCACAGCATTGGTGGGGTTGGGGGTAGTAGCCACCGTTTGAAGGAGACATGTGGAGTCCTCATTCTCTGGAAGATGTTTGTAAACAGGGAGAAGGAACAGAAGTGGATGGGTGCACTGGGAGACGCGGAGGATGGGGGGACGTACAGCGTCTGTGGGGATGGTGCTGTCCCCAGCCTTCAGCCTGCAGCCGGCTCCGGGGGCGGAGTGGTACAGCAGTGACCTGATGCGCGCCACTGCTGCTGGGAAGTAGGGGAGGACGCTGAGGGACAGTGCTGGCTCTGTAGTGAGGAGTAGTGATCCAGCTTATTGAGATGAATTTGTCACGTGTAAACTAGGGCCTGATTTGGTTTGGTTTGGTTTGGTTTTTAAAGATTTTATTTGAGAGAGAGAGCACGCAAGAGCGCACTAGAGCATGAGCTGGGGGTGGGGTTGTTGGGGAGAGGGGCAGAAGGAGAAGTAGACTCCTGCTGAATGGGGAACCAACCCCATGCTAATGACCAACTGAGCCACCCAGACACCGCCCAGAGACTGATTTTGGATGAAATCACCTTAGATCATTGTTCTTTGTCTTTCTGTATTAACCTGTGGGTTGTGTTTGGTGGCTGTTCGGGCCAGCATCTGCTCTGCAGATACATGGGGCCCGGCCGCCATGTTCTGGGCACTGTTCTGAGAACCCGGATACAGGAGAGGATAAGACCGGGTCCAGGGAGCTTACCTCCCATGGAGGTGAGTGGGGGGTAGTGGTGGTGGGGGAGGACGGGGAGAATAAGAAAGAAACACAAGGGGAGTGGGATTCCAGTAGGATCCTGCCGCTGGGATGGCAGCTTTATACTGGGGGACCGGGGAAGTGACAGTTCAGCTGGGACCCAAGTGCTCAAGAGGAGCTGGTCCTGTACATCATGTGGGCAGACGCTGGGCTGGGGGCGCAGGCCTGGAGGACACAGTGCAGCCCGGGAGGCTGGTGCTTCGTGGACAGCGGAGAGGGTGCCGAGAGGGGAAATGGGCTCAGGTGGCACTGAGGTGGGGTGCAGTAGTCCCCCGGGGGAGTGGCAGCAGGAGAAGGGACCACATCTCATTGACTAGGGAAGACTCCTGCGTTGGTGTGGGCGGTGGGCTGTGCAGGTGCCCGAGGGAATCGGCCCGGGGCTGCGGGGAGAAGAAAGGCCTCTTGAGGCCCCCTGAGGAAGGTCCACAGCCAGCCGTCTAAAAGGAGGAAGAGCCATACCTTAGCACAGCGAGGGCCCAGCTGGTAGTGTGACTAGTTGTGAGCTTGTTAACCTTAAATAAAACAGTCACTTTCCCCCTGAGAGTGGTTTATTTGGGAATAGCAGAGAATTGCAGTTTGGAACATGCAAGCTATGGCAAGACCACAGGCAAGTCCAACACACGAGGGAGAGGAATGTGGTTTTGTGGATAAGAAGGAGGAAGTTGGGAGGGTTCTGAAGCAAAGTCCACTGGAAAAACATTGGAGTTTGGGGTGATGGTGGTTTATCCCCAACCGCACTCCTGGGGAGCTCACTTCCTGTAGGAGATGTGGTGCCAGCCTTTCCCTATGGGGTCCTGGAATTTGGGATCCTTCTCTGGGGAGGGTTCTTCTGGTGGGTCCATGATTACCTTGAGTGTTGCGGCTCCTCCTCCCCATCTGCATCCAGAATCCACTCTGGTGGGGTTTCCCTTCACTGATTTCCACTAACTCCATGGACATGTGTGTCACCTGCTTCAGTGCTCTGCGCTTGTGCCCTGGGGAAGGCCTGGGGTGAGAGAAGCAGCAGTGCCTCCCCAGGGTGGGGAGTAAGACCAGGCAGGAGCAGGGAGGACTGCCGCCCTTGCACAGGCTCCTTCCTGTGGGTCTAGAGAGAAACCAGACTTTGTCTAGAATCCCAGAGCTCTGAAGAGCTCGAGAGGAGCACACAGTTACTGTGGTTCTTTAAAACCAAGTTGGGCAAGTCCAGTTTCTGAAGGAAGCCCTAACCTTAAAAATGTTTGACAACAACTGTCCTTTTGACCCCATGACTCTATGGCCTTGGCAGCTTCTGACAGGCTCACCTCTAAGTCCCTTTACCGATTGTTTTTTTAAAATCAGAGATATCTTCCTTTTATTGACAAATACATACTAGCCAGCCATCTGGGAGATAAGGGTTAGAGCTGCCTCAACTCTAAAGGGTACCTGCCCATGTTTTTCCGAGCCTCACCATCCAAATACTGAGCCTCTCAGTGCAAGTGATAGAAAGACACAAAACACCCAGTGCTTGCGCCACCACTCTCTGGCCTGCTGTTGGAATTGTGTACCTGTTCCAGAAGATGCGCTTCCTGCCTTGTCGGTGCCCCCCAGGGGATCTGTGTGAGGACTGCTGGTGGGGTCGGACGTCTGCATTCCTTCTGCTCACGGCAGGTTGTCCTCTATTCCATGCTTCTGTTCATGACATGCCCTGTGCCTTCTGACCTCGCGGTAACTGTGTGTGTGTGTGAGGGGGGAGGGTGACGCCAAGTGTGCACGCTGACAGTTTCTGCAGCACGTCTGTGCCCCACGGGTTGAGCACTGACTGGTCCCTGTGTATTTGTCCAGTCTTGCTCCTGCCCTCCGGCTGCACCAGCTCTGGGACCGCAGTGACGTTGTGTTCGTGCGCTGCTGGCCTCTGCCCGGGATGAGGTTTTCCGGTCTGGATGTTCCTCTTCCTGCTTGTCTCACTCAGCCTTCAGTTTCCAGTTCCATGGCGCTCCTTGAAAGGGAATGGTTGCTTCCTGCTTTCCCCAGACCTTGTGTGTGCCTACCCGAGGAGGCTCCCATGTGCGGCCTGTCTGTTTGCCACCCGGCGGTGCCCCTCCAGCTCTGGGAGGCTTGGCACACTGTTTGACACTCAGTGGGGACCTGATATTGCTGGAGTGCATGAATGGTCTTCATTTTTTTAAAGATTATATTTATTTATTTGAGAGAGAGAGAGTGAGAACACAAGCAGGGGAAGGGGCAGAGGTAGAAGCAGACTCCCCGCTGAGCAGGGAACCCCATGTGGGACTTGATCCTAAGACCTTGGGATCATGACCTGAACTGAGGGCAGACGTCTGCTCAACCGACTGTCACCCAGGTGCCCCTGAGTGTTCTTTCTTTCGAGTGTCTTTGGTGAGGGTAGTTCTCGCCCACCTATAGTTATGTCCATGATTGGCTTTTGGGCTTTCTTAGAGAGTTCCCAGAACTAGACTCTTTGAGAATGGAGGAACACTTTGATTACAAAATGCAAGGCAGAAGGGGGAGACCTGGGGGCAGTGGATTGGTTGATCTCATGGCCTCATGGGCGCGTCTGAGACATAATGTGTTTAGTGGAGGAAAGCAAGACGTAGGATGAAAAAGTGCCTTTCCGTGCAGCGGTTCTTGCACCCATGAAGCAGCCATGCTCAGTGCGGAGGAAGTAAGATCGGAGAGCGGGGGTCGGGCTGGCACTGACCTACTTACAGACTGTGTTTAGTTCCTTTTTGCTCTCTGTGTTTGTTTACGGCAGATACTGAAAGCAGATGGCCTAACGGGAGTTGCTCTGCTGCGTGTGATTGGAATTTGAGATCCAAGTTGGGCTTAGGGGCGTGGTTGAACAGGAGAGAACAGATTTCTTCAGTTACTCTGAGCAGAATGCCTTGTTTCCCGTTTTGAGCCCGGTCTGGTTTGGGAAGGCTCCCTTCGAAGTTTCTCGGCACATTAGCTTCAGCCCCTGCTCTTGCCCCTGCTCTTGTTCCTGCTGACTGTCCTGGGCCGCGGAGCTCGGACCCTGGGCCCTGCAGCTGCCCCCGCCTGTCACCTCTTGGGGCAAGTGCTGTCAACTTGCTGTGTGTGTGAAGTCTGAGATAGCCTGTGGGGTGGAGGAAGCCTTTCAGGGTCAACACCTCTGTCCTCAAGGAATTTATACACAGTGAGGCAGATAAGACAGGGCTGTAAACAACTGTGTGTGTCGGGGGTGGGGGGGGGGGTGGGTTTAGAGAAGCCAAGAGAAAGTTTCCTTGTGGCTGGATAGCCTCCTACATGTAGGAGGGGTTGGAGGCAGCTGGAGGGTCTCTGAATCATTCTAGAAGCATGGGGATGACGTGGACACTAAGGGACAGGGTGTAGGGAACAGGTGAGCTAAACCAGGGAGATGAGTGAGGAAAAGTGTGCGTTTTTATGCGCCCCAGTCACCTGGACAGTATTGACAGCAGGGTCCTCCCACCCTTGCACATAACAAAGCTCGCGCTTCTCACTAGGGGGGTAGTGGGGTGGCGGGCCCACCCCAAGGGCTTCCTATTCAGGAGTTCTGCCAGGGGGGTTGCTGCAACTGAGACTTTCTGCTCTGACAGGTCCCCCAATAATGCTGATGCCACTGGTCTGGCAACCAGATTCTGAGACCCCCCCTCTAGTGAGCTCTGCTGTACTAGAAACTGGAAAGCCTGCTTGCTTTCCACCTGCGGGGTCCTGGTCAACCAGCCCTTATTTGTGCCTGCCTCCGTTCCTGGTATACTGCCCCTTTCTGGTCGTTCCCATGTGTGGCCTTCGTGTGGGGCGTATTCCCCCGGAGTTTCCAGGTGGCTCCTTCAGCCTCTGTCCAGATGTGTCTCTGGGAACCACCCCATGTCTTAGTTTCCTCCCTTGCCTTTCTGGGCCGCACCTGGCTGGCCTAGTAGGTGCTTAGGAAATCCTAATGGGCGCAGGTGGGACACGCATCTAGGTCAACAAGCAGTTGGGGCTGGGAGGGGACAGAGCCAGGAGCTTCTCCCGAGGGACAGATGTCAAGAGGACACCAGTCCTCTGAGGCCCAGAGGTGACCGTGCTGTCGGCTCACGGGCACCTAGTGAGGATGTGATCAGACATCTGAGAGAAGCGGGCAGCTTTCTGAGACAACACGATTTTTCCATAGAGGATTTTTCTCTCAAAGTCACCACTTTGTATTTGCTATATAATTTTTTTCTGGGATGGAGGTGGTCTTGGAGGATAACCGTGTTCTCTGCATGACACTGGGTGCCTGGGGGACTCCCTCTTCAGTGTTGTCCAGCTCGCTGTTGACACTTCTGGGGTGTTGATTTCCAACTTCCACTAACTTGCTGTCCTGACCAAAAGAGTAAAAAAAAAAATCCATTGGTGATGATTTTATGCTTTTGCTTTAACTCAGATGTGGCCGATGGAAACCGATGGACTGATTGTAAACAATGCTGTAATAAAAAGCAGCGCACTTAGCGTCTGGGTGGGTTTAAATGTCGCAGAATCTGACCAGAGCGCTGGTAGGCGTGACTCACGGTCTCCTGTGGCCTTGAGAGGAAACTCCAGGCCAGAGTCCTCGTGGCTGGGAAGCCAGGGTGCCCTGACAGCTGACACGAGGCCCTGGCTGGTCTCTGAGGGCCAGGATGCAGCACTGGGAGGTGTGTGCCCCCCCCCCCCAAGGTTCCCCTGGACCCCTGTGGCTACCCATTGGTACACTGGGGAGCGGGGAAGGGCATGCAGGCTGGGGAGAGAGCCACGGAGAGGCCCACCTGTGAGGAGGCTTGGCGGAAGATCCCAGGAGGTGGGGATGACTGGCTTGTCTTTCTAAACCTTTGTTCGTTTCTAGCCCTTCTGCACTCGGCAGCCGCGGCTGGGTCAAAGGGCTGTGTGCCCCTGAGCAGTGCAACGAAGCTTTGGCTGATGTTCCTTGTTTGTTCCTTCTTTTCCTGTTCACTGGGATCGTGTTGAAGGAGGGGTTGCTCTGGGTGGGTGGGGTGAAGCCCAGGAAAAAAGGAGGTGGTGGCTTGCATATCTCCCCGCACTGGCGAGTGCTGAACCCCAAACCATGCAGACTCCTCCCTGGTCTCACCCCCGGTCTCGGTCTTGTTGCTTCTTCCCGACAGCGAGTTCCTGAGAGTTTTAAGGTTTGGGGAGGATTTGTGTCACCCATCTCACAGATTGTTCCTTTTCCTCTAAGGGACATGTTTTCCCCTCTTGTGTTC
Source organism: Mustela erminea (assembly GCF_009829155.1). Taxonomy (NCBI): domain Eukaryota; kingdom Metazoa; phylum Chordata; class Mammalia; order Carnivora; family Mustelidae; genus Mustela; species Mustela erminea. The sequence continues at coordinate 31,048,916 of NC_045630.1, forward strand.
TTTTCTCTCCTCGGTAAACCTGAGCGATTGAAGGTTTTCTGAGTCAGAACCCTGAAGCTGCTATCACAAAGCCTTGTTTCCTTTCTACGACGAGGAGATTTTAGACTCTCGGTTCTTTTTCCTTTCTGTGGAGCTTTACATGGTTTTGTAGATCAAAGGAATAAACTGTAGCCTCTGATACAAAGTAAATTTCTCATAAATGCCCTAACCAGTTTTTGTGGGATTTTTTTTTTTTTTTTTGTATTTCCTCCTGGAAGACTCTTCCCACTTTTAATCTGAGATAATGCCTCCAGTGAAGATGAGTCACTCTTGTGTTAAGACCATAACATCAGGGACGCCTGGGTGGCTCAGTTGGTTGGACGACTGCCTTCGGCTCAGGTCATGATCCCGGAGTGTCGGGATCGAGTCCCGCATCGGGCTCCCAGCTCCACGGGGAGTCTGCTTCTCTCTCTGACCTTCTCCTCACTCATGTTCTCTCTCACTATCTCTCTCTCAAATAAATAAAATCTTTAAAAAAAAAAAAAAAGAAATAGAAGACCATAACATCATAGTCACACTGAATACATGTCCTCCAAAACGGAGCTCTCTCTCTCTCTCTCTCTCTTTTTTTTTTTTTAAAGATTTTATTTATTTATTTGACAGACAGATCACAAGTAGGCAGAGAGGCAGGCAAGAGAGAGGGGGAAAGCAGGCTCCCTGCTGAGCAGAGAGCCCAATCCCAGGACCCTGAGATCATGACCTAAGCCAAAAGCAGAGGCTTAACCCACTGAGCCACCCAGGCACCCCTAAAACAGAGCTCTTAAAAATAAATCTGTGACACATTGTTTTTAAATGAAGGTTGTCTGTGACTTGGGGATTCTGGAAGGGCCGCGACTTGGGCATGTCATGACTCACTGGTGATTGGGGCGGGGAGCCGGGCCCTGACAGAATGTTGTCTTCTCCGAGCCTTTCCTCCCCCATTGAGCAGCTTAAGAAGCAGACGGAAGTCCTTGTCCTGGCTGCCACGTTCAGTAGAGTATTTCCACATTCTTTGATCATGGTCTGTAGTCAGTGTACTTTGAAATTGAGATTATCCTGAAAGTATGTTAACATCGAGAACGTTTTAAAGTGACGTCTGTACCCGCTCTCCCGTATGTTCTTTCCAAGCCAGTTTACCTGTTTGTGGTTTTAGATGGTTCTGATCGGGGCGCCTGGGTGGCTCAGTGGGTTAAAGCCTCTGCCTTCGGCTCAGGTCATGGTCTCAGGGTCCTGGGTTCAAGCCCTGCATTGGGCTCTCTGCTCCGTGGCGAGCTTGTCTCTCTAGGCCTGTCTCTCTGCCTACTTGTGATCTCTGTCTGTCAAATAAATAAATAAAATCTTAAAAAAAAAATAGATGGTTCTGATCTACGATGTCACACGATGCTGTTTCGTGGCTTGCTCTCATCACTTGCCCAACATCAGATTATTTGTGGGAGTTGGCGGCTGGGTTCTAACCCTTCCAGTGGAGGTTTTCCAACTTTGCCATGTTGCCAGATATTTTGTTTTCCATGTTACTCTTTGGAGATCTAAGCCTATAGGGAAAATCTTGTGGCATATAGAATGTTTCTTCCTTTCAGCTATTTCTCTGGGATAAATCCCTACAAGTAAGGTCATGAGGTAGACCTAATTCTGTGGCTTTTGACACAACCCGTTTTACTTTCCAAATGGATTTTTACAGTTTATGTGGTGCAGTCATGTCCGAATGAGTCAGTGTCCTACAGTCTCATCTCTGTTGGATCTTTTAATCAAATTGCTGATATAAGAGCTGTAAGTGGTGCCTCGTTTCAGTTTAGTTAAAACAATCACTTCCTCGTGGGTTTTGCGGTGTTTTATCTCCTGTGAGCCGCCTGTTACTCCTCTGCTCTGAAGGGTACTTTAGAGTTGATCGTGTTTTAAGGAATCTCTTCTCTTTGTGGCTCATGCTATAAAAAAATGAAGTTCCTGGTTTACAAGTTGGCAGGAAGTTAGCATGTCTCTGGTCCTGGGAGGGGTTGCGGGTGTTCACCTGTACCAAGGGAAGAAGAGCCATCTGGTCTGTCACTCCGTTGCTCTGTCACCCTGTCACCATGGCATGCGTTTTCAGGTGCCTCCACAGTTCCTGGTCCTGGCTATGAGGGCTGCCGTGCGGCTTCGACCTGATGGTTGCTGCGTTCTTCCTGGTGACAATAATTCATCTCCGAGGTTCTCAGGAAATAGCCGGAGCTTGAATCCATGAGAACAGGCACGACTCTCATCACAGCCTCCTTGGGAGCCCCATTTTTGGGTGCTTCCCTTTGGGCCAGGGCGCTGATGAAGTCGTCTCTGCATTCTTGGGAATATGGTATTTTAAAATACACATGCCAGGAAAAGATGATGTATTTGGAAGTAAGGTTACTTTTATTTTATTGTTTTATTATGCTTTCCATTAATTTGTGCCTCCGGGCTGAAACCTCAGCCTGTCTCTGATCATGTGCGTTTTTTTTCATTTCTGAATTTGTTTGTTTTTTTTTTTTAAAGATTTTATTTATTTATTTGACAGAGAGAAATCACAAGTAGATGGAGAGGCAGGCAGAGAGAGAGAGAGGGAAGCAGGCTCCCTGTTGAGCCGAGAGCCCGATGCGGGACTCGATCCCAGGACCCTGAGATCATGATCTGAGCCGAAGGCAGTGGCTTAACCCACTGAGCCACCCAGGCACCCTGAATTTCTGTTTTTTTAAAAAAATATTTTATTTATTTATTTGACAGAGATCACAAGTAGGCAGAGGGGCAGGCAGAGAGACAGAGGGAGAAGCAGGCTCCCCGCTGAGCAGAGAGCCCGATGGGGCTTGATCCCAGGACCCTGAGATCATGACCTGAGCCGAAGGCAGAGGCTTAAGCTACTTAGCCACCCAGGCACCCCTGAATTTCCATTTTACCTTCAGTCTCATTCCTTTACTTTAGTAGTAAATTGTCTCATTTTTCCATAAGCACATTTCATCTCCCTTAAGAGATTTTTAACTGGGGCGCCTGAGTGGCTCAGTTAGTTAAGCATCTGCCTTGGGCTCTGATCATGATCTCAGAGTCCTGGGATCGCGTCCCCCATTGGGCTCCCTGCTCAGCGGGGAGCCTGCTTCTCCCTCTCCCTCTGTCTCCGGGCTTGTGCTCTCACTCTCTGTCAAATAAATTAATAAAATAAAATCTTTAAAAGAAAAAAAGAGAGCTTTTGTATCTTACACAAAGCATGCAGTAGGCCCTTTAAATAGTGATACAGTTCATGCTCCATGAAATTCACCCTGTGCAGTGTGTGATGCAGTGGTTTTAGTAACTTCATGGGGTTATGTAACCATCACCACCAATTCCAGAACGTTTCCATCACCCCAGATGGAAACCCCGAACTCTTGAGCAGTTACCCCACGCCCCAGCCCCAGCACCTAGCAGCTGCTCATGGGCGTTTTGTCTCCATGCCCTTGAATCCTTGGGATGCGTCCTATGTGTGTCAGGCTTCTGTCACTCAGTACAATGCTGTCAAGGTTCATCCATGTTGTAGTGTCTCCGCACTGCAGCCCTTTTGATTGCCAAACACTGTTCTGTTCTAATGTGTTGGATTTCCAAGATCTGTTTCTGGACTACTTGTTTCTTGTGGCCCCTGACTAAAGTTGAGGCAGCACTTGGGCCCCAGAAAAGCACAATGGGGCACATGCTTTTAGTATGTGTCACAGCAAGGCCCCAGGAGGCGGTGGCGCCCTGTGTTCATCATACTGATTTCATCATCGGATCCTTAAAATATCAGTTTTCTTGTGTGTGTGGTACATAATCATTCTAGAAAACTTAAGCATGGCTGAGCTCCCAGAAAGTCCCTTCATAATCTTCTCACCCTGGCATCACTACTGTTAACTTGGTGTATACAATTCCAGGCTTTTTTCTGTGTGTGAATTGCCTGCCTGCCTGTGTGTGTGTGTGTGCCATCTTCCCATTTGTGGAAAAGGATGTGGTGAACAGCCCTGTAACTAAACAGTGGGTAACCAACACTATTTTCAAAAATGTGTGCTTTTTCTTTCTACGATGTTTTGGTAGCAGATGATGGAAATTCCTAAGATTTAACAGTTTTATTTTTTATCTTAAAAAAATTCGTGAATTATAGGCTAAAATTGTTCTCTGCCGGGCTTAGTTGGTAGAGTCAGCTAAAATCTCTTTTAAAAAAATTTTTTTCAACATGCTAATAAAACTTTTTAAACAGAACAAAATAAAGCAAAGCAAAAACAGCTTCAGCTTGTTTTTATTTCACTTTTTAGGGAATTAAATTACATTTTTTAAAAGATTTTATTTATTTATTTGACAGACATAGATCACAAACAGGCAGAGAAGCAGGTAGAGAGAGAGGAGGAAGCAGGCCCCCTGCCGAGCAGTGAGCCCGATGCGGGGCTCAATCCCCGGACCCTGAGATCATGACCTGAGCTGAAGGCAGAGGCTTTAATCCACTGAGCCACCCAGGCACCCCTTAAATTACATTTTTTTAAAAAAGATTTTTATTTATTTATTTGACAGACAGAGATCACAAGTAGGCAGAGAGGCAGGCAGAGAGAGAGAGGAAGGGAAGCAGGCTCCCTGGTGAGCAGAAAGCCCGATGCGGGACTCGATCCCAGGACCCTAGGATCATGACCTGAGCCGAAGGCAGAGGCTTTAACCCATTGAGCCACCCAGGTGCCCCTTAAATTACATTTTTTAAGACTTTCTTTATCCTTTCAGAGCACAGCAGATTTCTGAACAGAGATAAAAGGAAGGTGGCTACGTGAGGAATGTATGTACCTGTTTTTTCTCAGGTTAATAGGATGATTAGTTTAGCTGGCCCTCTCTTTTGATTCTCTTGTTTTTGTTTTTTTGCTACTCTTTCAAGTAAGAAGAAGAGAAGTGATATTTATTAAGAAACTCCCTGATTCACTTCTTCTATAAAATTTTAAATAGGTATAAATTATCACATTAAAGCCCATAATTGTGGCCAGATTATAACTTAAAAGATTTTAAATTATAAGTGATATATTAATGTAAATGATATTTAACACCCATAACTTGGGGACATACTTATGTATACATTTAAAAGTGGATGAAATCAGGGCCCCTGGGTGGCCCAGCGGGTTAAAACCTCTGCCTTCAGTTCAGGTCATCTCAGGGTCCTAGGATCGAGCCCCACATCGGGCTCTCTGCTCAGGGGGGAGCCTGCTCCCCCGACCCCGGCCTGCCTCTCTGCCTACTTATGATCTCTCTCTGTCAAATAAATAAATAAAATCTTAAAAAAATAAAAGTGGTTGAAATGGGTTTAGAAGTGTATTTCAAAGTTGGGATGCCTTTGCTTTGTTTTACTCATAATTTTCTAGGAGGGAGAAGTAGCAGTTATAAATACTGTGGCCAGCGGTGGTAGTGGCGTCCACCCAGCAGTGGCGTGGGTGGGGGAGGCACCTCTGTGGTTGCCTGGTATAACGTATCCCTTCTGGTGGCTGGTGGATGCCTCCGATTTGCCCTGGAGGCTCCCCCGGCCGGCCCCCTCCTCACCTCCCTGTGTCACTTACCACAGGGTGGGGGTGGGGAGTGGGGTGGGGGGCACCCAGACAGCATATCAGGTTCATACCAGTCTCTCCCTGCCTTTCATATCTGCCTGCTGTCCTTAAGCATGTCTCTGGCTCTGCCTTCGTAAAAGATCCATATCCAGCCGTTTCCCCGTGTCTGCCATCACCCTACAGCTCGGGCGCTGCATGTCCTCTCAGATGGCGTGTGCGTCGTCCCCTGGATCTGCTCCCACAGCGGCCACAGTGTTTTAGATGACATCACTTCACTACCCTGCTTGGAATCCTCCAAGGACCTCTTTTTTTAAAAAATTGAGATATGACTCACATACCACCATTCTGAAGTATGCAGTTCAGTGGTTTTTAGACTTTCCACAAGGTTGTGCAACCCTCACACTCACTCCAGCATTTTCATTGCCCCAGATGAAACCCCGTAGCTGTTAGCAGTTACTCCCCCAGCTCCCTGGCAGTCACCAGTGTCTCTGTCTCTTGACCATTTGCCTCCAGTGGGCTCTTCGATAGGAGCTTTTTAGAAATGGAGCATCTCGGCCCTCTTCCCGGATCCACTCAGTCAGAGACTGAGGATGGAGCCCAGCCGTCTGCACCCCAGTTTGAGGAGCAGTGACCTGATACCCCTATAATCCTTTCCCCTTGCTGCCCCTGCAGATGCACTCTGCCCGCCTTCCCCTCCTTGCCCTGTGCAGAAGCCTGTGGCACCCATGTCCCCTCTCCACATGGCTCCCCCTGTTTTGAATTTTGGGCCGTGTGCTGTGTTAGCTGTTCAGTAAAGGTAACCTGCACAATGGGACCGAGTCCGTAGAGCCGCTGGCCTGTCCGTACCAGATGAAGGGAAAGTGTGGAAGCAGGACGATGGCTGGCTAGGGCCAGCGGGAGGACCAAGAGGACACTAGCTCTGTTCCATCGGAGTGGCCGGTGGCAGCTGTGTGCTCTGCTGCACCTCTGCACAGATGGAGGCGGACTCGGGGTGAGAGCAAGTCCGAGGGGAGTCTGTAACATGCAGGACCCGCTTGTCTGCAAACAAGCACCTACCGTGTGCGTGCCGTGTGCTGGGCTGCGTGGTCCGCGGGGCCGAGGATGTGGCGCTAAAGAGACAGACCTCCAGCTTTCGTACTGCGGATATTCCAGAAGGGCCGATGGAGGGTAAAGCCAAATTAACCGAATACGAAGTGTGGTACCTGAGGGACTGTGCCAAAGAGAGCCCAAAGCAGGGAGGTAGGCATGCATGCGTGCGTGTGCACACATGTGTCGGGATCTAGGCAGCGATAGTGGGGAGACCCTCGCTGGCAAGGCGGTGCAGACCTGCAGGTCTGGGGAGCAGGCAGGCCGGCTGCAGACAGAGCAGGGCAGGTGTACAGGCTTGGCGGGCAGGATGGCTGAGATGGAGGGGATTAGGAGAGGAGGCCTGGGGAGGCAGTGGTGGCAGGTGTTGGCTCGGGCTTGTCACGAGTCCTCTAAGCCAGACCAGCGCCCTCTCCCTCCCCGTCTCCCTGCCTGACGCAGCCACAAAGCAAAGCAGCCCTCCTTTCCTCCTGAGTTTACTGTCTCCCGAGTTGCGCCGCTCACAGCACTGCTCTCTTCCCCATTTTGTCACCAGGCCCCTCTTTCCTACGTAACCCATCCTTCCTCACAGCCTTTGTTCAGGCCCTTGCTCCGGCCCAAACGCTGGCTGTAGCGTGCCGGCTGTTGTAGGAAGGTCCGCTTTGATGCTGACCCCCGAAGTTGGTGGCAGTGCTGGGAGCACAAGACTCTTAACTTTGAAGATGGGAACTGAGGCTCCGAGAGGTGACGTGGTTTCCCCAAGGAGGTCTAGCTAATAATTAACAGATTTGGAGGCAGAGCCCAGACGTCTTGCCCAGGAGTCCTGAGCAATGTCACACCACCCACCTACCAGCCACCAGCCCAAGCACGTGAGCACGGGCCCTGCAGTCAGCACTGAGCGAGTCCTCACACGCGGGAGGTGGTAATGGGTCAGCTCATGCACCTGCCATTCATGCAATGCTGTGGGCTTGTGGGGAAAGATAACCTTAAACAGAACACATCTCTCATCGTTCTTATTCGTAATCATACCTTTAAGTAAACAAAGCTGTTGTTTTCCAGAAAGTAAAAGACCAGATCCCTGTTAAAGTTGGGGTTACATAGAGCATTTCCTAATACTTTCCTGCTGTAAGGAACAGCCCGAAGAGTAAAGAATGGATCCAAAGAGCAGAATTAACCCTGTCATTTTAGTAGCAAGTCGATTTCTTCATAGGTAAAGAGAGAGTTGTGCTGGCTCTGCTCGTCTGGGGTTGATGTGAGTTTCTGAGCTGCCTGTGCAGCCCGCACGGGTCCTAGTACCCCTCCCCCCTCCACGTTCCCCCCAGGGGGTGGGGTGGGGTGGGGTGGGGTGGGGTACTAGGACCCGTGGGAGCTGCGCTCGGTATCCCTGCAGTTCCACAAACACTTGTCTGCTGTGTACAGCGCAGACACTTCCTGGTTTTGAAGTGTTCAACTTCGCAGACAGTGTTGGGTGGGTGGGGAGCTCAGAGAGCCGCTGTGGAATTCCGGAGTGTCATGAAATGTGCCCTATGATTTGTCGGAGCTCCGGCAGGCTGGAAGTCTGTGAGCATAGGCAATCTTTTTTTATGTTTTTCCAGGTGATTTTTGACAGGCTTTTGGCTTTCTGTGTGGTTTTAAAGTACTCCCTTCTTCTCTGGTTGAAGCCTGGAACGATGTGTCTTTATTAATACAGTTTGTCGGGAGGGGAAGGACCGCATAGGATTAGCTTGAAAGCTGCTCAGTTCATCCTGGGAAGCCGCATGGTTTTTTCCCATGTTTTATTTGCTGTTCACCCGTATTCACTCTATTAATTTTTCTGGGTTCCCTGCTGCGTGCTGTCATGGGCCAGGTGACTCAGTGCATTGCATGGGTTCCTGTGAGTTGAGAGCTTTGGTTGGAAAAAGGAAGGACGCGGTGACCTTAAGGAAACGTGGTCGAAGGTGAAGGAGGAGCTGCAAGGTGCCTGGTGCTGAGCCTGCTCACCCTGGGGTGGGGCGGTGTTCTCCCCTGCCGGCTCCCCCTCTCACCTGACCGCACTCCTGCGGCACCCGGCCTGACCACTTGGCTGGTGTCCATCACTCCACAAGCCGGCCCTGCGTTTTTGCAGAGAAGAGCCTCGTGCTGCTTTCTGGAGGTGGGCAAGGAAGGCTGAGCCTCAGGGGGAGGCTGTGGGTGGGCCCGTATCCGCCTGAGCCCAGTGCGGGTCCTACTCATTCTGCTCTTTTGTGGCCTTAAACCCCCAACTTTTCCCAATGTTGGTGGCCCATTAATCAGTTATAGAACGTGTGCTGGTCCAGAGTGGACCCACCAAAGCCTTGGCCTTCTCCTTTCGTGGGAAGAATTACTCTCGCAGGATCAGTGCTCTCAGGGGGATTGCTTTCAGGCTGTGTGTGTTTTATCCAGATACGCGCGGACCTGCGTGGAGGAGGTGCTCATGGGTTGCCATCTGCGGTTTATTTGCTGGGTCAGTTTCTTCAGCACTGGGAATTCACATTTTCAGGGGATAGTTTATCTGCGTGAAAGTTTGCTTTCTTTACTCTCAGTGTTTTTAAGAGGCAACGTCTGTGTTTACTAGGAGAAAGGTGGCAGGTGGGTTGGAGGTGGAGATCTTCTGCTGTCTGATTTATTTTCTCTGCGAGGCTGGGTGAGTGTTAGCCTGACAGCCCGTCGCTTGGCTAACACCTTGTTGATGAAGACTTAGACTGTAATGTAGGTATTTGATTAAAACATTTTAGCCTTATAAGTACGATTTTTTCAGTAGGTGGTTGAAGCACGTGGTATGAATGCTAGATTTCCCTCCAGGCTGTGTGTCCTGTTTCCCAGATCCACCGTCAGAGCAGCACACTCTTAGGTCTCCAGCCTCTTTGGCGGAGGAAGGGTGCCCGCAGCTACCCCGAATCTCCCAGTGTTGGTAGGAGGGTCTGTTTCGAGCATGGGTCTGGCACCTATGAGGAACCATGTAAGTATTTGGCAGACGAATAACAAATACAGCGTCAGAGCCTGTCTTTGTTGGGTCTTTTGTGTGAACTTGTTTGCCTGAACCCCAAGGATCCTGGAGGCTCTGTGGGCACTGCTCGCTGAGGGGCCGGGCTGCTGCGCCGCTCTGCACAGGGGCTAGGGAAGGGGACCCAAGGGGACTGAAGAGTGAAAGGCACAGTATGGACACTGACAGCGGCTGTTTCTCTCTGTTGGCAGATGTTTCTCACCGTGTACCTCAGTGACAGCGAGCAGCACTTCACCGAGGTCCCCGTGACCCCCGAGACGATGTGCAGAGATGTGGTGGATCTGTGCAAAGAGCCCGGCGAGAGCGAGTGCCATCTGGCCGAAGTGTGGTGTGGCTCTGGTATGAGACCTGGATGGTGCTGCTGTGTAGACATGGCTGTGGGCGGCATGCGTGTTGTCTCTGCGGGGAAGCCGGAGACTTGCACGTGCATCAGGGTGTGACGTTCTCTCGCTGGCTTCGCTGTGACGTAGGCAGGCTTTCCCTCTTGTCCTTCTGTGCAGTATGGTGAAGACGCCGCACCCAGTACACAAGGTCAAGGACAGGCAGGTGGCCCAGCAGGGTGGGCTTCTGGGCCGGACGCGGGAAATGCTTGAGGAATGGTTCCTCTGTGCTGTGACTCAACTGAATTAGAAACGTAAGGCGTCCTGATTGCTTTGCCCTCTCCCGGTTTTTGTAGGTTTTTAGGGAAAGCTCTTCAGTGTTGAGTTACCATGGTGGCAAAAGGCAGTGGTGAAATCATAGGCATTATTTTAGGCTTTGAAATCAGTCCCTCACTCTATTTCTTTGGAGCTCTCAAATGGAAGAGCCTGGTCTTTTTCTGGCCCCTCAGGAGTTTGTAGACGTGTGAGTAATTTTCCATAATTTCTGCCTTGTTCCTGTACGGCCAGGGTGATGTCCCACTGCTTCTTTCTCTCCCAGGGGGCCAAGGGTCCCAGCACCCGTTATACCTGGTTAATTGGGTCCACACCATTCGTAATACCTGCCTGTAGCCAAACTCCCTCCCACGCCTCTTGGTCATCTTCAGCCAGCTTTCTTACAATCGGGTATCCTGGAAGGTCCTGTGCTCACTCCCTGAATTGCTTGCTTCTTTTCCCTTCACAAAGGAACTAGATTAGACCATTCACATAAAGAAACCCAGATGATCCTTTTCAAATGAAAATGAGATAGTCCAACTTTCCACTCCTCTGTGGCTTTCTCTTCTCCTGAGGAAAAAAATCTAAATTTCTGACCTTGGGTTGTGAAGTTTGTGTCACTGTCATTGGGCACCATTCTCCTTGGCCTGCAGCTTCCCTTCTGTTCCCGAGGAAACTAATCTCCTTCCCACCTTAGGGCCCTTGGTGCCAGCCTGTCCCACTGCCTGTGTCGCTTTCCAGGTGCTATTGCCTGCAGTTCAGCTGGAGTGTTCTGTCCTCCCAGAGACTCTCCTGGAGCATCCTGCTACTGTGGCCATGAAGCCACCCTGATTTCATCCTCCAGGTTTTGTGTGTTCATTAGTTTTTTGCCACTTGACTTCCTGTAGCCCAAACACATGCGTTAGAATGTAGACTTCCTAAGAGGAGAGGCTTGCGTGTGTCGTGCGTCAGTGTTCCTGGCTCAGGGAGAGGGCCTGGCGTCCGACGCTGCTCTGTCAGTGCTTCTTGAATGACTGAATGAATGCACTGCTGGCCGCTTCTGGCTGCCTCCTTGCATTCCACAGATCACCGTGCTGTGCCCTTTACTGAGATGATGGAAAGCCCCTGTCGGGAGCGAGGAAGCAGTGTCCTTCTCTTGGGAAAGGCTCGGTGTCTCCTGGGAACTCTTGATTCCACCTGTTCTTTTTCCTCTCTGTGTCTTGCTCACTTGAGGCCGGTAACCCTTACTATGGGATGATGTTTAGAAAAGTTCCTTTCTTCTCACTCTTTTGGTTAAAAAAAAAAAAAAGAAAGAAAGAAAAAGAAATGACCGCACCTGAATGTGGGTTTTTGTTTTGTTTTTGTTTTTGTTTTGCAAAAGAGGAAATAATGTGGACAGAATGGAAACCTCTCCCCCATGCCCGTCCCCTGCTCTCAGTGTAACTGCTCAATGTAGCAGGGAACTTTTCATACTCTTGTCTCTGCATTTGTAATTGTAGTACTATAGGAGTAATTCTGTGTGTTGTCTCTTTTTCTGTTTTGGTTTTTTTTTTTTCCCTTCTGTAAGTAGTGTCATACATGTCAATATCCTGCAACTTAGTGTTTCAGACCAGTATGTGTAAATCCATATCATGATTTTTACTTTTTTTAAAAATTTTTTTGAGAGAGAGCGTACTCAGGGAGAGGGAGGGGAGGATGGGGAGAGAGACTCTTAGGCAGATCCCATAGCTCATGTGGAGCCTAATGTAGACTCAATCTCATAACCCTGAGATCATGACCTGAGGTGAAACCAAGAGTTGGACCCTGAACTGACTGAGGCCCCCTACCCCCAGGTACCCCTCTGCCTTTGTTTATATAAATGCTGTGGTGAGATTCCTTTCAGGAGCCTCTTGATCTGGGCAACTGTTTTTCTCTGGAGTACATACCACGAAGTGGAGTTGCTTAAAGGTTCACACACTTGAAAATTTAACATGTGGTGCTGGATTGCCTTCCATAGAGGCTGGCCACTCACACCCATACCACTTATTTCTGAAAGAATCTTCCGTCAACAGTTGATAGGATAATATTTTAATTTTTGCTAAGCTGATAGCTGAGGTTGCCGGTTCTTTTATTTGTTTGTTGGCCATTAGGGTTTCCATATTTATTTATTTATTTATTTACATTTTAAGTTAGTTCCACACCCAGAGTCAGCCTGGAGCTCAAGTCTCATGCTCCTCTGCCTGAGCCCACCCAGCACCCCTGGATTTCCATTTTTATTTATTTATTTATTATTTATTATTATTATTTTTTAAAGATTTTATTTATTTGACAGACAGAGCTCACAAGTAGACAGAGAGGCAGGCAGAGAGAGAGGAGGAAGCAGGCTCCCCTCGAAGCAGAGAGCTCGATGCGGGGCTCGATCCCAGGACCCTGGGATCATGACCTGAGCCGAAGGCAGAGGCTTAACCCACTGAGCCACCCAGGCGCCCCTGGATTTCCATTTTTAAAATATTGTTTCTCCACAGTCTTTGCTCACGTTTCCCTTGGCACTTGTCTCTTGATTTGTAGGCATTCAGAAACAGAAACTCTTCTGGATCCTAAGCCTGTTTGTGTGATTTAAAAGGATCCTTCCCGCAAGGCTGTAAACCTACTCTCCTCTTACGTAATGCTCTAAGTTTGAAAGAATTTTCCTTCCTCCCCCATTAACTTTTGTGATTTGTGTGAGTTAGGGAGCGAATTCCTTGTTTCCTGAATGGGGAGTGAATTGTCTGAGGTGCCTTACCGAACGGTGGTTTCTTTCTCACTGACGTGAAACATCCCTGCAGGCCAGGTTAGATCTCGTGCACAGTCCTGTTTCTGGACGCCTCATTCCGTTGCTTTTGTCTTGTTTATGAAAGAATCAAGCGGTTCTGAATACTATAGTTTAAGAGTACTATACGTTTAAGAGTACTGTAGTTTAAGAGTACGTTAAGTGTCTGTAAGGCAAGTGCTTTCATTTCATTGTTGTACTTTTTCAAAAAAAATAAATGAGCCATTCTTCCATTTTTCCTTTTTCAGATAAATTTGAGGATGGCCTTGAAAGGTTCCGTGGAAGGTCGTGTTAGGACTTAGATTGGTTGGAGTGAATTCATGATTCATGTGTGGGCTGTCTGCATGATGCTGTGATTCAGAGCAAGGCCTTGGGTCTCAGGTTCCTGTCTTTTTCACTTAGTGGCTTTGTAACTGAAACTCCCGGCCAGCCTTGCCTGTGACCCCGCGGCAGGGATGGCTGTGGGTGGAGCAGGTGGTGGGCACAGGGCACAGGCAGGACTGCGAGGTGTGTGTGTGCGTGCGCAGCCTGCTCTGCCTCCTTGGGGCTCCCAGAGCGCGCAGGGTTCCCTTCGGCGTTTCGAGGGAGTATGTGTGCGCTTGCACCAGTGTGCATGTACGAGCATGCGTGTGTTTGGTCAGGAGGTGGGAGGTTACTCAGAAGCTCTGTTGGGGGGGTATCTGCTGGGTGTGTTTCCTTTTGGGGGGTCACATGGGATTTCTGGGGCTTAGGGGTGAGGAGGGGCACCTCTGTCACTTCCAGGGCTGCAAGCAGAGTGGCACTTTGTTGTGGCTGAGTGGACTGGGCTCGGGGTGAGTCCACAAACCTGGTGGCTGTGACGACGGGCAGGTGCACAGTGCTTTCTGAGGCTCTTTGAGCGTTCTTCTATTAAAACTTAGTGCTGGAGTAGCTCTGCTTTTTTTTTTTTTTTTTTTTAAAGATTTTTCTAGAGAGTAAGAGAAAGAGTGCTAGAGAGAGAGAGAGAGCACAAGCAGGGAGAGGCAGAGGCAGAGGAAGAAATAGACTCCCCGCTGAGCAAGGAGCCTGACGTAGAACTTGATCCCAGGACCCTGAGAGCATGACCAGACCTGAAGGCAGACACTTAAGTATCTCTGGGTTTTGTTTTGTTTTTAAAGATTTTGTTTATTTATTTGACAGACAGAGATCACAAGTAGGCAGAGGGCAGGCAGAGAGAGAGGAGGAAGCATGCTCCCTGCTGAGCAGAGAGCCGGATGTGGGGCTTGATCCCAGGACCCCGGGATCATGCCCTGAGCTGAAGGCAGAGGCTTTAACCCCCTGAGCCACCCAGGTGCCCCAGTATTTCCGGTTTTAAGCAGTTGGGTCCTCGAACAATAGGTTTGGTTTTTATATCCAGGTCCTTGAGGTTGGAGGATATTTTGAGGGTAGCTTAAGATACACGATTTCTCCTGAAGTTTCCATCTATTAGAGTATTCTGTGTCCTTTTTGTCTCTAGAGAAGTTTTGACAACTGGCATTCTCACTGGAAGAGGGGCTGGAAAGATACACAGTTGGCCCTTCAACAATGTGGGGGTTCAGAGCACCGACCCTCTCGTGCAGTCAAAAATCTGCATGGGACTTTTGACTCCCCCAAACTACACTCCTTACGTCTTAGTGTTGCCTGAAAGCTCCGCTGACCACGTCAGCAGTCCATGAATACATATTTTGGGTGTTATGTATTATATACTATGTGTTCTTCAATCAAGTTTGCTAGAGGGAAGAAAGTACTATTAAGAAGATCGTGGGGCACTTGGGTGGTTCAGTCAGGCAGGCATCTGAGTCTTGGTTTCTGCTCAGGTTGTGAGATCGAGCCCCATCCTGGGCTCTGTGCTCTGTGAGGAGTCTGCTTGAGATTTTCTCCCCTCTCCTTCTGCTCCTCCCCCCACCACACATGCATGTGTGCGTGCGCTCGCTCTTTCTCAAATAAATCTTTAAAAAAAAGAGAAAATCGTAAGGAACAGAAAATACATTTCAGGACTGAACTGTATTTATCAAAAACAATTCTCCTATAAGTGGACCTAGGTGGTCATACCCATGTCATTCATGGGTCAACTCTGTTTTCAGTGCTGTAAAATAGCCTTTTGTTTAGAAGTGGGTATGTCTGATTTTTTAAACATAGTTTATAGAATTATAGTTTAAAAATATGCTAACAGTAGAATTAGCCTTTATTTAAAGATTTGATTTAGAGAGTACCTGTGCATGAGCAGGGAGAAGGACTAAAGGAAGAGCGAATCCCAAGCTGATGCTGTGCTGAGTGAGCCCTGCGTGGAGCTTGAACTCATGACCCTGACGTCATGACCTGAGCTGAAATCCAAGGTCTCTGACACTCAGCCAGCTGAGCCACCCAGGTGCCCCTACGCTGTTTATGTAGAAAGTTATTTCTAATTTCTTATTTAAATTTGAAGAACCCTAGAACGTTTGAGTTAGAAGGGACCTCAGAGGCCAACAGTTTACAGAGACTTCTGAACCCTCAGCAAGGGTTCTGAACCCTTGGCGAGCCTATGGCCAGTCAGGAGCACTGAGATCACTCCTGTGCTCATAGCAGCCAGCCCAGACCCATTCCCCCTTCCAGCGCCCACAGCGTCGACACCGACTGTGTGTGTGGAAAATCTGTGGTGCTTTATTTCTAAGAGCCTTTTAATGAGAAGAAAGCATCAAGGATGCTCAGTTTTTCCTACAGGCATAATTTGCATGAAGGATGGGTAGTAAACGCTCTTTTCTGTACCTGCAAGTCATGTGACTTCTGTTTGTTTCCTTTAGAACGTCCAGTTGCTGATAATGAGCGGATGTTTGATGTTCTGCAAAGGTTTGGCAGTCAGAGGAATGAAGTTCGTTTCTTCCTCCGTCATGAACGGCCCCCCGGCAGGGACACAGGTAGGTAACATTGTGTGAATCCGAGCAAAGCTGTGGACTTGGACTCCACACGTCAGAGAAACGGGGAGATCAGGAGCCAGGTGACGTGAGGGGTACGGGACAGGAAGGGACATGGAAGCTAGAGGAGAGGCCAGCTTCCGAGACCTTCGGAGACCCGACTGTCGGGAGGAAAGGGTGTGGTTTCCTTTCATTTGTTTTCTTTGAAGAGGGGAGGAGCGGGTAGAAAAAAGTCCCCAGATCAGGAGGCTGAAGTGCAGGAGAGGGGGTGTGCACCTGAGAAGGTACTCCCTCAGTGGGGACGAGGTCCTGGGCACAGGAGGGAGCCGGTGTCAGCTGTAGCGGAGGGAGAGGGAGCCGGCGGGGATGGTGGCAGGCATGTGCTTTGTGGGATCAGGTGGAGGGGCTTCTTGTCTGAACGTTTTCTCGGGGTTGGGAAGGTATAGAGGCCAGCGTGAACTGTTGTGGGGAATAGGTGAGCGTCTGCCGGGGGCAAGGGGCAGGCTGCTGGGGCCCAGGTGAGACCACAGACTCCGAGACCAGGGTCATTCCTTCCAGGCATGCTTGGCAGTCTGGGCAGCTCTAAGAAGATGGTTGGATTGACCCGGGCTTGGGGTTTTGCTGGTCCAACTCAGAGGGTGGATGGGGAGAGGAGGCCATGGTCAGGACAACTTCAGCTGGTGGGAAGGGATGGAGGAGAGGGCTGCGGGGAGATGCTGGGCAGGGGAAGAGACTGCGGCCTTGGTCTTGGGCTCATGAGCAGGTGTGGTGAGAGGAACTTAGGGTCAAAAAGGAGAATGTCTGAATTTAAGATTCCAAAGGGAGCGAGCTTCTAGGTAATGAGGGCCCCATTTGGGCCATGAAATGAGCGGGAATTAGAGACCAAGAGGTTAGCTTTGGATGGAAGTCACGTGGGACGGAGGACTCGGGGGTCAGGTGCTCGCACCTGTGGGGACCGAGGGTTCGCAGTGGAGTGTGGAGACAAGGTAAGGAGGGGGAAGGTGATGGGCGCTGTGCCAGTAGAGGAACAGTGGGCTGAAAGCTGCTGGGCCCTGAGGGTGCAGCCATCCCAGGACCCTGGTGGCCTTGTTTCCAGTCAGATCTGTGCAGGATTACTAGGTGTTTCTAAAGATGGGAGAACTTTTAAAATGGGAAGTTGAGGATTTGTGACCTCAGTACATAATTCCTGGGAGCAGTTAAGTAGGTAGCAGATGTTAATTCTCTGTATTACTGCTTTAATAACTATGTCCTTTTGGTGTCTGGTGGTTAGAAATTAGTGACCGGACTGTGGGGGCCGCTGTGGCATGTGGACGCCCGCGCTTTGCAGGTGAGGGGCGCTAGCACTTCGGCCCCCTCTCCGAGGCCATGTGCCGTTCTGTGCGTTCACTTCCCATCAGCACACGCATTTCCTTTGTAGTTTTACATGGGCATCGACAGCACATTTTTATTTTGTCCTTTGTTGACATTACTGCACACATCCTCGTGGAGGAAGCTGACTTGTACCTGTTGGCTGACCGTTGGCGGATCTTCTGTGTATGTAGTGGCTAAATTATTCAGGAGCCTCAGTGGCGGGCTCTCTGTGTCTGTAAGGTGAGAAACACCATCCAGCAGTGCAGCTGTGTTCACAGCGTCCCACACACCAGCGCCCCCCAGTGCTCGAGCGGGGACACAGCAGCGTCACTGCCCCACAGGGTGGGAACCTTTCTGCGCATTCCTCTGGACTGTGGCTGGGGGCAGGGCTGCCACAGTCTCCACTCCTGACCTGGGAGCTGCTCACCTGGGACTTGTGCTGAGCGTGGATGTGAGCTCTTTCTCAAGCTCCCGGGGCCCTGAAAGTGTCCTGTCCTGAACGTGCTCCTGTTGGTTCAGTGCCCTGTCTTTGAGGCAGCAAAGAAAGCAGTAATTCCTAAATGGTAGATTTTTTTTCTTACAGAAATATTGTGACAGATTGTGTTGTCAGAGAATTTGAACAGTATTTTAAAAAATAAAGCTAATTCGTTCAAGTTAGGTGTACATGTCATACCTGGCTCTGAGGACAGACCTTTATTGGCATGGGATTCTGTGCTAAGTAGATATAGTAGACGTTTAATTCAGAGGGAGACCACCAGTAGGCAGAGAGGCAGGCAGAGAGAGGGGGAAGCAGGCTCTCCGCTGAGCAGAGACCCCGAGATGGGACTCAATCCCAGGACCCTGAGATCATGACCTGAGCTGAAGGCAGAGGCTTAACACACTGAGCCACCCAGGTGCCCCAATTCAGAGGAAATTTTAATCTGAAACTTTTCTTGGGCGATCATGTGTTTGCTAATCTCTGGGAAGTACAGGTGTAAGTTTGATTCCACATACTTAAAAAATGTTTTGATGTTAATTTCTAACAATGTATCACTTTAAATTAAGACTATTTTCCTTTTATGATGCAGTGCATGGTACTGAGAGACCTGTATTTTGACTCAAAAAATTCTTTTTAGCCAAAAAACCCCACCAATATATAGTGTTCCAGTTAGTACTTTTGCAAGCTAAGAAAAACGGACATTTTTCACTGAAATAAATGGAGACACACTTCACGGTACTCACGGATTACCATAAAATGCCCTCAGTAAACCAGCTATTCAGAACCCCTGGAAGGTTACTTTTTTCCGAGTAAGTTCCAAGCATGGTTAATGGGCACAAGGATGGATTGATTTAACTTGCCCTTGTTCCTTCCAGTGGGAGCTCTTGGTTTCGCCGCTGAGTAGCTGGGGTACTAGGAGGAGCAGTGAGGAGCGGATGAGGCGCATGACCCGCCGTCAGAATTATGTTACTGTTGTTGGTTTTCTGTCTTCTGCTGCCAGGATGGTGCAGCTCTCCCGGGAGCATTCAGCACACGGTACTGTCTGCTGCTGAGTGTGCACCTTTCCAAGTAAGGTTTTCCAAAACAGGCAGAACTATGAGACCTTCACTTGTTATGAGAAAAAATTTTGTTTACCGTCTACTTTCTACTTGATATTTAGGAGCAAGAATCACAGAGCTCAGAAATGAGCCAGTCCTTAATAGCATCTGCCAGCTCTTGTGGTGGGTAACGCATCAGTTTTGAATTTTCTCCTTAGTGAGTGGACCACGGACTCAGGATCCAAGTTTAAAGAGAAATGGTGTGAAAGTCCCTGCTGAACATCGAAGGAAGGAGAACGGGGTAAGTGATGGTTTATGTGCTTGCTGGCTGCTCTTGTAACCGTTCGCTCTCGCTCATTGCTACTTCATAGCCACTTTGTCACTCACCACTTAGGAAGGACGGTTTTTGCTACTTTGTTGCTCAGCGGGTTATGAAGGATGGCTGCTTTTTAGTTTGTTTTTTTTTTTTAAAGATTTATTTCTTTATTTGAGAGAGGGGGGAGGAGAGAGAGCATACACAGTAGGGGTGGGAGCAGAGGGAGAGGGAGGAGCACTCTCCACTGAGCGGCACTCGATCCCAGGACCCTGAGATCATGAACTGAGCCAAAGGCAGGTGCTTTACTGACTGAGCCAACCCATACCCCTGAGGTGCCCCAACAAGGCCTGCTTTTTAAAGGGTTGTTTCAAATGTATTTCATAGAAAGGATTAATTTTAATGCTCTCTGCTTGGCTGACTGTTGAGAGCAGTTAGATGCTGGATATACTGCAAATTCAGAAGGGAGGATTTTTTTGTGGGTATGATTTTGTTTTTTGCTGTAATTGCTTTAGTAAAATGACAAAGTACATGTTAATGCCCTTGCTGTTGCATGTGAATTTTAGCAAGTATCTTTGGGGGCACCTTACGGATGTTTTCTTTTCAGGGCTCAGAATTTTTAATACTGTAAGGAATTAGCTATGTCATCTTTCTCCAGTGTAGGGTAAATTTATGGGAGAATGCAGGCCATTTGTTCCCGCCTTGCTTTTCCCCAAATTCTCGTTTCTCTCGTGAGATCATATAGTTCTCTTACAGAGATGAAAAGCTCATATAAGGATGACCAAAAACTGTTTTAGCCATTAACAGGGTTTGAATGCATCTCGACACAGGGTATCTTTCCCCCTTAGTGGGTTTTATGGAAGTATCATAAACGGCTCACGGTTTGAGTACACAAAGTGGTAAGTTTTCACATGCCTGTACCCGTGTGAAACTGTCCCCCTCAGCCTGGTAGTGACACTGTCTTTCATCCCCAGAATTTCCTCTTGTCCTTTTGCAACCCTTCCCTTCTTGCCTCTCTCCCCATCTTCCAGGACCCCCTGGTGGGTCCACTTTCTGTCACTACAAGTTAGTTTTATTTTCTGGACTTGTACATAAATGGAGTCATGCTGTCTCAAGTCTTTTTGTCTGAATTTGCTCAGCATCATTATTTTGATCCATCTCGTGTGTATCAGTAGTTGGTTCCTTTTTATTGCTGAGAGGTCTTGCCTTGTCCGGATGTGGCTTGTTCATCCATTTCTCTCTTGATGGATATTGGGGTTGTTTCCAGCGTTGGGTTACTCTGTATTAAGTGGTAATGAATATTTGGGTGGAAGTCTTCGTATGGGTCTATTCTTTTATTTGTCTTGAGTAAATACTAGGAGTGGGAGGACAGAGTCATGTGGCAGGTGTGTGTTCACTTTTTAAGAAGCTGCAAGACCATTTTCCAAAGTGATTGTTTTAGTTTATAGTCTCATCAGAGTTCCAGTTTTTCCACATCCTTGCCAACATTTGGTGTGGTCAGTCCTTTCAGTTTTGGCTAGTAGGCTTTAGTGTGTATTTCTCTAATACCTGATGACATTGGTGTCTTTCCGTGCACTGATTTGTCATTTGTATATCTTTTTTGGTGTGAAGTATTTGTTCAGGTCTTTTGTTCATATTTTTCTTTGTTGGTTTGTTTGCTTTCTTAGTATTGGGTTTGAGAATTCTTCCTTACTCTGGATCCAGGTCCTTTATTAGGTAATATGATTTGCAAATAGTTTCCCCAATCTGTGTCTTGTTCTAAATTTTGGTTAAATATAATTGCTCAACTTAGAAGTTTTGTGCTGTTACTCTACATTACATTTTATGATCCATTTTGGGTGGACATTTGTATGTTGTGTGAGAATTTAAGTTTTTTTTTTTTTTTAAAGATTTTATTTATTTATCAGAGAGAGAGGGGGAGAGAGCGAGCACAGGCAGACAGAATGGCAGGCAGAGGCAGAGGGAGAAGCAGGCTCCCTGCCGAGCAAGGAGCCCGATGTGGGATTCGATCCCAGGACGCTGGGATCATGACCTGAGCCGAAGGCAGCTGCTTAACCAACTGAGCCACCCAGGCGTCCCGAGAATTTAAGTTTTGTCCATGGATAGGTGGATACTCAGTTGACTGAGCCATGTTTGTTGAAAGGACTGTTTGTCACTCCAGTGCCTTTGCACTTCTGTCGAAAGTCAGTTTGCCTGGTATATGTGCGGATCTGTGTTTGTGTTCTCTGCTTCTCTGTTTTGCGATCAGCACTACCCATGTTGGCCCCCAAAGCGAGCTAAGTCGTGCGGTCAGGTAGTATGAGAAACCTGGTGGGACTGTGCCCCTCAGTATACCGTCATTCAGTATACCGGGGTTATGGGTTTCCAGGGCACGGGTCTTGGACATCTGTTAAATTGATTCCTCGGTACTCTGTGGTTTGTATGCTACTATAAATGGTATTTAAAATTTTTTTATATTTCTGGTTGTTAATATAAGAAATACAATGGATTTTTTGCATAGCAATAATTTATCCTGCAATCTTGCTAAACAGCTTCCTAGTTCAGGTAGCTCCTCTGTGGATTCCACACCATTTTTCTCATGGGCGACTAGGTACAGCTGGATACAGTTCATGTTGTCTTCTCACTCTGCTGCACACACTGGCTAGAATGCCTAGGACCACGTTCTATAGAGTAGACGTCTCATTTGTTCCTGATAACTCCATATCTCCTGAATTTTCTGATGCTAGTGCAGTATTTGTAAAGGTCGTTCTAGGTTAGCTGCCAGGGCCCCAATAGCATGTTTAGCGTGATCCAACATTGTTTTTCTAATATAAATTCAGTCCAGAACAAGGTAATTCTAAATTGTTCCATTTCTGTCACAGACTACTGAGACTGTTTAATTTTACATTTATAACTTAAAAGAGTGTTGGTTTGTATATTAGTGGGTCTTCCATCGAAACAAGTCACTGTGGGAATATTAATATAAAAATTAGTGATCTCTTTCATGTTATGGAAGAAAATGGCAAACTGTGTCCGGTGGGGCTCAGGGGAAGCTTCCACAGGCCTCCAAGGGAAGAGTCTCCGTGCTGGTCTTGCAGCTGGCTTCTTTGTGTTCTCATGCGTAGGTTAACAGCCCCAGGATGGATCTGACTCTTGCTGAGCTTCAGGAAATGGCGTCTCGCCAGCAGCAGCAGATCGAGGCCCAGCAACAAATGCTGGCTACAAAGGTAAAGGTCCTGTAAAGACTGGACAGGCCCCTCTGTGGATGCTGTTATGCCAGTGACCCCAAGATACAAGTTGATCCTGTCAGCCCATAGGTTACCTGCTTTGTGGCCCTGTCTTCTCTTTACCACAGCATTTTGTGGAAATTCTTAGATCATCCAAGTTGCTTAAGATCTCCAGAACCCTAGTTCTGATCAAAATTAACCACGTTATGTTGTGGATCAGGAAAACAGCAAAGGCATAAAGAGCCCTTCGACTTTGCTAGAGGGAACTGCTCTGGGCTGATCCGTCCTGAATCATTACTGCAGCAAGAGGGACTTGTAAAGTCAACCAGTGCTAACCCTGTCCCCTTCTGCTGTATGGTGCTGATAATAGGCTGCTTGCCTTTATTTGGGATATGCTGCCCCCACAGACTGGTCCTCATCCTGGCCTCGAACAGGTGAAACAGAAGCTTCTCCGTTATCATCCCCACCAGTCTCCCTGTTGTTTCTCCCGCCAGCCTGAACTCTCGTCTGACCCAGATGGCACCACGCTTCCTCCATAAAGGCTGGTGGTCAGTGCTGTGGGCTCTGTGGGCTTCTCAGCATTGTGGTCATGGCAGAACAGCAGCCATGGACAAACTCGTGACTGGCTGTGTGACGGGGGAAACACAGATGGTGGGCTGGCTTTCACTTGTCGCCCCGGTCTGAACACTCCGTGTCTGCAGCTGGCCATGCCCACGGGGACTCTATGGTTGCCAGAGTGGGGTAGACCATTGGTGCAGGGTCCCCGGCAGCATGCCCTGTGGCGTGGGTAGCGCTCACTGGGGTTCCTGTGGGTCTGCTTCTGTCTCTGACACCGGCTGCTGGTGTTTTCAAAATCAGGGATAGTGTGGCTTCTCAAACTTGAGGTTGCAAAGGAGTCCCCAGGGGGTTGTGTTGAAAATGCTTATCCTGGTACTGTGGAGGTGGTTCGGGGTCTGAGAGTGCATTTCCCACTAGGCTCTCATGTGGCTCTGAGGCACCGTTTCTTGAATGTCAGGGACGTGAATTCAAATAAAAAGACCGAGTAATAGAATGCATCTTTGACCTCAGGGTCTTCTCTTGAAACTATTTTTGTTTTATATATATTTCAGTGATATTACTCTGAGAAGTTTTATTATAAATTGTGTGGCTCTTTTACTTTTTAAAAAGATTTTATTTATTAGAGAGAGAGAGAGCGAGCACGTGCATGAAGGGGAGGGAGAAACAGACTCCTGGTGGAGCAGGGAGCCTGAGCCCAGGACCCTGAGATCATGACCTGAGCTGAAGGCAGACACCCCAGGCCCCCACTGTTACTCACTTTTAGTGAAGTAACTAGTGTAGTATACTAGAAACAAAGTGTTACGTTGTGGGTTTTGAAGCCAGGGTGGCTTTTAAGCTTTTTGCTAAGTATGTGTGCTGAGTGTACATTAGCTGTGTGAGGTTCTGTGCAATGAGGTGCACACTCACATTTCATTTATTCCTCACCATGGCCCCATGAGGCTCTTGATCACCCTGTTTTTGGCCGAAGAAGGAGACCCCTGTCTCGGTGAGGGTATGTGGTTTGCTGTCTCCAAGCCCATAAGTGGCAGAGCTTGGGTTGTGAGTCCGAACTGGACTCCAAGGCCACCTTTGTAGTGAGCGCCTTATGTTTCTCTGTGTGCTCCTCTCCAAGCACGAGCACCCGCTGTGGGATCACTGTTCCCCAGCTATGCAAGAACCCTCGGGAGTAAGAATGCTCGTGCTTGGGTCTTACCCCAAGAGAGTGTCGGGTTGGGGCCAGGAGCTGTGTCCTTCACTCCTGGCGGAGGTGGATCCAGCAGCGTGCAGCATGACTGGTCACCACTGCCTCCGGCTACGCTCAGCTTCCTTTGGGGCCGATACACCTTTGAAAAGGATTTGCCCGATGATGGCTTCTACCTTTTAGGAGCAGCGCTTGAAGTTTTTGAAACAGCAAGATCAGCGTCAGCAGCAACAAGCTGCTGAGCAGGAGAAGCTCAAGAGGCTGAAGGAGATGGCTGAGAACCAGGAAGCTAAGCTAAAGAAGGTGCGCGCCCTGAAAGGCCATGTGGAGCAAAAGAGGCTGAGCAACGGCCGACTGGGTGAGTCACTCCTGGAGGGGCCTGGCCAGTGCATGTGGCTCCACGGGGACGGGGGAACAGGGACATGGGTGTGGGGCGCTTATAGCCCTGCGTGAGTGATGGTAAGCCATGGCTGTGTGTGTAGGCAGCTTTAAAATCAAGGCTTTTCAAAGCACAATTCCCTGCAGTTTTGATGCTTTTGGTTCACGTGAATTGAATTTAGGTGTTGGGTGTTTCATTATTTTTTATTTTTATTTTTATTATTTTGGTGGGCAGCAAAGGAGAGTTTATTGAGTGATCTAGTACAAAGCTCCCACACAGGGACGGGACCCAAGAGGGTTGCCCTTAGCTGCTGGGTTTTTTAGACAAGCTTTTTAAAAATGTACTAATGGGATTTTGTTTTTCTCTTTCTAAATACTTTTTGACTGAAAATATGATGAAGGCAAGGATTTTTATTCATATAATAGGTCCCTCTATTACAGTGCTATTTTAATTAAAATTTTCGTGATGTAATACCTTCCTCTACCACTATAAAACAGATGAAAAGTTCTCAATAAATTTCATTGTTTCTAAAATTTGGAGCTTAATAATACTCATAACACAAATTCTGGTAGGGATCTATTCAGAGGGAGGCACGGACATTTAGAAATGTCTATGTTGATTTCAGTTTTTTGTAAAAGAAATAGGTTGGTTTGAGGACATTTCTGAAAACCGTCTGTACTTTTTGTTAGGAAGTTTGTTGTAAAGCCCGGTTGCCTGGGAGTACTCCATTCTTATTTTTCTTTTCAACTGTTGTGGCTTTTCTTGTTCTCATTCTAGTGGAGGAGATTGAGCAAATGAATAGTTTGTTCCAGCAAAAGCAGAGGGAGCTCGTTCTGGCCGTGTCCAAAGTGGAGGAGCTGACCAGACAATTGGAGATGCTCAAGAACGGCAGGATAGACGGACGTCACGACAGCCGGTCTGCCGCGGCTGAGCTCGACCGACTTTACAAGGAGCTGCAGGTGTGGCCTGCTCCAGGGGCACAGTTGCCACAGAAGTGGCTTTAAGTGCGGGATTTTGGTTTCTTTTCCTCAAACTGGGGGTGGGACGGGGTGGGACGGGGTGGGGGGGAACACCCAAACCCCAGAGAGTCTAGAATAAACTTAAGGTTACCTGACACAGGAAATTGGAGGCATTCCTTACAACCACAGTGGGTGGGCTGACAGTTTAAACCATAAGATGGAAGTGGGGAGAGGTGGAGGGACCTTACGTTTTTAGAAATTATGTAATAGTCAATCATGTGATTATCTGTTTGAGAAATTTTTCTTCCTACTCCTTGGCTACCCCCCCCCCCCATTTTATTCAGTTACGAAACAAACTGAATCAGGAGCAGAATGCCAAGCTGCAGCAACAGCGTGAGTGTCTGAATAAGCGCAATTCAGAGGTGGCGGTCATGGACAAGCGTGTTAATGAGCTGCGGGACCGGCTGTGGAAGAAGAAGGCAGCCTTGCAGCAGAAGGAGAGCCTCCCGGTAAGTGGCCGCCGCTGCCCCGCGGGTCACGTGGGCAGCCGCTTCTGGAGCCGCGCCTGGGTGTCCTCCGGGCAGAGGGCCTTCTGCCTGGGACAGAGCGAGGGCCACTGCTCCTGCTGCGGGGCTGCGGTGGGGCGGCTCCAGGACGCTGTGGGGTGAGACCCCGGAAGCGCTGATTTTTATAGGTTAGTGAGTGCCACAGCCTCTCTGAGTTGGATGTGATGGGACTCATCATGCTCCCGTGCCTCTCCCTAAGGTCTCATCGGATGGAAACCTGCCTCCGCAAGGGCTGCCGGCGCCCAGTCGTGTGGCCGCAGTGGGGCCCTACATCCAGTCGTCCACGATGCCCCGCGTCCCCTCGAGGCCTGAACTTCTGGTGAAGCCAGCTCTGCCGGACGGCTCCTTGGCCATGCAGGCTCCGGAAGGGCCGCTTAAAGTACACACACTGCCCAACATGCGCTCTGGGCCCACCTTCCAGGGTCAAGGTAAAACGGTTCACTTCCAGTCCCTCCCACAGCGTCTTCTTCCTGTCCTCACTGTCATTTACTCCCTGGGGTTTAAAAAAAAATGTCTTTCTATTCCTTATTCACGTTTAAGTCCTGAGAATCTTTGTTTGGTTTTTGCTAGCACTGTGATGCATTTCTTTTCTTTTCTTTTTTAAAGATTTTATTTATTAGAAAGTGAGAGCTAGAAAGAGCACACACAGAGGAAGAGGGAGATTAATTGATGTAGGACTTAATCACAGGCCTCGGGGACCATGACCTGAGCCAAAGCAGATGCTTCACCAACCACCCAGGCGTCGCCATGATATATTTTTTAACCCTAAATAATGCAATTCTGTTTGGGAATGAGATGGAATATAATATTTCTTCAATGAAGATTGTTTTGAATTCCTTCTTGTTAATGAGGACATTTTGATTTGATGTTTATAACTCGACCGCTTTTTCTTTTGTGTAAAAACACTGCATATGTGGTAGAGGTCTCATCATTATGGAAGGTGAGGTGGCCAGTACATTCTGCACCGTTCTGCACCGCGAGTACGTAAGCACCAATCGGGTGGTGCTTTCTGTGTGTATGTGCTCACACAGGAGCCTTTGCTTGCTAGCTCTTTGTAGAATAAAGATAAACCTTCTGGAAGCTCACAGTGACAATAACAGAGGCACCTTGTGTTAGTGGTCTTTGCATTTGTGTAGTTCTCAGTGCGTGGGGAGGTGTGAGCCGGAGTAGTGTGACTAGAGTCCTAGATGAAGGGAGGCTTGTAGGAAAGCGGGATGAAAACATCCTCATTCAGACCCCTGGGAGAAGAAATAGTGGCCAGTATTGTTTCTTTTCCCCAGCCACTGTCACGTGCAGAATATGGCTAATGTTACAGTTGCGATTATGTTGCCATAATTACCAGGGTGAGGCCATAGAGCCCCTGGTCTGGGTTTCCCTGCAGAAGGAACTGGCTCTGTTTTGCTGCTATTAGGACAGAGCTGTGGCCTTGATGCTTCTACATCTGTGTAGAGAAAACCTGCACAGAGCACACAGATCTGTGGAAGACTGGTCCATGTCCACAGTTTTGCCTCTTTGTTGTGTGTGCGTAACTGGTGTGTCAGATATGCCTTGGAACCCTTGGTCTGCGAAGTTGAAAGTTGTTTTCTGACTAGGACAGTGACAGTTTCGTACCAGTGAGAAGCAGGGTGTCCTCACTGGTTCAGGCAGATTTTCTGTTGACTACAGTTAATCTTAAATTTGTTTCAGTAAGTTTAAATTAGGAATCTGAATTCTCATATTTTCTAAATAAGTTTAAGGGATGGTTGGGGGTCTGAAATTTCAAGCTGTTTTCAGAGCAAAAGGAACCATTAGAGATCTGTTTGGAATGCTTGGTTACTGTGGTTGCTTTCTGCATTGTAGGCTCTAAAATCCATCTGCTCGGCCCTGACTGGAGCTCCCCAAGTGCAGACATTTCCGCGAGCCAAGCCTCCGTGCCTGCGAGCTCGGGGGATGCCCCGGACCAAGGTGAGGTTCTGTTCTGACATCTGAGAGGCACTGCAAGATCTTTTTCTTCTTTTTTTAAAGATTTATTTGAGAGAGAGAGAGAGAGAGTATGAGTGGGAGGGGCAGAGGGAGAGAGAGAATTTCAGACAGACTCTGTGCTGAGTCCAATGTGGGGCTCTACTGCACAACCATAAGATCGTGACCTGAGCCAAAACCAAGGGTCAGACGCTCCACTGTCTGTGTCACCACAGTCTTCTTTAGTTTGTTTTCTGGTGACAGAGTTCACTTCCGGAACACCTTCATTTATTTAGCTACGGAGTTCAGGTACTGGCGTAGCGTCTGGGCAGTTCTCCAGTTAACTCAATTAAAAATAGGGAAGCATGTCTTGGGGGTGTGGTTTCAAGGAGATTGAGGAGAGGGAAACTTACATGTGAAAAAGAGGTCTTACTACAAATGGCTTGAATCTCCTTGTGATTTTTTTCCATCTTTAGGTGATGATGGAGAGGTTCCCCTGAGGGAGAAGGAAAAGAAAGTGCGTCCCTTTTCGATGTTTGACACAGTGGATCAGGGTGCCGCCCCACCCCCCTTTGGGGCTCTGAGGAAGAACCAGAGCAGTGAGGACATCCTGCGGGATGCTCAGGTGTGAAGAATGGCTCAGGTTAACATTCAGTGGTAATTCTGTGTATGCTCTTTAGGAGAGAGGGACTATCGTGTTGAGGGAGAGCAAGAAAAACCAAAATATTTCTGGAAGATGAGAACACAGAATTCTGTCATTTTGAATTCTGCAGCTTTAAGTGTGTTTGCGGTAATTGGAGAAAGGCTGCCATCCTTGCTGCTGGCTCCCATTTCGTGTGATTCTCTGAAAACTGGGAGCGTGCTGAAGCACATCGTGTGTGCACTACTCAGCGACCCTCTGGCTTCAGAATCTGGAGCCGAGGTATTGTCAGGAACGATTTGGCATGAATCTTGTGTGACTGTTAGGATCCTAGCCTTTGACTACAACGGGTGATGGTGGTGTGCTCCCAGTTGGGTGTTTTCACCACAGTGGTGTGATGAGCGAGGAGGACTTTGGGTTATTGGGGTCATCTGTGGATATGTGGAGTAGGAGTCTCCGAGTCGGGGCTGATGATGAGGAAGAGGCGTGCAGGCAGGAACCATAGCGCAGTTCTCTGGTTCCTTATTAAACATAGTTCAGTGAAGAGACTTACGAGTTTTTAACTGACTTGAAAACATAGAGCCAGTATTCGCGAAATTCGGTTATCTAGCACATGCTGTATACCCATTTGGACAGTGTTTTAACTGCCTTGTGTGTGTGTGTGTTTCAGGCTGCAAGTAAAAATGTGGCTAAAGTGCCGCCTCCTGTTCCGTCAAAACCCAAACAGATTAACTTGCCTTATTTTGGGCAAACCCCTCAGTCAGCGTCAGACCTGAAGCCAGATGGAAACCCTCCACAGTTGTCAGCAGGTGTGGCGTCTGTGGGAAGCAAACCGAAATCGGGGCAGCCACAGAGGGTCGTGGTGTCCCCCGGCGCGCCCTCGGCCAGCCAGGG
The DNA here is from genome assembly GCF_009829155.1 of Mustela erminea. Lineage (NCBI taxonomy): Eukaryota > Metazoa > Chordata > Mammalia > Carnivora > Mustelidae > Mustela > Mustela erminea. The sequence goes on from NC_045630.1 coordinate 31,078,295, forward strand.
CCAGGCCTTATCTGCAGCTGGGAAGCAAGAGAGTCCTCCAGCCGCGGCCGTCCGGCCCTTCACCCCACAGCCTTCCAGGGACACCCCTCCCCCACCCTTGCGGAAGCCCCAGACCGTGGCCGCCAGCTCCATATACTCCATGTACACGCAGCGTCAGGCTCCCGGGAAGAACTTTCAGCAGGCAGTGCAGAGCGCGCTAACCAAGACCCATTCCAGAGGGCCGCCCTTCTCCACCGGTAAGCTCTGGTCCTGTTTGCACTGGAGCAGGGGGCGGCCCAGTCCCACCTGGAGTTGTCATCTGTCCGTGACTGGCTGAGTTGACGCACGCTTGTGTCCTGAGGGCTCTGTGGGGTGGCGGCTTGTCTTCTTGCCTGGGTGCTGAGCTGGGTTTCCACTCTACGTCACGGAGGGATGAGTGGGTGCCGTAGAAACCCGTGGTGCAGAGACAGCCTTCTGTGTCCCTGCTTGCCGGGCCCACCACGTGAGTGAGGCCCGTGCAATATCCTCCCTGTGGGATTCCCCCCAGGTGCTCCTGGAGTGGACGGTGGGATAGCTGCCCCAAGTCGCGCTCCCCACTGTGTCTTACGTTGCTCTCATGAGGACACAGCTGCTAGTGAGATACAGAAACTTGGGAAGACTGACAGTCTGGTGATCTGGTGGGTTCTTTCTAAGGGTCATTTGTTTATAAAACTAAAATCGAGTTCATCCTGTTTTAAATGAATAATGGTGGCTTTCTGGTCACGAAATCACGTGATTGTGCCCTGAAATGTACCTCAAGTAACCAGACAACAAAGAATTTATACATGTGCTGTGGCCGATTCGGCTTCATTGAGAACTGCTGATGCAGTAATTTGGAAATTGGATAGTTTTGATAGAATCAGAATGATAAGGGGAATGGTTTTATTAAATATACGTGGTTCTTAATGTTGTCAGCCAAATACAATCCCCCCTCCTTGATTTACTTTTAAGACATATGAAAGAGAGAGTAGTTATGTTGAGTTTTAACCCAGACGCCGGAAAGGATTGCTTTTTTATGTTGTTTTCATATTTTGACATTTTAAGTTTGCTACAAGCAGTAGTTTCTTTTTTTCTTGCTTTTTAAAAAAGATTTTATTTATTTATTTGACAGGAAGATAGCAGGAGTAGGCAGAGAGGCAGGCAGAGGGAGGGGGAGAAGCAGGCTTTCCGCTGAGCAGGGAGACTGCTGTGGGGCGCAATCCCAGGATCCTGAGATTGTGACCTGATCTGAAGGCAGAGGCTTAACTCTCTAAGCCCCCTTGGCACCCCAGCCGGTGTTTTCTTAGAGTTACAATGGCAGCATTTTTCTTCACGGTACATGAAATAATGGCACGTGTTCTCATCAGTGAGGGTTTTCATTCTGTGATAAGTTTACTGTGCTAACATGGAAGCCTTGCGTGGTCTTTTGTTGTTTTTAAAAAATCACTTGTGTTGAAGAGTGCCGTGTAGTAACTGTGAAATGGAAGGAGGCTTTCAATCTTGTGCCCTGTGTCTATTACCTGCTGGTTTGATTTAATCCTCATCGGGGCTTTGTTTCCGTTTCCGATCAGTCTACGGCAAGCCTGTGATCGCTGCCGCCCAGAACCAGCAGCTGCACCTGGAGAACGTGTACTCCAGCAGCCAGAGCCAGCCTGGCAGTCCCGAGCCTGATGTGGAGCCTGTGGCCTCGGGCCAGGAGAGCCATGAGAATGAACGAATTCCTCGGCCACTCAGCCCGACCAAACTGCTGCCCTTCTTGTCCAACCCCTACCGAAACCAGAGCGACGCTGACCTGGAAGCCCTGCGCAAGAAACTTTCCAACGCACCGAGGCCGCTCAAGAAACGGAGCTCGATCACAGAGCCGGAAGGTCCGAATGGGCCGAACATCCAGAAGCTTCTGTACCAGAGGACCACCATCGCTGCCATGGAGACCATCTCTGTTCCCTCATATCCGTCCAAGCCAACGTCTGTGGTGGCCGATTCTGACAGCCCAGTTGAAACCCAGAATCCATATTTACACGTGGAGCCCGAGAAGGAGACAGTCTCTCTCATTCCTGAACCAGTGTCCCCAGAGGACGTGGGAAGCGCCAATTCCGAGAACAGTGACATGGCAGCTCTTTCCCCGGGCCTTGATTACATGCCTGAAGGAGTTCTGGACAGCAGCCCCAGTTTCCAGAACAGTGCGGAAGAACCAAGTGCAGAGGCCCCTCATCCACTGGAAGTGTACCTGGAGGAGTATCCCCCATACCCGCCCCCACCATACCCGTCTGGGGAGCCGGAAGGGCCGGGAGAAGACTCGGGCAGCATGCGTCCACCCGAAATCACCGGGCAGGTGTCTCTGCCTCCTGTAAGTAGCGTGGTGTCTCACAGTCCTTTCAGGAGACCCCCTTGTCACAGATTTCCAGGTGGTTGACTCTCAAAGACCCGGGGAAACACACAACTGCTCAGGGCCACTTGCAGAGGATGGTCTGCGTGTGAATTGCCCATGGTTGCCAACGGTTGCCTCTTTATTTTACACCCCTTTTAGCGCTCAGGAGAGCTCAGAAGTATGAGTAAGATTTGGTGTATTCAGGGTAAAGAACATCTCTGTTTTTTAGGAAGAACCCTTCTCTTTGGGAAGAGGCAGAATCGGGTTCTTTACGACACAAACCCCACGCCGCTGTGGCGTTCCCTCTTGGGAGGCTGGCGAGGCTCTGAGGGAGGAGACCAGGCTCGGAAGCTCCCTCCCTTGACCAGCTTTGTGAAATCAGGCAGATGGTGCCCCTTTCCTCCACAGTGACATCACTCTTTTACACTGTTCTTCTTCTCAGTGATGTGTATCTTTAAGGAACTGTTTCAGGGGATCCTCAGACTTCCAACATTGGTAAACTTGGGCATGTGTGGGACAGATGGGGGTGGGACAAGCCTGTTCCTCTCCTCCCAGGTAGGGGGCCCCTGGCGTGCCCCTGAGCCCCAGCGTCCCTTCCTCCCAGGCTGTGCGTGTGTTGACTTGGGCACATGGTGCACAAGCCTTCCAATTGTCATGCCTTTGTTTGCAAGTTCAAAAATCCCAGGGTGTCCTTAAATAAAGTTGACCTTTCAGGTATAGCTGGCATTGCGCTGTTTCCGTAGGATGCGAAACCGGGAGTCTTAAAGAGATCGAAGCAAAATTGCATATTGTAGGGATTTTTTTAAAGTGTTTTATATTTTTGATCCCTCATTGCGTCTTTGAGATGTAATGGTATTCAGAGATGGTTATTGTCTTGATTTGCTCTAACTGCTGGTTACTGTGGCTGTTTGCTTCCAAGTTTTATACAGCACATTGTGGATTCTAGGGGACAGGGTTTAAGTAGGGATTAGGCCTTAAAGCAGCGCTGTGCCCTGTCTGTCCTGGCGCATGGCTCCCTGCAGCTGGCATTAAACTCGTGGGAAGGAGAGACGACTTCACACCTCTTTTTGCTGTGTCCCCACCTACCCACCCCTCTTTAGTCGTTAAGTCAAAATGCTTCACGTATCCGGGGCAGAGGAGACCGGAGGGTCACAGTGTCACTATCTGTTCCTGTCATCCCGGGGGGAGCAATTTCCTTCTTGTCTGGCTTTGCGAGAGACTGAACTGTCTGTCAGGCTTATTCGGAGTGTGCGTGCGGTCCTGCCCATCCCACTCGTGGCTGCATCTCATGGTCATGTGACATCTACACTTCTTGTTTCCCAGAAACAGCAGCAGTTGTAGCACGTTTGTGAAGTGGAGCGATGGCTGCTTGATGTTTTCTAAACCTTGGTGGTTTTCTGCATCCGAAATAGAGTAAGGACCAAGCCGCATAGCACAGCGAGCCTCAGGAAACGTTGCCACTTTGCTGGGCGTGTGTAGGAAACTTATTGAATGGCTTGTTAAATCAGTCTTAACACTTTTGCTCTATTGTTTTGCTGTATTGTATTCATAGTCAGAAGGCTTGACTAATTGGCTCGTGTATCTTGGAGTATAGTCAAATTCTGAATGTAAAATAGGGATAGCATTTTTTTAAAAAAATATTTTTATTTATTTATTTGACAGACAGAGATCACAAGTAGGCAGAGAGGCAGACAGAGAGAGAGGGGGAAGCAGGCTCACCTCTGAGCAGGGAGCCCCGTGCGGGACTCTGGGATCATGACCCGAGCTGAAGGCAGAGGCTTTAACCCACTGAGCCACCCAGGCGCCCCAGGGATAGCATTTTAAGACTGGAAAGATTTCTTGTTAGTATACGTAAGACAGGCTGATAATACTCCTTATTTCCTTGGTTATATGCTTTCCCCTGAGGAAGCATTTCATTATAAGATGGTTGAAGGGAAGGGATTTGAAGCCAGATGACTTGGATTTAAATCGCAGCTCTGGTGTTCCTGGCTGTGTGCCTTAACTTCCTTATCTGTAAGATGGGGTCACAGGGTTTGGTGGGGAGTCCACCAGTAGCCATTCATTAACATTAGCCATGATAAGTCTGATTGTGCTGTCGCCTGGTTTAATTGTGTGGGGTTTGCCAGCCTAACTCAGAGAGGGAACTTGAAGGCCAGTCTTGACTGATTTTGTGCCCCACAGAAAGCCAGCCTGCTCTCATCGCCTGTTAGGCCTTGCCGGCTTTGTTACACAGGTGTTACTCAGTAAGCTATGTATTGTGATTTATATACATTTCTAGATAACGTTTCATGTCCATAAAATGCGCTGATATGGATTTTTTAAATGTCCTTTTACTTCCTCAGCTGAGACATTCCTCCACCCCTTCCCTAGGTCTGCTCTCGGAGACCGGGGTCCTTACTTCGTACCTCTCTCCCGCAGGGCAAAAGGACAAACTTGCGTAAAACTGGTTCGGAAAGGATCGCGCATGGAATGCGGGTGAAGTTCAACCCCCTCGCTTTACTCCTAGATTCATCTTTGGAGGGAGAATTTGACCTTGTACAGAGAATTATTTATGAGGTATGACTGGATTTGTAGATTTCTTAAATATGTTACATTTTGTTTCTGACTTCTGCTTAAGAAGCTCCTCTGGGGGGGAGAGGCCGAGGTAGGGACGGATGCGGTGGGAGGGATGCGGAGCAGGCTTCAGTTTTGATTGTGAGTTGAAGTGCGGTGTCTCCAGAGTACTTTTCTGTCTGGGTAGATGGTTCCCCTCTGTTTATAGTTGCTCCAGGGTGGACACGGACTTGTGCTGTTAAGTTGCACATGTGGTCCCTATTTTCAGAAGCCTACTATTTAAAATATTTTTAGTTGACCTTTTTTCCTTAACATGGGAAATGCACCTTCTCCTCAGACTCTAATTTGTGGTGGGGAGCCGGAGGGTAAATAAGCAAAAATGACTGAGGTTCCTGGCACCTGTTCATTTTTTAGACCTTTTTACAGTGAGTGCCTACTTAATGTGGCTCTTCTAGTGGTCTTATTTCTAGACCTGAGGTTGGTGTAGTCGTCTTGGCTCCTGGAGGTTTTAATTATAACTAAAAAAAAAAAAAAAAAAAAGCAACCCGCAGAGCCTATTTCTGTTCCCTTGATCCTGAAGAGCCAGGTGATAGTGACCTGAACGGTGACAGGAAGTTTGGGTGATGGCTCCCCTTCGTCTTGATGTCGCAGGTTGACGACCCGAGCCTGCCCAATGATGAGGGCATCACAGCTCTGCACAATGCTGTGTGTGCGGGCCACACGGAAATTGTGAAGTTCCTGGTGCAGTTTGGTGTGAATGTCAATGCTGCAGACAGTGATGGATGGTAAGTCCCCAGTGACCGCCACCCTGGCCGCGGGGTGACGCCAGCACTGCTGGACGCTAGGAGCGCCCACAGGTGTCCTTGTGTGATAGTCCTCTTGCTCCTGTTTTGGAAGCATGTGCAGTTTTTATGAAGTATTGTAGTTGAGTGATGAGAAGATGTCCCTGAGTGGCACAGATGTGGCTGACTTGTGTGAGTTTGAGAGATATTGGTCCCAGCCCAGTCCCCCGAGCCCAGCGATGCCCGTCTTCTGTCCACGGATGTCCACTGTGCATCTGCAAGAGGGAAGCAGAGTTTGTAGCATTTCCCAAGTGTATGGGACTGTGGAATCTTGTTTCACGGAGTGCTCTGCGGAATGGTCATGTGCGTGGAACCTAGAGGGCATTGTTAGAGATGATGAGTATCCTTTGTAGGATCATGGGTTATTTTTTGCACACCAAAATAAGGGGTCCTGATAGGTGCTTTCACCTCCGATGACTGTAATAGAACAGAGAGCAGATTCTGTAATTCTTCTTTTTAAAGAAGGCATGAATTAGAATAAGCTTTTTCTTTGGAAGAATACAAAAAACTGTTTTTTATATACAGTTATTTAAAGGTAAACACCAGTCATTTTTTAATCTTTTCCCTTCAAATTTACATAAATATATATTTTGTAGCCTAAGTTTTTGGTTTATGTTTATAACCTAAGCAAAACAAATTCCTTTTTTTTTTTTTTTTTTAAAGTAAGCTCTACACCCAGCGTGGGGCTTGAACTCATGACCCCAAGATCAAGAGATAATCGTTTCCCTGACAGAGCCAGTCGACACCCCCAAAACAAATTCTTAGTGTGTCATATGTTTTTGTTTCCCTGTTACTAGCAGTTTAGGTCATATATAATTTTTCACTACTAAAAAAGCATGCAGTTAAAAATTCTGTAGTAATATTCACCAGACTTTGACCTACTGTGTTCTGGGATGCAGGGTTGGGGATCTGTGGTTTTGGAGACCGTGCACCTGAGAGGAACAGAATGGAGAGGGGCAGGAAGAGAAGGGTGGAAGCGTGCAGTCTGGCCCCGGGTCGCACGCTGCTGTCTGCCTTTGAGCTAGGTGGCGGCACAGGCTTCTCCCCCCTTCCCTTGTCGGGGGTCGCCTGGAGCCCACCGTGAATGTGTGAGAGGCTGGAGGGGCTCTCCATAAGGGTGGCTGTAAGTTCCTGCCGGCCAGCGGCCTGTCAGACGGAATGTGTGTATTTCAGTCGCTTTTCTCATCTACATCGAATAAACAAACCTCTACTCCAAGTTCAGTTTGGACTTCACAAGCTGTTAGGTGAAGGCAGTTCTCCGTGAGCAGCCCGGATCCCTCGTCAGTGGGAGTGGGAAGCAAGTATGGACAGGTGCCCGTGTCGGGGGAGAAGTCCTCTGGTGTGAAGCAGGCTGTGCCCCTTGAGCTGCCCGGGACGCAGGGGTGGGTGCTGTGGAGCATCTCGCCCTGGTTTAGACCGTCACTCGCATGCCTTGGCCTTGCACGCCTTGCTTGTGGTTTCTGTTGCTCTTTGTGCTGCCCTGCATAGCAGTGCCCAGTGTGGCCCGTCCTCAACCGTTCCTCCCTGTCCTCCTCTCGTGGGCTCAAATATCTGTGTTTAACTGATTTTTAGAAAACCGTGTAGGAGGTTTCCAGAAGAAGGGCCCAGACGGTAGACTCTGAGCGCTCTGCACAGACGCCGGGCCTGCCGGTGTCGTGTGCCGAGGGAGACCCTGCAGCCTGCTGTGTGTCGCTCCACAGGACCCCGCTGCACTGCGCGGCCTCCTGCAACAATGTGCAGGTGTGTAAGTTCCTGGTGGAGTCCGGAGCCGCCGTGTTCGCCACGACCTACAGCGACCTGCAGACCGCCGCGGACAAGTGCGAGGAGACGGAGGAGGGCTACACCCAGTGCTCGCAGTTCCTCTACGGTTTGTGATGAGCGCGTTCCCGCGCGTTCGTGACTGTGCTGATCTGTCCTCTGCTTCTGGGGTGCCGTTTGCCAAGTATGTTTATTATCAGGGAAAGCATTTTTATGTCGTGCCTAGTCCTGGGCGCTGGAAACAGGGCGGCCTTGATGCCCACGATGCATGTGGCTTTTGTGCGTGTGCCTCTGAGCTGCCCACACGCCACGCGGTCCCTGACCCCATGCGGGCCAGACACTGGACCCCCCGTGAGTGGAGCCACCTTCCACGACGGCCCCGAGGCTACGGCAGGGGCCATGAGCGAGCCCGCGGAGCTGGGATTTCCCACAAGAGCAGACCGGTCGTGAAGTGAAGGAAGGGCGGCACCTGTTTCAGAGCCGAGTTCTGGCTCTTCTGTCGTGGTTTTGCGTTTCTGATCCTGAGGGAGAACATCAGCTCTGACCCTCGAGAACAAGACAGGCCTCTCTCAGGTGGCGTTTCTGTTCACGACTCTTACGAGCTGAGGTTCTCTCTTCTCAGCTGGGCTGGAGCGAAGTGAGGAGAGGAGGTGAGCGGCGCTGGGGGTCTGTGCCGCACGCGCTCCGGGAAGCTGCTCCGCCTGTCACGGGAAGGGCCGCAGAGCTGGGGAGCCTGTCCCTCTGTGAGGCTGCGTTCCCGGCTCACGGGCTGCTCTCAGGCTCAGGAGGGGTGGCCTCGCCGCTCTTCCTGTCAGTTGTGGGCACAGAGGGTGACCTTGCATTCCTGTTCCCATCTCTGGATCAAGAATGATTTTGATAGATTGAGATTTTACTATTAAGATATTACTATATACTTTGTTATATGAAATGCAGTGGCCGTCCTGAGCTTTACTTAATTATAGAATCTGATCTTAATTTTTTAAATTTTTAAATTTTTTAAAAGATTCTATTTATTTTTTTGATAGAGACAGTCAGAAAGGGAACATGAGCAGGGGGAGTGGGAGAGGGAAAAGCAGGCTTCCCGCTGGGTAGGGAGCCTGGTGGGGGGCTCCATCCTGAGCCAAAGGCAGACACTTAATGACTGAGCTACCCAGGTGCCCTGGAATCTGATCTTTAAAGACACGTAGGGACTTCTGATCGGAGGCTTTACTTTATGGAACATACCATGAACACCATGAAAATGTGTTTTTGCCTTCGATGTTGAAATGACCATGGCCTGGCTTCTCCCTGCTTGGGCCTGGGCGCCTGCCCTCTCGTAGCCCCTCATACCTATGGCAGCTGCGACCCTGACCGTTTTGTTCCTCATGTTTATCATTCCTTGCTTTTTAAAAAATCCCTCTGTCACCCGTGAATGAATCCTGTAATTCGGGCTGTCAGGTTGTGCCTGGGTTTGCCCTTTCTGTGAACTAAGTCATGCTGTGATTCTCTGGCTTGCCTTTCCATTCACGGTTGTTCTGGAGTCTCCTCTGTGTGGTGGCCCTGGCTCCTGCTGTCTGTCCTGCTTATGGCTACGTCTCCATATCTGTCCTTCCCCTCCACCTTGGAGCATTGGGGTGCGCATTCATTCGTAGTCACAAACGGTCCACGCGGAGTACCAGTGCCAGTCCCAGGACGCACTCCTAGTGCCTTTCCTGCCGTGTCCCCTTCTTAGTTCGGTGAATAGCAAAGTAAGGAGAAATTTTCTCCCATTCTTAGTGATTTCTTGGATGTGAGACTGAAGTTGTTATTTTTTTATTAGACTATGATTTTCTAATTCTGACCAAATGTCTTTTAATTAGTATTTTTACAGTCATTCAGATTTTCCCAGGATAATCTCACTGACACTTTGGAGAGCTGTCATTTGAGCAAACCACAGTGCCCTGGATTTCTTTCCCGCCCCATCCTGCTCCCACTCCAGCCTGGTGGGGGCCAGGTTCACTCAGGGTGTCAGCCTTGTGAATCTCATGGTCCCGTCTCATTGAAACAGGAAAGTTGGGAGCATAACCGTCCCCGTAAGTAGGAGCCTGACCCTTAGTCGGTGGAACCTCTGCTGAAGTGCAGCTCCTTGTCCTGTGTCAGTTTTCCCAGAGCCACGGCGAGGTACCCAGTGCTCTGTCGTCTTAACTGATAGATGATTAAGTTTGTGATCAAGTTCCGTGTCCACGGAAGCTGAAAAATCTGACTGTTCGAGGGCAAGCAGACACTTCCCTGCCTTCTTTAAACCTGTAAAGGTGAAACCAGTAATGAGCTCTGCAGTGCTTGGGCTTCCTGACTTGACTGACTTGCCTTGCTTGCTGTGCCCCGTGCTCACCCGTACCTGCCCCATGGGCCTGTGCCCAGCCTGTGCCATCCCATGCCCTCCCCGTGTCTGCCCTGTGCCCGCCCTGCTCCTGCCTACTGCCTGTTGTGTTATTACAATGAAAGTGGACATTTGTGAGTTTCCTTATCCTCATGACTTTATACTTGACTCTGTGTAGATTTTTTGTGTCTGAAATATTTGTGCATTCTTTGTGTCTTACAGTTTTCTTCCTCTCCCTTTCCCCACTTGGAAATGGGCAGGGACTGCTCAGTAGACACTGCCATTGTGAGCTGTGGTCATGGTTGCTCTAGGTTCCAGGTCAAGCATGACGCAGTTTCTCCAGGGCTCCTGGTCCCCATGCTCAGCCGTGCTGGAGTTTGGCAGGCAGCACGCGCTCCTCTAACAGCCTAGACGCCAGTGGTTCAGTATATTCCTGGGCCTGCAGGGCTCTCTGTACTCCAAGTAAGACTAGTTTCTGAGCTGCCTTAGAGAAGATCGCGGAGGCTAATGTGTCTGGTGGGCGTCCCTCCCCGCCCCCAGGGCTTTTGTTCATGGGGGGCTTCTGCGGTATTTCCGGTTCGGCGTTTGCCCAGCTCTCCTCATGTGGCTTCATGGAGCCGAGGGTTTGAAGAGCAGGCGGGCCGAGTCATGCGTCCTGTGTGGTTTCTTCCTGTCATTTCAGGAGTTCAGGAGAAAATGGGCATCATGAACAAAGGAGTCCTTTATGCGCTGTGGGATTATGAGCCTCAGAATGGTGACGAGCTGCCCCTGCGAGACGGGGACTGCATGACCGTCATCCGCCGGGAGGACGAGGAAGAGACGGAGTGGTGGTGGGCACGTCTGCACGACAAGGAGGGCTACGTTCCGCGCAACCTGCTGGGGGTGAGCGAGCCATGTGGATGGGTTGCTGTGCAGGCCGGGTGCGCGGGGGTTGGGTGTGCAGGGGGCGCGGGTGTGCGTGCGTGGGCCCTAGTGGTGTGTGGGGCCCAGGTATGCGGGAGCTACCCTGTGTCAGGGGCTCTGTGCAACTGACTGCCCTTTGCTCGCACCACATGGAATTTTAGAGTTTGGACAGTGTGAGGTTTACACTTGGTGGGTGTCCCACGTCTATATCTGCTAGCCCTTGAGGGCTGGGGTCCTGCCTGCTTCCCAGCAGCTTGCGGGACATGGGTAACGTTGGCTACAAATACTGCGTTTGCCCTCGCCAGCATCTATGGAGCTGGCAGACAGAGCCTTCACTCCTGTTCAGTGTTAAAGCTGGAAACAAACTGTACAGTCATGTGAGTGCATGCAAGCTTTCCGCCCTGTTGTGTCAGGATAGAGGCATGGCTACGCTCACCAGGGGGCTCTGGGGAGTGTTTGCAGGGAGGCGGCAAGGAGGGTGGGCCGAGGGCAGGGAGTAGGAGTAATGTCCTGTGTGTGCAGGGGCTGGGGGTGGCAGAGTGGGAGGGGTGATGGAGAGGCTGAGAGGAGAGTCCAAACCAGAAGAGCCTGGCGGGGGTGAGTGGCGGAGAGTCGGCAGCATGGCTCCCCCCTCCACCCGTGCTCCACCCCGCCTCTATCCCTGCTTCACCCCTACACGCTCACTGTTGGGCAATAGGGGTGTGGCACACGGGCACAGAGAACGCTGCCTCTAGAGACTGCTGGGGTGTCTGAAGGACAGTGGGAGGATGTTTTTGTCCTCGTGTGGACCTGCTCTGGTGTTGAGGCTGCGAACCTGGGCTCTGTGTGCGAACGCGCTGCGGTGGTGCGTGACCTGCGTGGCGCGACTGTGGTGTCGGGACCTGGCATCTACTGATCCTCCTTGCCCGTTCCTGTGTGTCCTCTGCCCTCTGGTCCGTGGTTTCTTGTTAAGTCAGCCTTTGGGGCTTAGACAGTGTCCGCTGGTAGGACCGTAATGAAAATTACGAAGCACAGATGAGAGCTAAGGAACCCTGAGCCTTGAGCCCCTGAAGCTTCCCCGCCGCAGAGAAGCAGCTTGGCCTGCAGCCATATCCCCCTGAACACCAGCAGCACTTGTCCCCGTTCCTTCCCTGGGAAGAACTCTGTGAACTGCCTGCGGGTCTGAGCCCTTCATTTTACTCCTCTCACAGAGCGGTCTGGGACTCAGGAACTGGGAAGCCTCACTTGTCCCGGTGAGGGGTGACCTCAGGGAGCTCTGACATCTGCAGACCAGACCCAAGATTTTCATGTTAATTTGACATTGAAATATTCTTAGCCTTTTGGAAATCTCTTTGGGGTAGAAGTGGCGTCTAAGTAACTTTTTTTGGTTTCGTTGGAGGCTGAAAAAATGGAAATCACATAAACAAGTTTTTAATCAGAGGCTCAGATGGGAGTCTGGAAGATCGTATCGACGAACGATCTTTTCTCAGGAAGATGGTCTTTTGTATAGTGTTGATCTGCCAGTTAGTTTTTCAGTTTTGGCTAGAAGTCCGACTCTCCTTTCTTACAGGGAACCTTGTTCCTTTTGTCTGGGTGGAAGGAGGGGGAGGGGGCTCTGTGTAGTTTGCCAGTTGCATTGCTAGTTTGACTTGTTCTTGGCTTGCAGACTGCAGATCTTTGAACTTCACAGGCTCCTCTCCTGCTCTTACTGTGGAAAACAGAAAGCCACAGAAATCCACCAACAAAAAACTCCACTTACCCTCCCTTAAATCGGTAGTCTTTCAGTCTGTGGCATTTTGCGGCGGAGTCTCAGGTCCCATGGGAGTGTCAGGCTGTTGTGAGTGAAGCTGACGGACCCCGATCTCTCCTGTCCCCCTTGCGCACGGCGCGTCACAGACCAGCTCCAGCCAATACAGGCCGAGCCTGGGGGCCAGGGCTTAGCGCCATTGCCCCCATTACACTCCTGCGTGACTGTCTCTACAGCGTGTAAAGCATGTCTCTGTTCTCTTGCAGCTGTACCCAAGAATTAAACCAAGACAAAGGAGCTTGGCCTGAAACTTCACAGATTTTAGTTTCTGAAGAATTAATCTTTGTTATCACTAAGAAAAAGTAATGTGATTGTTTTTGGCAAAAATTTCACAAGACTGACTTTAATGACAACATAACTTGAAAGCAATGTAGAATGTCCTCTGGAAGAAAATGAAGGATTGGAGAATTTGCTGTCTGTGGGGGACGTTCAGCACGATGGACTGCAGCTTAAAAGTAAGCTGACCACACTGTTGGGGAACGGCGTTCATGGACCACTCGGGAAGATGAACAGTGACTGTCCTGGTTTTCTTGAGAAATAGGGCCTTGTTTGGGCTCCTGAGGGGTCGGCTTCCTTTCCCACCTCGTTGGTGTTTGTCTGTACCTCCCCTGCCCCCACCAGAATGGACCAGTGCCATCGAGGTCCCCAGTAGACCCCCAGGGGACTCCTCTGCCCTCTCTGCCTCTCCCCCAAGTAGGCCCCCAGGGGACTCCGTTTCCTCAAGTGGATGTTGCTGGTGGAGAACTAACCGTTGGTCGGGTGTCCACAATCCCTGTTTGATAGCAGTTCTTCAGGACTACACATATGTTTGTGATACTGGATCCAAGCTGTACCACAGCTAATTAGATTTAGAACCTTGTTTTTAGGATGAATTTGAATCTATATTTATTGTCTTTTGTATCTTGGAAATTGGAAACGTGGCTGTATAGACTTACCCGTGATATTTGTCAAGATCATAGCTGACTTTAAAAACAATTATAATAAAATTAAACTTTTTGACTCTAAAGCTATTTACTAGCCTTACTTTTTTTGTGTCATTAAAAGCCTTGTTTAAAGTTTACAAGCCATTGGGTGGCTCACCCAGGGGGAAAATAATATTTCTTTACCAGCCTTGTGATTACATGGAAGAAGTGTTGTTTTGCTTACAGAGAACTTGGTTTTGCAGTTGGTCAGTTCTGCATTGGGTTTCGATAGAGAACCCTGGGCACAGAAGGTGTCTTTGAGATGGTCTTGTCCTTGTCTACACGGTCTACACTCATTCATGGGTTGAAAATGTACATAGGGTCTCTACATTGGTTTTTAGTATGTTACCGAGTTTGTGAATGGCTTTGGAACCCATGCTGCTTAGTGGAACTCTTCAGTTAATAGAAACCACAAATGAGAAAACAAATGCTCACTTTTGTTGTACATTTTTCTGAGCACCTAAATTCTAGCAAGAAAGGTGAGTGAAACACAGAACATCCCACACTCATCAGGGTAATGGAGAAACAGTATAGACACCTTGAGCTAGCAGTCGGAAGACGTGTGTGGTGGACAGAATTCTGAGGACACCCTCTGGGGTGACAGTGTTTGGAGGTGGGGCCTCCGGGAGCCAAGGAGGCACGCACACCACCACCAGGTAGAGACCCCACACACCCCACGAAGGGTGTTTGTGCTTGAAAGGAGAAGAGGCCGCAGCCCTCCCCTCTGCCATGTGTGGACACTGCAAGAAGGTGGCCATCTGCATTCTGGGACGGGTCCTCACCAGCTGGCAAGTCGGTTGCATCCTGATCTTGGACCCACAGCCTCCAGAACTGAGAGGTAGATGTCTGTTGTGTGAGCCTCTAGGCCATGGGGTTTTGTTCTGGAGCAGAGCAGACTAGGGGTCCTAGTTACCAGCCAGAGGCTGATCTAGGTGCTTCTGTGAGGGACTTTTCCAATCAGCAGATGTGGGGACAGGGACATCACCCTGGGCTGCTGGGTGGGCACAGGAGAGGTGTGAGGGACTCAGCCCATCACTGGCGGCCACAAGGAGGAAGGGGTCATGTGCGAGGGAATGCAGAAAATCGCTGTCCACAACTGGGGAGCCCCTCCTAGGGTCTGTGCTGGGACCGGCCAGTCCCATGGGGCGGGCTGGGACTCCTGCTACAGGACTGTGAGGTGATGGCTGTTCTGTGTTTTGCTTTGTTTAAGATTTAATTTTTAAGTAATCTCTTTTTTCCCAGCGTGGGGTTCGAACTTGCCACCCTGAGATCAACAGTCACACGTTCCTTCTACTGAGCCCTCCAGGTGCTGGAGGGTGGGTGTTTAAGCTGCTAAGCGAGAGGCAGCAAGTACAACAGGGCCTCTGGGACTGGTCTGGCACTTCCTAACTGTCCGTGCGGCCTTGCCTGGGGCGCACAGTTCAGCATCACTTCTGCACACCTTGGCTCGTGGAGAGACCCACGCGGGTACTGTACATAGAGGTGCTGGGAAATTGTAAAGAATCGCTCAGGTGTATGGGAAGGGAAGACGTGAAAATTAGGAGAGCGTGATCATCTGTTTCCTTTGTCCTAAACTAAGAAAATTCACTTTTATTTTCTTTTTGTTTTTCCCTTATCGTCAGCTTGAGTATCCTTGTATCAGAGGCCCTTGTGGAAATATCCCCAAGTATAGGGAAGGGTCCCGGACCTGGGGTCACAGTGCTTGGGGGTAGCTGAGGGCACTAGCAGGACTTGCCGGTTACTGTGTCCAGTCAGGGTTTCTAGTCAGCCTATGCGGTCAGCATGTGTGGCTAGTGTAGTGTTTCTGGTCACCATGTCTGTTCGGGGTTTCTGGTCAGTTAATGGTCATTGCATCTGGTCAGCATGTCCGGTCAGGGTTTCCTGTCAGTGCGTTTGGTCACCATGTCCAGTCAGCATATCTATCCGGTCACCGCGTCTGGTCAGCACATCTGGTCACCGCATCTGTTTGGGGTTTCCGGTTACTGTGTCCAGTCAAGGTTTCCCATCAGTGCGTCTGGTCTCTGCATCCAGTTAGCATATCCGGTCACCGCATCCGGTCACTATGTCTGATCACTGTGTCCGGTCAGCACATCCGGTCACCACCATGTCCGGTCAGGGTTTCCGGTCAAGGTTTCCCATCAGTGCATCTGGTCTCCGCATCCAGTCAGCACATCCGGTCACCGCGTCCACTGTGTCTGATCACTGTGTCCGGTCAGCACATCCGGTCACCATGTCCGGTCAGGGTTTCCGGTCAAAGTTTCCCATCAGTGCATCTGGTCTCTGTGTCTGGTCAGCACATCCGGTCACCACGTCCAGTCACTGTGTCTGATCACTGTGTCCGGTCAGCACATCCGGTCACGCTCCAGGTTTCTGCGCAGGGGTTGAGAGCACGTGGCTTCAGCAGCTGTGGCCTCGTGCCTGTGACGTTGCTCGTGAATACGCTTTCCAATGGCTGTGCAATTCCCCGTCACGTGAGAGATCCAGGTCTGACCCAGGCACATGCTGGTCCCCAATTTCTAGAGTGACGCCCCTGAGCCATCTTCATGGTGGCAGTTTTTAGATTTCTGAGGGGAGAGTAGAGTAGCTGGAGGGTGGGCCCTGCTGAAGAGGGGCTTCTAGTGGGGATGAGGGCCCATGGAGGAGAGGGCAGAGGGCAGAGCTCACGGTGTCAAAGGCACAGAAAATTGGGAAGATGCCACTGGTTCTCCTTCATAGGTCTGGGCACTGGGAGGTAGGTGGTGGTCACGGGAAGCAACAGGGCCCGGGTGGTTGTGGGAGGGGAGGAGATGGGAGAGGAAGAGAGAGAAGAGAGAGGAGAAAGTGGAGGAGGAGGAGGAAGGAGTGGGGGAGAGGAGAGAGGAGGGGGTGGGGAGAAAGAAGAGGAGGGAAGGAGGTAGGAAGGGGGGGGGAACGGAGGAGGAGGAGGAGGAGGAGGAGAAGAGAGAAGGGAAGAATGGGAGAGGAGGGAGGGGCTGCTGGCTGGCTGTGAGGAGGGCGTGTCCCATGGTGGGAAGCAGGTGCCGCTCTCAGGGTGCTGGGGTACTGCGTGCAGGAGAGGACAGAGGCCATGTGCCCAGCACAGACACTTGGAGGCCTGGGCCTGGGGCCACTTTTGGCCCCAGGGTCCAAAGATGTGGGGTGTTGATGCACCGGCTAACTTCTCCCTGTGAAGTAGGCGTTGGCGAGGGCTGCACTGTGCGGCAGAACCCCAGAAACTTGGTTAGTTCTCCCTTCTTCATCCTACCATGCGTAGACCTTCCCCGTGTGCTGGGACTGGACAGTGCCAAGGGAGTGGGTGCGCTGGGGCAGCTGGGCAGGCGCAGAGGGCCGGAGTCCGCAGCACGGACGTGGTTTTGCCTGGGCCTCTCCTCTTCCCACGTGCCCGGGCCTCAGAGGCCTCCATCCTGCACCCTGGCCTGTGCTGCTCGCCGACGACACTCGCCAACCCTCCCTGCCTCCGCTCAGCCCGCATGTAGGGCCTGGGCACCTCCTTGCCAAGTCTGGGAGATGCCCCTCCCAATCCCATCACATCCCACTCCTCTGGCATCCCCCTGGGACTTCGTGCCTGTCCTGACAGCCCCCGGCACATCCCAACGCCCCAAGGCCTGCCGGGGCCTCCTCAGGGGAGACCAGAAGTGGGTTAGAGTCCCACCTACTTGGAGACCACTTATGAGCTTCCGGATTGTACAGTCGTGCAGGGAAGGGGAGTTCAACTGCCCATTCCTGTCACGAGGGGAGTTCAGATGTAGCAGGCCAGGACCAGCGTGGGCACAGCCCTGGCAGGCCCTCCAGGAAGGACAGCACTGAGCAGGACGGTCTGGGCCACTCTTTATTAACAGCAGGTGTGGGAGAAGGTAAGGCAACAAGGCGATACTTGCACAAAGCTCCTAGCGTTGTCCCAGGGTGGAGTCGGGGGTCCAGCTCCCACGCCACTTCCCTCCTGGCTCCACGCGCAAGCAGGGCAGGGGTGACATCCCGGTGGCAGAACCGTTGGTTCTGTCCTTGACCGTGACCCCAGGCCCCTGTGCTGGTGCACGCTTCAGGTAGCTGAGCCAGAGCTGATCCCCTTCAGCACCTGGGACACCCCCCATGTGACACCAGACTGCTCAGGGTTTGGGCTCAGACACACAGGTCACCGGTCAAGTTGACGTAAGGCTGGTATCTGGAGTGACCCACAAGACACAGGGGTGCCTTCTCGGTCACTCCGGGATGCCTCCTGGTTTCCCTTTTACTCTGGGGGCACAGACTGCTGCATTTTTAAACCTGAAGTTGCTCAATATTCCCAGCAGGAACCTTCTGTTCTCGGAGACAGACTCCACGTGCGGTCCGCTGTTAAAACACCTCCCTGCGCCCTCTCCCTGGTCGGCCGTCGCTGCAGACGGGAGTGTGTACAGTACGCAGATTCCAGGGTTTCTTTCAGTTTACTGAGGGTTAAGTGACTCGCTGGCATTTAATATCATGATATGCAAATCTTCGACTTTGAAGTTTGAACGTTCTGCTACCTCAAAAAGCATCTTTATTTTCAGCTACGATCATCTGTTTAAGTAAATGTTCCCGTAATTGCAAGGTCCAGATAAAAAGTTTCTCTGCGGAGGTCTAGTGCTCGGCTGATTGTCTTCAGGCAGCTTGGTTAGGACTTCAGAGGACAGAAAAGCAGAGCCACTGTGAGGAAGGAAACAGCCATCAGCTCAGAGACCAGGGGCAAAATGAAAGGCTATTTATTCTGAGAGACCCAACTGCCGCCCACAAAGCTGAGCCAGGGTGGGGGCCTCCACGTACAGGCTTGTGGCTTCTTGATGCCACAGGCCAGGGGACCATGACCTGGAACTCGGGACACGCAACATTAGGCTCATGTGCGTCTGGCCTGTGGCTATCCCCGAAACCAGTGCCTTTGGCCCTTGTTCTCTGTTGTAGTAAAGTGGGCAATCTGGGTCCGATTCTGATCGAGCTGGTCTGGGATGGGCCTGGACCCCCGGCTTCTGCCAGGCTCCCCATGGCACCGAGGCTTGTCCTAGCAAACATGAGAGCCTCGGCTGTGGGCTGTGACCTCAGGGCGGGTGTATTCCCCAGGGATGTATGGTTGGAAAAGCAACTTAATGTTCTTTGTAACCAGCTCAAACAGATTCTCAGAGGGCTGAAGCCCTTCCCAGCGCCTCACAGCAGGTGAACAGCTACTAAGCTGCTGGCTTCCTCCAGAGTTCAAAGTGCAAGGAAAGGAGTGGCCAGGTGCCGACACCCATCCCACTTGTGACTTCACTCCTCACTAGTACGTGGGACCTGGTCATTCTTGGGGGGCTCCAGCCCCCCGCCCAGCCCTGGGGCTGCCCCAAGCTCTATTCCCCTGAGAGCAGAGGAAATGTACGGCCTGGGAGCACAGGTGTAACCTTCCTCCTGGGGGTGAGAGAATGTTCTGGCATCAGGATGGCCAGAGAGAACACCTCGTACTTCGCTTTCCAGGGAGCCAGTGTCCCCCCTCTGTCTGGCTTGAGGATCATCTCCCAGGTGGGCATTGTGGGGGCTCCAGACACATCCCCCAAGCTTAGTTACTATTGGGAGTGTTTTTAAAGGGGGATCTGGTCCAAGCATGACAGATCTTCCCAAACCCGCTTGAATTTCCTCCAAAGGGTTTTGTTACATGAACACTGCCTCCTGTGTGTGCTGGTCAGCGGTTCATTCTCCTAAGAGGCATCCCGCAGCCCCCTCTTCCACTGCCTACTCGAGGCAAAGCCAGTGGGAGGAGGGGATAGGAGGGTCAACAGGAGACGTGGACGGGGCTGCCAGTGAGAGTGCGAGGTGGGACCTTACAGCCACTTTTGGGCTGTCTCCCACAGACCCAAAGACCTGTAAGGTGTAGCTTGAAGTAAGCAGCCACTAAGCCACAGGTCCCTGTGCCTCGGTGCCAGCACTCCGTTCCCCTAAGGGAGGGGCGTGTGAACCACGGACTTACAGAGATGAGGTCCAACTGTATGGTCCCAGTGTTCTCGGGGTCCAGCTGCTTAAAAACCCCTGCGGAGGAAGAAGGGCCGTCCCCCGTGAGCGAGGCGGAACAGAGACCGCACTGTCCTCCCCGTTTGTCCCAAGCCACTACTCCTGCCCTCTGTCCCCGTGGCAAAGGATCTTCATCGTCAACTGCAGATACGTCCTGGTTCAAGCGATCTCGCCTGAGACAAAGGGTGGGCTGCCTTCACCCCGGCAGGCCTGAGAAGGGCCTTCCCCTGAAGGGCCACTTACTGAATAGCGTTTCCAGTCGAACCAGACACCGGACAAAATTGTCGAAGTCGATGATGAGCTCGTCATCTGCAAAGCGAGCCACGATGACCTGGTGGAGCTGACAGGGCAGCTTGAAGCCTGCGGTGGGAGGAAGCCTCGAACTGAGCATCAGACGGTGCCCAAAGCTGCTCCCGTGCCTGTGCCCGCACCTGCGCCTGCTCCTGCTCCCGCACCTGCTCCCGCACCTGTGCCTGTACCTGCACCTGCTCTCATGCCTGCACCTGTTCCGGCGCCTGTACCTGCTCTCCCATGAAAGTGACCCTTCAGATCCCAGCAACTGCTTTTGTTCCTAGGCGCTCTTCTGGGGGGATTCTCGTGCTTTGCAAAGACGGTGCCTCCTGCCCTTGCTCCGGATTGCAGTCTGCTCGCCGACCCTGTCTGTCTCCTCACTGGCTGACACGAGGCTGCCTGTGCCTCATCTACTGTCTGGTTAGCTCAGAATCACCTTAGAGACTAGACTCTTCTCGATGCATGGGGCAGAAACCATTTATTGCAAAGTAGTGTGAATTCCCACCCTTTCAACAGCAGCAGGATTTCTCATGAGCCACAGCTATATGAAAGTGATCCCATGTTCCCCACCTGCCTTGCAGCCCACTGAGGGGACGTGTGCCTTGAAAGGCAAGGAGCCTGTCTTTCCCTGCCCTGTCCACCGGTTGCCAGAATGTCGTGGCGGCAAGCCAGCTTGGTCAGGCAAGAAAGGGAGGTACTGCACTTGGACCCTTTGGGAGAGAAAGATGGCTGTTTGGGTCTCTGTGGAAGGATTACGTCCCAACCAATAGAGGGGAGATGCCCATAGGGTGTGAGGGACTTACCCGGGGTGGGGGGCCCAGTGTGCTGAAAACTGGCTCTGCCCGCTCGACCTGCCAGGCCCTCGGAAGGAAACTTGGACTTGCAAGGGCACAGAGGGCATTTTATTTTACCAATTAGTTTTTAAAAGGGGGATGGACAGAAAGGACGAGCCAGCACCTGCCTCAATGCAGAGTAAGTGCTCACATGTTCTACACAAAACCAAGTCCTTACCGGCTTCCTCTAAGGCTTTCCTCATCTCATAAGAGTTCATGGTACCCGACCGGTCCACGTCAATTTCCCGGTAAATTTTCTGGAACGAGCAAAGCAGTTACAAAGACCATGATGCGAAGTCAGCAGGTGACGAGTTAGCGCGTGCTGTGTGCCGCGTGGGCATGAAGCTTGCCAGCTCTGCCTCTCCTCTGGCCTTGGAAAGTCACCCCGCTTCTGCCTTAAATAGCTAATAGTGTTCACCTGTCTCCGTGAGCAGGCTTGTACACATGCGTGTCGGTCCACTAGCCAGCCACGGTGGACCCGTGTTGTGAAGTTACCTTTGTGCCTGGGGTGTCAAAAGTCCAAAGGACAAGAGGCTGCACAGCCTCTTGAGGACACTTTCAGGGCAGCTGGAAGGTGACCCTGTTACCGGCCACTAGCATGGGAGGGTGGGAGCAGACTAGGTCCATGGCAGAGGCTGGCCCTTGCTGTTCCCGCTGCCCATCATGCCTCTGGGGGTCAACTCCCCACTCCTGGGGATGTCCCTCTGCCCCCACAGAGGGTGCACCCGTCTTCATGGCCAGTCACAGACCTGGTGTCCCGCCTTCCGTCCCCATGGAGGGTGCACGAGCACCCACGGCCTGACACGGACCCGGTGCCCCGTCCTCTGCCCCCACAGAAAGTGTGCTCCCAGACACGTCCCAGATATGCAGCCGCATGCCCTGCCTTCCATCCCAGGGCACACCTGGTACTTCTGGATCTTCGTCCATAGAACGTAGAATTCCTTCAGCCCCAGCTTCCCACTGCCATCGGACTGTGCGCCGTTAAGGAAGGTTAAGGAAGGCCCCTGGGGGTCATTGTGCGGGCGTGTCACTGGATGGCGTGGCGCCCTCTGCACAGTTATGGGGAGCACCAGTTGAAGCACCTCACGTGGCACTAAGCCAGAGCTGCATCCACGGGCTGGGGGAGGACCCGGCGGGGGCCCAAGCCTGCTGAGAAGGCTCTGTCAGGTGACATGCAGGGGTGCTTCACTGATTCTGAGACTATTTCTAGGGCCTCATGGGGGGCACTGGGATAGGAGGTGCTGGGAGCCCAGAAGACGAAACTTCTGGCAGCTCAGCCCAATCCCTGCCCTGAACGCGGTGAGGCAGGTGGGCAGGTGGCTCTGGGAAAGAGATGCCCACAGCGGGCCTCCCTGTGCCTTTAACTAGAGAAAAAACCCACGACCAGAGAAAAACAGATTCACGTCAGAAACAGGGCAGTCAGGGGAGGTTTTCAGGGCCCCTCAGGAAACCAGCCTGAGCTGCTTGGGCCCAGCGGGTGGGCATCTCCCGCTGCCTGTGCAGGGGGCTGGGGCTTCTGGCGCTCCCTATGGGGGTTTCTGAGCAGGACGGGCAGGGGCTCAACGCCCCGACTGTGCTCTGCAGCACGAAAGGATACGTCCAGCATATCCACCATGATTTTGCAGGTTTCGATGCTGAAGCCGTCTGACTTGATGTCCTGGCCTAGAAGACAAAGGATGATGGGGAAATCCCGGGCGGGGGGGGGGGGCGCTGTGCTGTCCAGAGGACCACCCCCACCCCCAGGGCAGAAACGCTTGTGTGTGCCTCCAGGACAGGGGCCACTTCACCCTCTTCTAGTGGCACAGGGGCTTGCGGGGTCAGAGGGGACAGAGAGGAATGTGTATTTGCTATGTCAGCCTGTGTCCCTGTAAACTGAGAAGCCCAGGGGCCAGACACTCTCCAGAGCCACTGTGGCCCACTAGGAGAGTGCGGTACAGCAGTGGCTGGTGGCTGGCCAGAGACCCCTGTCACAAGACCCTTGTCACAGACTATGAGAGACTTGTCCTTTGTCACATCCTTGCAAATGTTGCAACATAGCTTGTCTCCGAGCTGCCCTTGTGCGCACAGACCCCTCCACGGGCCCGGGCGGAGGCCTGGATCAGTGGGCGGCCCGGGAGGCTGAGTCCCGGCACAGCCTGGCTCTTCCCTGCCCGCCCAGCCTCCGTGTGTGTGGGAACAAGGCAGCTTTGAGGGGCGCATGCCTCAGCAGTTCTGTGATTTCACTCGTGCCTGGCAGCCTCCAGGCCAAACACCAGCCTCTTGTCCTCACCCGGCCAGCCTGGGAGGAACAAGCTACGTGTGGCTCCTGAGCTGGGCACACTGCCCATGTGCTCTGGGGTGGGCGACCCCACCAGCCCAGGTACTTCTAGAGAGGTTGCTCCTATGGGGGGTTAGGCCAGCTTCTGGGTGGAGCACGGTGTGCCCAGAACACAGCGACATCCAGGCTCTCAGGGGCTCTGGGGCGGCCGCGTTTCTCGGGATGAATCAATGGGGAAGAAACGTGTCCCCTGAGGCTGGACCACACTTGGGGTGAATGAGCCTCAAGGTCCGTGGGAGGTGTTCCGGCTCTGCCCCAGGCCCCTCTCCTGCATCGCCCTTTTCTTCCAGGAGACCCGACTGCCACCACCGCAGCCTTGGAGACGCCAGTCTGGCTCATGGGCTCAAACAGTAAGTCCGATGAGGCTCCTGGGCCCGCACACTGGGGACACGCTTCACGGACTGTTCTGGTGGTCTGAGTCTCTGATGGTCTCTGCCCTTGCACCCCAGCTACACAGGGAGATGTGGACTCCATCCACAACCCCGCTACATACAGCCGGGCTTCACAGCTTGGGGACTTTCGGGCCGGTGGGTGGGGCTGACTCAGCCCTCCTTGCCAGCTGCTCCTCCGAGGGGCCGCCCCACGGCACCCCTCCGGGAAGGTAGGTAGCCACCCACCCACTTCACGGGTGAGGAAAGAGCCCGGGGTCACGCGCCCGGCTTCAAGCAACAGCCCGCCGGTGGTGGGAACTGGGGTGTGGCCTCGACCTCCACCTGGACCCTCTGTACTTTGTTTCATCGGGGCACTCAGAGACTCCTCTACCCAGTGCGGCGGGGGTGGGCACAGATGTTGCTGCGGGAGAGGGGGGTGGAAGGGCGCAGGGAGCCCCAGCAGGGCACTTACGCCTGGCCAACACTCTCCTCAGGATGGTCTGCAGCTCGAAGGCGGAAATCTCCGCATCCTGTGGACATGAAGCAGAGCATGGTTACATGGGGGGCACAGGACCCTGAAGGCCCGCTCTGGGGCAGGTGCACTAGGTGGGTCAGGGCAGGGTCTGTGATGTGCATTTCGAACGCCCCAGACACGGTACACCTGCTCCAGGTGGACTTCAGCACCAGTTCTGAGCTCTGGAGGATATAGGGGTAAGCCCTCCACCATGCGCACGTGTGGCCCCACAGGCCGTCCTCCCCTATGAAACTCGGGCCTGGCTTCCTATTAAGCTGGTTAGAACCAGCACTCTTTCTGTGGCTAGGACTCCTTGGGGGTTCAGGTGCCTCTGTGCACGCACATGTACTGGGTAAGGGGGGGTACCAAGCCCCAAGATTGGCTGTGGTCCCTTCTGCCTCCTGGGGCTGGGGGTGGGGCCTGTGTATGACTGGACCAGCGGGGAAATGTCTCTGTCCGTAAGAGACCGGGATGGGGTGGGGGGCACCTGCTGCACTCCGAAGGGGTGGGCCGGCTTCCTCTGCAGGACGGAGGAAGGCGCCAGGTTCTGGACCAGTGGGAGCAGTTGACAGCAGCGTGAGGCCCACATGGCTCCCGCAATCAACGCAGTAGAGATTTGAAACCCTTGTTCCCA
Source organism: Mustela erminea (assembly GCF_009829155.1). Taxonomy (NCBI): domain Eukaryota; kingdom Metazoa; phylum Chordata; class Mammalia; order Carnivora; family Mustelidae; genus Mustela; species Mustela erminea. The sequence continues at coordinate 31,102,750 of NC_045630.1, forward strand.
CCCTACCCCGCCCCGGGTATCTTTGTGAAAATCAAGGATAAGGTCTGAGCCCCACGTCCCAGCTGTAGTGGGAGAGATGAGAGCAGGAACCCTACCACGAGGAACACGGGGCCAGAGCGGACTCTGAACTGGCAGCCCCACTGCGTGGGCAGGACGTGGGCTGGAGCCTGAGTTCCATCCGTGTTTCCTCTCTGCTTCTGTGGTTTCCTCTGTCCCTCTGAACTGGAGTCTCCTCGAGGATGAGACCGTCCCTCCCTTGGCAGCGACCAGAGCACCTGGCAGAGCCCACAGGGACACCCACCTCGCCTGCCAGCTGGGCAAACAGCCTCCTGAAGCCGTCGTCGATGTCGTCCTCGCTGGCCTCTATCTGGAAGGAGGGGCACATGGCTGGAAGCGGGTCAGAGCCAGGAGGGGGCCTCCCCCGCCTCCCGTGGGCCTACGGGCCAAGTTATGGGCTTGACGGGAAGGATGGTAAAGATTGAAGGAACGATTTTTTCTAGTGAAGACAGGAGAGGGTTGGCGACTTTCTGGGAGGGATTAGTGAGCTCCTCACAGTGTCTTCTCTGACCTGCGACCAGAATGGCCCTCTCTGATCTATACTAGTGGGGATTCAGAAGCAGAGCCTAGCTGGAATGTTCCAGAAGGCCTGTGACAACGGCCCTCTGGGACTGTTCAGTCTCTCCCTGGGGACCCAGGACAAGCCAATGAGCCAAGCGTTATCAGGCCTGGGGACAGCAGGGGAGCCTCCCATCCTGTGGGTGGCAGTGTCCTCCCTCAACTCTGGATTTCTTGTGGGTGGGTCTCAGAGACCCTGAGTTTGAGTCACCAGTATTTCAACAGAACCTCTTGGAGCCCTTGGGGCCATGGGAACCTTGTCGCCCAGAATTTTCATTTTATGATTAAGGAAACTGCGGCCAGGGAGTCATTGGAAACCTGAGTCCTGCACCGCACGGTGGTCAGCGTGGGTGCGGGAGGCAGAGCCTAGTTGGGAGCTGTGGGCATCAAGTCCTCCTAAACCCTGGCGATCCTGTGTTGTTGCTCTGGGCCCTGGGTCGTCCGCGGCAGAACAGGGGTGGGAGTCTCGGGGCTGCACGTACCTCGTCAAGGTTGGCCTCAATCTCGTCGTCAACGACCCTGGAGACAGAAGGAAACTGTGTCACTGAGGCTGGGGTGTAGTTTGCGCGCCCAGTGCTGCCTGCAGGGCTGAGTCCCTCTCCACAATGAAGGGACTTAAGAGTCAGAAGGTCCTTCTTGGGCCCGAGGATCTCATGCCAGGCCGCCGAGAGTCTGGTTTGCCATGCCTGCATCTGGCAGAAGCCATTAGGCCCATGGCTGGCCTGACCTGGCAGTTCGCACACATGGTCCTGGATCTTGGACAGGGAGCAGGTGGCTGTTTGCCATGTCTGCTTCCCATCTGCTCAAAGCCCCCGTGGTCTTTCAGTAAATCCCCTTTTGGTTAAGCTGCCCGAGGTGGATTACGTCTCTTGCAATCAGGCACCCAACTGAAGAGACATGGTCCAGGCGGTGGCTGCTATGAGGTGAGGCCATCCTGACGGCAGCGTCAGGTGGACAGGGCCCACTGGCGCCCACCCTGGGCAGGATAGGGTTACTACTCCTGTGTGGCCACGGGGTCTGCGCTTGCCAGTCGGTCCGTGTGGTTACGTGTGGTTGTGGTGAACCTGACCACACACCACTATGCTGGAACCGCAGAGACGTCAAGTGACAACAACACCCAAGTCCTCCTTGACCCCACCTCCCCTGCTAACCCGGGCAGCAGCAGGTGTCCCAGACCAAGACATTGGGAGCCACACTTGGAGGGTTGGGACAGCCATAGGAATCTGGAGGGCAGGGCAGTCAGGCCACCTACTGGTAGTCGGCTTTCTTCTCGGAGAAGACGCGGACACAGAAGTCCCCATCCTTGTTGGGCTCGAAGGTGGAGGGCACCAGGACGTACTCTCCCGGGGGCAGCTTGAAGCGGTTGAGCACCTCGCGCAGGTTGATGAAGGTGTCTGACCGCTCCCTCGCTCGGTGCGTCAGGAAGAAGTTTCTGCTGAGGTGGATGTTGGTCTGTCCGTACATCTGGTGGACAAACGGAAACGGGGGCGGGGGTAGTCAGATGCACAGTGTCTGGTCGTTCCACATCCAGAGAAGGAGTGGCCCGGGGAAACCTGGAAGCGCGTGCAGCAGGGGCCCCCGTGTGCCCAGCTCTGCAGAGAGGCCCCACCTGCATGTGGAGGTCCTTGGGCTCCTCACAGGGGCTCAGGGATGTGCGTGGTGCACCACACAGATGGAAGTGAGGACAGGGCCCGCCTGGGGATCCGGGCCTCCCTCTGTGTTCCCACACTATCTCACAGTCTGTGGGATGCCTCATTTCCCTTGGGCTTGTTTTAGGAGAACTGGGGGACTCTGTAGAGCCTCCTGCTGTCCCAGGACCACACAACTAAACCATGCACCGGTCCCATGGGGCTGCCCAGGAGGCCTGGCCCTGAGCTCCGACCAGCAGGTTCTGGGACCTGAGCCACCTCACCAGGGCCGGCAGGGCATGGGGCCTCATCCTTTGCAGCCGCCTGCCCCTGCCCAGGCTTCACAGGACCCCTGAGCCGGTGGTGTAAGCCTGTGCCCATTGGTGACCCCGTGCCAACGTCTGCCAGGCGTACCTCCTCTGGGACCTGCAGGGAGAGAGGGAAACAAGTCACTCGGCCTGCAGGGCAGCTGCAGGAAGGCCTGACTGCGCCATCGGCCCACAGCAGCTCCTTCACAACTGTGTCCACAAGGTGGTTGTTTTCCACGCGACCCAAGCATTCCCACGCTGAAAACAAAGCCCTGATCTGACCCCTCACGGGCGAGCCCTTCACACTGTTCCTGACTCACAGAGCCCAAACCCGAGGCCTGGAGCCTCACGGGAACGGGTCTGGCTCACCCCGCCTCTGGCTCGCAGAAGCAGTGCTGTGCCCTCGGGCAGACAGGGCAGTGAAGAGGGCACCGCCGGGCTAGGGGGCAGCGGGCATCTGCTCCTGGCTGCTGCCAGAGCCCCCGGGGGCATCCCAGCCCCGTGAGGTGGAGGTAAAGGGAGGGTAGTGTGTCAGTCTGCGTTTTCCTGGTCACGCCGTCCCAGATCTGAAGCCTTCAGCTCCCATTGCAGAGACGAAGGGGCTCGGAGTTATGGGCCTTGTTTGAAATGATGGCGTCTAACCAACTCTGCCTGGTAAGCAAACGGGCAGGTGTCCCGGGGCCACGTTTCCCGTGAGGAGCGAGCAGGGCCATGTCTCCTGGCTGCTGACTTCTACCAGGTGTGGGCTCCTCTCCCCACCACCCTCTCAGGTGGCTCGGGGTATCCCTGTGACCTCTCTGGTGACCTCACGGAATGGGGGGACCCACTGGGGACGCTACCCACCAGTGGAACGGATCTGGTCAGTGCTGCAGGGAGGGGTGGAGAGGGTGCCGGGGTCCAGCCCCAGATGGCTGAGCTGGGCTTCTCTTGAACATGGTTCGAATGCAAGGAGGTGCGGGGGATAGCATGAAAGCCAGTGTTCCCTGTCCAGAGCTGCTCCCAGGCCCTGCACCGGGCTGGGCTCCCACCAGCTGGGCACTGGAGCCGTTCTTGCCCTTGCCGTATTCCCAGATGGGGTTCAGGAAGCTCTGTTCTTAAGTCTCCTTTGTTCCAAGGAGAGTGGTGCCAGGCCTGAGGGTAGGGTCTCAGAAGAGGCAGAAGGCCCCTATAAATAAAGTGGACTACCCAGGAAGCTGCCTGTGGGGGCCCAGGCAGCAGCTCAGCACCTGCAGGGACCTCAAGCCTTCTCCCGAGACTGGCCGGGCCCAGATGCCGGCTCTCGTGGAAGTTTCTCTTTGCCCCGGCCCAGCTCCCTGCCTGGGTCCCGCCTGGGTCCCAGGGCTGAGATGTGGGCAGGACGAGAGGGGACAGCCCCACCGCGATGCTGCCCGCACCTCGTAGATGCCGAAGCCGATGGTGTGCATGTCCTCGCCCATCTTCCTCTGGCGTCTCCGGTGCTTCTGGATGAGGCCCACCAGGAAGGTGCAGCCGCGCTCCCCATCCTCCTGGTCCTCGTCTTCCTCCTCCAGCTTGATCAGGTACTGAGGGTTCATCCAGAAGGTGTCTGTGGCCAGAGGGGGCCGGGCTGCATCACTCAGGAGGCGGGAGCCCCAGGCGGGGGTGCAGGGGTGCAGCAGAGGTGGGCAGTGGGCATGGCAGGGGGCTTTGGCAGGGGGCGCGGTGGTGCTCGCCTAAACATGATGGGGACTTTCCTGTACTGCTCCCTCCCACCCACCCGCAGGCTGGTCTCAGGGACTGATGGTCATCATTCTGGAAGAGGCCATTAGAGCTGGGCGGTCCCCTCGCGGTACCTCTCCCTCCCCATGCTCGATTGGAAAGTCAGAGGTTGCCCAGCTGGCTTGGCTGGGCAGGCGGGGGCACGCACCCCTGCACCTCCAGTGAACCCAGAAGCCAAGAACATCCTGTGCACAACTTAAGCCTCTTTTTCTGTCCCCCCGGGCCTGTCCTGTTGTCCCCATGGTGTCTCTGGCGTCCCCACTTTCAAAATCTATTTACGGGAAGGACCTGCGGTTCATTCACATTCGGAATAATTGTGCTGACTGCCTTCCCCACTAATAGAATAAAGCTCTTTTTTGGGGAAAGAAAGGCTCCATCCAGGGCCGGGCTTGGCTGATCCCAGCCCTGTGCACACCGGTTGCCTGTTTTTACTGATAAAGTTTTATTAGAACACAGACGTATCCCTTCATTTGATGGCCTTTGGGCTACAGCTATAGAGCTGGGAGTGTGATAGAACCTGATGGCTTACGAAGCCCCACATTTTTGCCATCTGGCCCTTGAGAGAGTTTGCCAACCCCTGACCTAGCGGCTGGGGCACAGTGCCTTCCCAGCACCTCTGGAACCGCCACTTGGAGGCCACACACTTGAGGTGAAGGATGAGAGGCTCCGGGCTGGAGCGACCCGTCTGCTTGCCGGATGAGCTGCTCTGCGGCCTAGGATGCCACTGGGGTCCTTGGGTCCCTCATCCGCAGCACAGGACCCAGACCTGCCGCCCCAGAGAGGCCTGCCATGCCAGCCCCACCGCCAGACCACGTGTGCTCAAGTCCCTGGGAGCTCCTGGCCCAGGGCAGGTCCCTAAAGCTCTGTGGGCCCGGGCAGCCTCATCTCCCAAGATGGAGCCGCAGGAACTGGTCACTGAGAGACCCAAGGAACGGCCTGATCAGCCCCTTGGGACAGTCCCTCAGGCCCAACCTGGAGGTCTTGCGGACTCAGTGTCTGCAGTGGGAGGACAGGGGCCCTGGCCCGTGTGGCAGCAGGTCCCGGGATCCCCAAGTGCGGGGTCTACTGTGGGCTGTGTTATGTGTTAGGGCCCGCGGGTGAGGTCCCTCCCTGGGGGCCTGGCTGCCCCTGGACAGTGGGGCCGAGGGCATGAGCCGGGACTGGGCACAGTGGGGTCTTACTGGGGTAGTTCCGGCAGCCTCCCGCCGTGGAGCCCCGTCTCCAGTTCCCGTCCATCTTGGTGAGTTTCCACTTCTTATAGGACTCACTGGTGAGGGTGTCAGGGGTCAGGTTGCAAATCTCCAGACGGGAGTAGTGCCTCAGGAAGTCGCTGAAAGACATCCTGGCAGAGGCGGGGGACACAGGCACCCAGGTTACAAGACAACCCGTGGACACACACCTTGATTTTCTGCCCGAGGCCGGACAGAGAGCTGGCGGAGGTCGGGCTGCTCTGAGCACTGAGCTAGGCCTTGTGGAGGCAGCGGTGGTGGGGGGGCCCACTCATGGGCCCAGCCCAGCTCTCCAAGGGCCCATTTCCTAAGGTGCTGGGATGACCCTGCAGGGGAGAAAGGCCGTGTCTCTCCCACAGGATCTGAACGGGCTTCTCTATGAAGCTGCTCAGCTCTGAGACCCCACTGTTGAGGGGGACAAATCCGGAAGGAGGAAAAAGGGTTTCATTCAGGGTCTTCTAGGGAACAAAGGATGATGACAAAAGCCGCTCCCATGCCTCCGTGCCCCAACGACATCACCTGGCTCAGCTCCCCAGAGCCCCCTGGGCAGACCCCCCCTCCCTGCAGCCTTACCAGAACTCCCCGTCCTCCTGCCGTTGAGTCAGCCGCTCCCTCACCTCTGGGTCCACAGTGTTCCAGTTGGGGCAGCTGGAGAACCACGGGACAGGATGGGTGTTAGAAGCCAGTGCTATTGAGGCCTTGTCCCCAGGACCTCAGAATTCAGGCCCAGGAACACACTCGAGCACATCTGAGGGCCCAGACCACCCGCGGCTGGGTGAGGCTCGTAGCCTTGGGCAGGGCGGTGAGGGCAGACAGAACACGAGCCATCGCCGGGAGAAGGGGAGAGTGCGGCCGGCCCACAGGTGGCAGCTCTCATAAGGGGAACAAAAAACCCCACGAGCGGCTGAGCTGGAGGCACCGGCCACCTGCCCGCCCTCCCCCACCCCGGGAAGGCCTGCCAGCAGGTGACTGCGCCAGGAAAGGTGTGCACCACAAGGTGATGGAAGGAGCCCAGGGCGTGCAGGAAGGCAGGCAGACTGGCTAGAGGGGCACATGCCCTGAGTGGCCCCTGGGAGTGGGGACCCGTGGCCTCTGGGCCTGGCCCCAAGGGCAACCCCCTGGCCCCGGCCCAGCCGCCAGCCTGCGGTCTCCCTTCCTGGACCCCCCGCACCTCCCAGGGAGGGCACCCAGCTCACTTATCATTCCACTTCCCAGTCCACTCCACTTCTCCCCAGGGGTTGCGGATACGGATCAGCTTCTGCAGGCTTCCCGCACTTTCGACCTGAAGATGGGTTATGGGGAGCAGAGGGGAGGATGTGGAGTTCAAGTCAGGCCTGGAGGCACTCAGTCCCAAAGCACCCCCTCCATGAGCCAGGAGGTGTCAGGTCTGTGTTATGGGGGGGGTCAAGAGAGGGGGAAGGGCTGGACCCCTGGCCACTCGCTGTTGCTGGGTGTGGACCATTCTGGGGGTCCAGCCCATGGCAGAAGCTGTGAGCCTGGGGTTCCAGTGCACAGTGCCCCCGAGCCTCCTGACTAGCAGAGGACGCGCTGCTGTCACCCCCCGCCACAGGAAGAGTGCCGAGCAGAAGGGTACGCCCAGCCTGGATCTGAGTCCCGGCAGGCGCTGCTATGAAGGGCGGGCAGCAGTTGGAGGAGTAACTACGGACTCTGCTCTCGATGCTGTAATGGGATTCATGTTTATTTCCCTCGGCAGTAAAACAGCACCGGCACCGTGTGAGATGGCTCTTTCCTGGGAGACGCATTCAGGAGCCAAGTTTGACATCTGTGACTCACTTCCAAATGGCTCAGAAAACAGCACGGGGACACAAAACAGACATGGAAAATCCTGTCAAGCCTAGGGAAAGTGTTTGGGTGTTTCCTATTATGCTGCCGATTCAGCTTTTCCATAGACTTGAGCTTTTTCCGAAGAGAAAGATGCATGTGTGTCGGGGTGGGCGGAGAGTAAAACCAAACTTTAAGGTCGAACACCAAAAGGAGGCCCGGGAGGGTCAGAGGATGCGGGGTCCCCAGCGGGACGCGAGGCCAGCTGCGCACCAGCATGTGCAGTATCCAGTGACAGCCGCTGCTATGAGCTTGCGCGCACCTGCTAGGGGGCGGCTGGGCTCGCCACACTGGCCCCATGGGGACACTGTCACCATCTCTCTGACCTGAGAATGCTCCGGGAGAGAGAACTCTCCAGAGAGCTGGAGAAATGCGCCCAGGCCCCCGGGGTGGCGAGAGGCAGTCAGACCTGATTGTGGATTGGTCGTGGACCAATCGTGGACCACAGGGAGAGCGCCCGAGCGGGCCCGCGGCCCGCAGAGGGCAGATGCTGGCCGGCAGCAGCTCCAGGACCGTCGGCCCAGCTCCCCGGGCCTCATGAGTTGGAGGCTTGGCGGCGGGGCTGTGAGACCACGAGCCCCACGCAGGCAGTCGCCCACCAGATGCGCTTCTGGGTGCCCCCCTGCAAACCTCTGTCCACCTTACCTCCTCGGCCCCGGTGACTGAGTACGCATGCCCCTTCACCAGCTTCTGGAACGTGATGGCTTCTGAGTCCGCTATGCTGGTGATCTGGAAACATGGGAGGGGTCAGGCCACTGGGCACAGCCTTGTTCTGCCCCACTCTGCCTTCTGTTCCGCCGGGTCCATCGAGGCCCTCAGCGCCAGCCTCCCACGGCAGCTCTCAGACGGCGGGGACGGCAGGAGCAGCCGGGGGGAGAGCACTGCACCAGTGAGTGGATAGGCATTCATGAGCCTTCGCAGGACTCTGGAGTGGGGCCGGTGGCCCCGGGCTCGGGACAGACCCAAGATGGGATCAGGTGGCCCCGAAGCCTGTGGTCTGGCCTGGCCCCACTGAGGGGTTCCCCGAGGACACTTCTGTGTATGTGGCCATCTGTGGGGTTTGTTCCTGTTCTATCGGAACTTTCTTGGGGCCCCCCGTTCCCCCCAACTATGGGGAGGAAGGGAGGCTGGTGTGTCTGTCTCGGTCAGTGGGAAGAAGGGCTGAGAGCAGGGTCTGCAGAACAAGCCAGAATCCCTGCCTGCAGTCTGGCAGAGAGAAGACGATGGGCGGAGCCCCAGCTGGGGCCAGCCACGCAATCCCGATACAGTTTCAGCACCCCCAGAAACGCAGTCTTGACTGCCAGTCTCCACCCCCGGAGACGGGGTCATCTGCAGTCTAAGACTCTCCCCCAGGGAACACTTAATAAAGTCAATTATTTCTTCAAGTTTACTAGGTTGAATTTGGTTTTTTAGCACATCAGACAGAGACTCTGGCCCCAAGAGCAGGGGTTTCTCTTTCTATTCCCATGGGGAACGTGTTCCCAGTGGCACAGGGGTGGAGAGTGGACTCAGCCCCTATCCAGAGGACGCCTGGGGACATGAGGGGGTGCACACCACCTTGTGAGGCCTAGCCAGCCAGGCCACCATGAGGAAACAGCCCCTCCCGAGCCTCCCACAGGCCTGTAGACCCTGCAGCTGGGAAGGGGAAGGGTGCCAGGCTCCAGGCCATGCAGGGCCTCTCCCCAGGGGCAGGTGTCTGCACTGGGTCCTTCCCCAGGGACCAGCAGAGGGTAGGGGACTTGCAGAACCCATGGTCCAAGCTGGCGGTGCCCAGAGGCGCCCTTGCCCCACCAGCTGTCCCCCACATGGCCTGGCTGCTGCTGGCCACCCCTGGGTTCCAGATGACACCCCTCCTGGTGGACAGGGATGGGCTCTTGCCCACCAGAGCTGGGAGAGGGGCCTGCACTCACATCGATGGAGCAGCCGAGGAGGGAGCCCTTCTGCAGGGCCTTCTGGATGATCCTGAACAGGTTGGGAGGGGCCTTCCTGAGCTCATACCACTCGGCGATGCCCCCCGTGAAGTCCTCGAAGCCCTCAGTGGTGGCGCCCCCCGACAGTGCTTCATAACAGCCGTTGACCCTGAGGGGGGACAGATGCCGCTGCTGCTTCTCAAAGTGCCCCCCCATCCGACCTCCCGCCCTGACCCCGACCCCAACCCCATGCCTCCCTGGCTGGGGGCTCCAGAGACCCTCCGTTCAGGTTCCCCGGGACTTGGGCTCCAGCAAATCTGCAGCCCGACGGGGGGAGATCCCGGCAGTCATCAGGTCTGACCTCCCGTACTGACTGCTCTGTGTCCCCAGAAGGGCCAACCGTCTCCTTGGCTGCTTAGAACACACCAACTCGCTAATGAAAAAGGGTCTACGCACAGCACAACCTGTGGCTTCTAGCTGTGCGACGGGGCGCGTGACGGAGACGTGGCTCCCAGGCCCCAGACGCTGACCCCCGGCCACGGGGAGCCTGGCCCTCCTCCCTGGCAGCAGCTGCCAGGGACAGCCATCTCTGGACGCCGGAGAGCCCGGGCGGCCAGGGTGGGAGGCGCCTGCGGGGGGTGCTGCCACGGGGCTGGCGGAGGACAGGCTGTGGGCTGGGGGCGGGTCAAACCACTGCTAATGGCCACCATACGTTCTGCACCAGTTCCCGAGCTTTCCATCCCTCTGCAGGGGCCAGGAACACCCATTGGCAAAACTCCACTGTCTTTATTTGACAAAGACGTCCCCAACCTGTCTGGGTGGTGGAGGTCATCCTCAAGGTCAGCAGTCTGTGCCACACCCATTCCTGTGTGGGAAGGGTGGCTAACGTGGCCGCGACATGGTGAGCACGGTCACTGATCAGGCACGACATGGCCAGGCAAGCACTCCTTGCGCTGAGACCCCACTTCTGGCCAAAGTCGTCCTTGACTCCCACCTGCCACTTCTAGGACCCAGGCTGTCCGAGGGAGGGCCGCATCACTCACTTGGCGTAGGCCTTCTCCAGCAGCGCGCTCCAGAATTCACTGCCCTCTGCCGAGTGCACGAACAGCAGCTCCCCGTTCTTGGTGGGCAGCCTGTCGTCCACGACCACGTCCACCCACTCGCCGTACTGCCAGAACTAGGGGGCAGGGCACACGGGACGGGCTGGGGGAGGAGCCAGCAGCCACATGGGGACCCCTGGCCTCCGCAAGCCCGTCCTGGGAGGAGATGCTGCCCTTCCTCCGCCTGGCACAGCCTCACTGAGCAGCTGAGGGCAAAGGCACCTGTCCTTCCCTCCAAGCCCAGACCCACGTCTCGGACTGTGCCCCGAGTCTCCTGCTCTCTCAAGGATGCTACTTCTCATTTACCAGCATAAAAAGAGGCAGCGAGCAATAGCTCACTATTTTGTCTCAGATGTCCCAAAACAGGCTTTTCTAAACTTGGGAATGACCTCCCGAGTGCCTGCTCTACCTCCCTCCTTGCCTGTTCTGAGAGGCTTCCTACTGCTATCCTGGCAGGGCCCCCTGTCAGGAGCAGGCCAGGGAGCCTGAGGCAGCCTCTCCAAGTCCTTCTACAGAACAGCACGGTCCTAAGGGTCTGATACACTTGGCTGAGCAAGGGAACCTATTCCAGCCTCTGGGACCTGTTCTAGCCCCCAGAGGGAGGAAGAAGGAACTCTTCTAGCCCCCAGGTCCTTACCCCCGAGGACCTGTCCTTACCCCTCCCGGGTGCTGTCCTTAGCCCACCAGGACCTGTTCTAGCTCCCAGGAACTGCCCTTAGCCACCCCCGCAAAACCTGTCCTTACCCCCCATCCCCAAGGAACTCTTCTAGTCCCCAGGTCCTGTTCTTACCCCTGAGGACCTGTCCTTGGTCTCCAGGACCAGTCTTTACCCCCAGGACCTGTTCTGGTCTTTTAGGGCCTGTTTTTACCCCCCATATCCTGTCCTTAGCCCAGGATACGTCCTAGCTCCCAGGACCTGTTCTAGTCTCCAGGAACTGCCCTTAGCACTCCCACTTAGGACCCGTCCTGACCACCCCCTAGGAACTCTTCTAGCCCTCTGGTCCTGTCCTTGGCTTCCCAGGTGCTGTCCTTACCCCCAAGAACTGTCCACAGCCCTACAGGTCCTGTCCTTATCCCCTAAGACCTGTCCTTCCCCCATGCCCGGTCCTATCCCTGGCCCCCCAGGACCTGTCTGTAGCCCCCCAGGACCCACTGGGGAGAAGCCTGCACGAAAATCAAGTCACCTGGAAGTGGAAAATCCCCGCATAGCTCTCCTGGAAGCTCTGGTTTAGGGGCACAACGCGAGCCAGGACCTCTTCATTCAAGGTGAGGGAGGCAATGGCTGCCAGGAGCCAGCAGTCACCTGTGAACACAGCACACAGCTCCAAGCAGGGGCCTCCCCCTGTCCAGCCCTGGGAACTTGAAGCTGAGGATGGGGTGAACGCAGGTGAACACAGAGCCCCTGCGTGATGGGCAGGTTGTAGGGCTGGGTGACATCCTTAGTGCGGAGGTGACCTGGACGGAGGCAGAGGACTCACTCGTGGGAAGACACGAGCCAGCCACCTGCCTGGCCCACGGAAGACACAGCAGGAGCCCTGGAGTGATGGGGTACCCACACTTCTGGGGGCACAGGGCATACAGGTGAGCTCAGGTGAGCTGGAGGTGGGACATGCAGTGGCGCGGATGGGACATGGTTGGCAGGCAGGAGGGCACAGAGGCCACCACCAGCAGGTCCCACACAGGCTGTCCTGCGCATCCCGCATGGGTCAGAAAAGGCTCATGGCCAGACTGCCCTCCAGGGGCGAGGGCACGTGGACAGTCACTTCTAGGGGGTGGGAGGGCACCGTGCCGGGGCACAAGGACCAGGACGGTCGGATAGGCCCCTCCTCGAGCCGCCGTGCCCCCTGCGGCTCAGGGACGGCCCAGCTGTCACGGGAGCACGTGTGTGAAGTGGGTAAAGCACTCACACGCCCACAGGAGGTGCTCTGCACGCAAGCACCGTGAGTGTCTTCAGTGCTCGGCAGTGAACCGTGGGCAGCAACGGCGCATCGCAGGGGCTCATGTTCACCTCCAAAGGCCGAGGCCCGCCACAGGCCCCCTGGGCAGGCTGAGGACCTTGAGTTCGGTCTGAACAAGTGTGCGCGTTCCTGCCACTTCCCACCGCAGTAACAGGATGTGGCCTTGGAGGAGCTAATGTACATCACTGGCTTCGTGCTTCCTAAGGATGAGGCTCGGGAAGGTGCTACTGAAGGTCACTGAGGTCTTCTGGATTCCGGTCGACTACTTTGTGTCCTGACGGGTGGTGTGTGTGCGGCTCTCGGAGGCCTGGGCCTGGCAGCTCTGCTCTCCCAATCTGGAACCCAACACAGGCAAACCAATTCCCTGGCTCCCTCACCGGGTGGGCGCAGTGGTGCTGGGCATGCAGGTGTGGCTTTCCGGCTCGCCTCCGGGAACCCCCGCGTGCCTCCGAGACTCTCGCCGCTCTGAACGCTCTGTCCATGTGGCTTCAGTGGCCAGACCCTGCCCCAGTTTCAGACGTGGGCCTGTGGTTTCCCAAGTATCACATTTCCCAGCCTGTTGTGGTCAGCCTGGAGAAGGTTCTGTGGCCACAGAACGTGAGGTGCCACGAGAGCTATATGGGGGCTTTGGCAGGAGTGAACAGGTGCTCTACTGCTGGGGAGGGGCAGCCTGCCTGGGAAAGGGCACACCTTGGAGGAAGAGAGGATGGGAGATGGAAGGGGTTTAGAAACCAGGTCTTGCAGGCATCCCTGGAGACCTTGAATCAAGCCGCACCTGCAGCCTGATCTGCCTTGGACTCTTGGCCATGTGATGCAATGACCTCAGTCTTCCTGAGGTCCAGGGCACGTGGGCAGTAGCCCTCACTGGCGGAGACCCTCAGATGTGCGGGCTACTCTCCTGGGAGCTTCCAGTCATTACCTCATCTCTTCCTCCCAGTGCTCCGTGAGGAACATGAACGTGTCAGAGTGGAGCAGGACACGGCTGGGGAGGTTAAATGTGCTGCCAACGATTAAAGAATTATAACTGAGACTTTAAAAGGTGTGGTGTTTCAGTCCGTCAGATCTCGGAGACAACCTTTTGGGTCAAGTAGGCCTTGACATGAACCAAACTGGAGACCCCTGGCATGTTCAGAGTACGGAGCTTGCAGAGAAATCTGGTGGTGGGAGTCTTTAGTTCTCACGGGGCAGGAGGTGAGCAGCCCCCCCTAGGGGCATGGAAGTCTTCCCAGAGGGGCTTCCCGTGCTGAGCCCACACTGCTGCCTGGTCAGTAAAGCAAGCTTTGGCCATTTCTAAGCATTGTGCTCTCCCACGTGGACCGTGTCACACTGGCCCCACCTGAAGCACAAACCCACCATGTGTCCACTGTTCTGGGCTCATGAGATCCCCTTTCCAGTCCTCTCCTTGTCCCCTGACCTCAGCTCCTCCCATGGCTTCGGTCCTTCTCCGGAAGCCTGGAGGTGCTTGTGATTCTCACTCTTCTTGAGTAGACTTGAGATTTTTCTGGGCCCTGTGGGCCTGTCAACACGTGGAGGACGACAGGCTTGCGGACAGAGTGGGTCAAGCATAGGACCCCAGAGGCAGAGTCCTGAAGCCAGAACCCCACCCCTGCCATGCAGCCCCTGGGAAGAGCGGCTGCAGCAGGTCCCTCCAACCCCTCCTGGTTTGGTCTCCTCGGGTCCCAGGAGCCCATGCTTTGACATGACACACGTGTGTCTGGCTCTGTGGCCTCAGACATCACGGCAGTTCCCGGATGGGCCCGAGTGCAGGAGGGACCGGCTTCTTGTTTATCCTGGGCCATCCATCTAGGTCAGCGTTGGCTCCACACCAAGCTCAGATGACCGCTCCCCACCAGGCCCGGAGGGTCTCGCCACAGCCTGGCAATCAGGGGCTGTGTTCCATGCCTCCTGGTTTTCTTTCTTCCAGTACCCCCTGGCCAGCTGGGGGGAACAAGGCCCCTGCACCTCCTGCCTCATGCAGAGCTATCCCAACCTAACAGGTGTCCTCCAAAAGGGCACGTCATCCTAGAGTGCCTTCTAGGAGACAGCACGGTGGCTTTAAGAGGTCCAGTCACCTGCTTGAGGTCACGTGTCCTGCGAGGAGCTGCGCAGGGGCAGAACCCGGGTCTGCCCTCAGTGGCAGCAGGCAGCCAGAGTGCGGGATACCGCTCAGCAGTGTGCAAAGAGCACGCTGCCCGGTTCTCTGCAAACCTTACGACATGATCACCCTTGCTGTTGTCACCTTTCTGTGGGGAAGAAATGGAAGCTCGGAGAGCACGCAGACCAGTGGTGACCCGGTCTCACAAGCAAATCCTCTTAATCAAATCCTGGACTTTGTTTAAAAACCGAACCTTGCTAGAGATTTCTTTTGGTCAAGGAGTGTCTGATTCCTTCGACAAAGCAGAGACCCCACTAGGACTATCCTAGTGCAATCCAAGTTTAAAACTGAGCGGTGATGCGCCGGCAGCTTGCTGAAGTCCTACCTGAAGGCTTAGAGGCCTCTGGAAGAGTGTGCGGGTGTCTGATAAGCTGAAAGTGCTGGGAACCCTGTTTTATGCTCAAATTCCTAACTGTCTGCCTCTGAGGGTCCATCTCTTTTCCTTACTTCCCCGCGCACGGGAGTTTTCTTGGTATCAGGGACTAGAACAGTGACATCGTGGGGATTCATGATGTGTCAGGCCCCCCACGTCATCCTCCCGTTTCGTCACAGAGCAGCCAGGTGCTGTCGGCCGTGGTCACAGCAGAGCATAGGGGGCCTAGGGAGGCTGGTGGCCTCCCAAGGTCCCTGTAACGAGCCACCATCATGGGGTCTGAGCAAAGCTTTTCATGTGTGACCTACATGGTCTCCTTTGCAAACAGGTGCCCATTTCCAAGGCACCTAATTCACAGGATGTTGTTGGGGGGACTTCTGTCCTTGGGAGGGGACCTGATTGTTTCTGTGTCTGACTGCACGGCGGCTCACGAGCACCCTGCTTGCCGCCTGGATGCCAAGTCTGCATGCCACTGCCCCGACACCTCCCGGAAACCCGTCCCACAACCTCCTGCTGCAGTCTTGGATCCTCCGTCCTCCCCATCATGGTCAGCCTCTCCCTTCCCCCAAATGACTCACAACCGCCCTTCTCCTCTGGACGGTTCCAAAGGGACATGGGTGGAGCCTCCCCCAGCAGAGGCTGTTTGGGTCAGCGGCACCGGGATCTGTGTACAACCAGCTGACTGGTTCGGGACAGGGGAGACGGCAACGCACCCGGCTGCCGCTCTACTGGTTAAGCCTCAGAAAAGCCCATGAGGCTGTCTTTCAGTGATAAGGACTGTCTGGCAAAGCCGCCACACAGACAGGCTTGGAAAGATGCAGGTGTGTATTTCCATAGGTTTTTAAATTACCTGACTGCAAGAGAGAGGTGAGGGTGGGCGGCCATCCAGACCACGAGGGACTGTCCCTGAGCGACACACCACAGAGCCTCTGCGGGTGCAGAGTCTGCTTACACTCAGTCACCGCGGATGACCTCATCTTAAGTCCATTTGTCTCAGAGCAGAGACGACGGTCGTGGGGACCTGCATGCCTCCCCACGTCCTGTGCGCAATCTTCATCCTGCCCTCTGTTCCGGAGCTGGCCTCCCTGGACCAAACTGTGGGCTCCCAGCGCCTCTGGCTGCTGGGGGGTTCGGCCAGCGGGGGCCCTGGGGAGCACAAGGAAGGGAGGAGGGTGCGGTGAGAGTATTTCTTCCTGGATTTTGCTTGAGCTGTGCCCCTTGACCCCCGGCACTGCTCCCTCGAGGTGGCATCTGGGCATGACCCATTTACGCTCAGCTCTTGAGTCCTGACACCAGCACCACCTCCTAAATCAGGGCCTTTCCTACCAGGGATCGGGTGATACTTCCTCACCGGGTCACAGAGGGCTTCGAACACACAGTGTGTATGGCCAACAGTGTTCGAGGCTTGGCTGACTGCGGTCTATCCCTCAACAGCTGTGCCCCCTTAGCTAACTCCAAGGGCAACACTCTGCATGGAGAAGCTCGGATAATCATTTACCCCATTTAAAACTGGGCTCAGATTCTTGGCTAGAAAAAGTCATCCTCGTAAAACTGCCACTTCCTCTTAAGTCAGTCTGTAAACTTTAGGTACTCCCAACAAAAATGGTAAAATGATCTTTTAAATTTGGAATTTAGCTTATGCAAAGTTTATGAGGAAAAATTAAACATCAAGCATAGAAGAAAGTCTAGAAGGGAAGGAAGTCTACCTCTATTAGGTATTAAAACAGGCATAAAGCCACAATAATTAAAACAGTACAGAACTTGTGCGCAAGAATACAGATACGTGACACAGAACAGAAAGTTCAGGAATCATTCTAAATGTAGGAATTTAGTGCAGATACAATATTCATATGTAGGATTGGAACAGTGGAAAGGCCATCTAGAAAAAAATCAAGTTCTAGCTCATCTTGTCACAGGGATAAATTCTAAATGGAATAATGTTTGTAATTAAGCATTTAACATTATATTCCTTAAGTATATACTCTAATATATTATTTATATAATCTTACATAAATATGGTAAATCTAGCCATTTGTTTTATTTTTATTTTGGGTGCCTATTTATGCCATATATCTTAATGGTATCTTAATATTTTAACATTATGATAACATTACAAATACAGTATTTTTATACACCCACAGACATTCTGCAAAAGACAATGGAGAATTCCAATATAATGTGACTGGAGACAGGCTATTGAATTGTAATCCAGAAGCCATAAGCCTTTTGAATAATAAACTTAGTTATATTAAAGAAAAAAAAAGTTTATATGCTAAAAAAAATCACGATTAACAAAATCAAACAAAAAATAATAAGGAAAAATACTCAGATCCTAAACATCATGTATAAACTTCTCTAGTAAATAAATGACAGCTCCATAGAAAAATGGCCAAAGATATAAGCAGCTCGTGAAAAAGGGAAAAACCAATGCCTTAAGCACATTAAGGGGCTCCTGGCCAGCTCAGTCAGGAGCACACGGCTTTCAATCTTAGGGTTGTGAGTCTGAGCCCCAAGTTGGGGGTAGAGAATTCTTAAAAAATTTTTTTAAACCCCAAACTTCCAAAGGTACTCACCCTCACTCATCATAAGAGAAAACAAAGTGGAACTACCCTGCACCATTTCTACCTTTCAGAGGGCAAAAAACGAGATGTGGGGTCCCCAGAGCGGCTGTGGGAGACCCACTCTCACGCCCGTCCATGAGCACCGAGAGGCAACAGGAAGCGCACGCGCCCCCAAGATGCTGGCGCCGGGAGTCGGCCCTACAGATGCATTCACGAGAGCAACAGAGGGATGACATGGTTATTTCCCGGAGCCCCGTTGTAGCTAAGTGTCCATCCACAGGTAACCGGGGGAACAAATCAGGGGCCCCTCCACGACGAGACTACGGCAGCCAAAGAACGGAGCGAAGATGCTCCCTGCCCACCCAGCCTGACTGCCAAGTGGTGCTCAGAGAAATGGAGCACGGCACACAAGAGTACACAGGGTATGCCGAAAGGAAAACAAAAATGGGAGAAAACTTGGGGGGAGCATGGTAGTGGCCCTTTTTTGACTCCTGTCTTCATCCACTGAAGCTCTTATGGATAATTTTTTATGTGGTTATCTTTTGACTATGGTTTTATTACCACCAACCCTAGATTACTGGCCTCCCCAGGTTCCTTGGTTACGCCCTTACTTATGGTAAGAAAAATAGCTTAATATTAGTTATTCTAAGTGAACATCTTTATTTTATGTTCGGTGCCCATCAGAATCGGTCTATCGCCAGTAAGAACAGCGCATTGACTCAGTCGCCCCTCTGACTTCTGGCGTGTGTTCTGTAGAAACGAGCTCCTCGAAAAGTTAACAGCTACCTCTCGAGAAGTGGTTTCTCTGGTCAAGGGAGTGTCCACAGGAATGCAAAGCTACGCAGGTCAAGAGCACAGGCTTCCCAGCAAGGATCTGTGATCGCTTTGTGTGGAGAGCGGCACGATGCGCACACTTTCCACTTACTGGATGCTGGAACCTTCCACATACTTGGGGAGGGTGCACCTGGGGCTGCCCCCACACCCCCCAGGCAGGGTCTCCTGCAGCTGGGCTGCTCAGAACCAGATCTTCCTTGGGAGATGAGTGAGGCTCCTCTCTGGCCATCCAGCCTTGGCCCTAAATGCAGGGACCTTCTCTGGCAGCCGAGGACCTTCTGACACCATCTGTCCCTAAATTCTGAGACCCTTTTCTTTCTGGATTGTCTTTTCTTTAGAACCCATAGTTTTTCTCTACAAGACATGGTTTTAATGGATTCACTAGGGGAGGGGGGTCAGCCCCACTGAGGTGAGACACAGTAAATTCTAGCACATTCTGTCTACTTTGCCCGAAGCTGACTACCCTGTCCAGCACCCCAGACTCAGGCTGGGACAAGGGTCAGAGCTGGGTCACTACAGGTCCTTGAGTGCCTGGGCTGCTGGCCATGCCCGTCATTACAGGAGCAGACCAGGGGTTCCTGAAACACCCACTGAATGTCTGGCTACAGGCTCCAGACTGGCTGGTCCCACATCCGGGCTCCTGCCCACCACACCTCCCGCTGAACTCCTGCCCCTCCAGTCTGTTCTGGAAGACACTCAACTGGTACAGGCCTGAGAGGCTGGGGGTGGGGTGGGGGGTGATTTTCTGCCCTGCTTCCTATCCTGAAAGCCCACCCGGGTACCCCAACAGCCACACGCTCAGTCAAGCAGGAGCTGCCTAGGGGAGCTTGGATCCCCCTTTTTCTGAAACTCCACACTGTATCTCGACTTAATTCCCAGAGCAGAACACAGAATTGTCACCGCACGCTGAGACCAGACATGGAGTGGAAACTCTGGAGAGCTTCTGAGAACCTGAACCCGGGTTCGGGGGCAGCTAGGAGGCCCGCATTCTAGACACTGCCCAGGGGTGGGGGTCCAGGGCCAAGACCAACTGGCCCTATCTTTCACTTAGGTCGGCATGGAGACCCTGTTCCCCCCGAGTGGAGATCTCAGGATCCATGCAAGGGACGTGCCCACTGGAGGCTATGTGCGTGCCTGTTTCTTCCAAGAACTGCCCTCCCTGGGCCCACAGCCTGCTCGGAAGCCCTGCCCTCTCCCTCCCGCATGCCTGGACACACTTGTGGAGACTCCATCTTCTCTGGTTCATGTCTGGTTCTGGGCTCCTGGCTGCCCACTTTGTCCACTTTGACTGGGTTCAGCTTTCCAGCCCAGCCCCTAGGGATCACCCTTCCTGCACACCTGCCTCCCCGGGGCCACACTGTCCCAGGCGCCCTCTCTGCTAGCACGGAGCTGCGAGCACAGGAAGCAGCACAGGCCGGGTGCTAAGACCTGGGTTTTGGATCCTGATCCTGCTGGTGCTGTGTGAGCGTGGACAGGTTTCTGAACTGCTCTGACCGCACGTTTGCTCAGCTGTCGAAGGCGGGGGCGGGGGGGGGGGCGCATCAGAAGGCTGTCAGGATCCGATGCAAAAGGGAAACTGGTTCCCTGGATGGGCTTCAGAGATGTGGAACTTTCTGTCCAAACTCTGCGTGAAGGTGAATGTATGTGTTTTTCTAGGGAAGGAGTTGGGACAAAGCTGGGACCCAGGACAGGTGAGGTCTCGGGCCACAGTGTGGGGTCCCCAAAGGGAAGAGAGCTGAAAAGGGGGGCATGTAAGGAGGGGGAGACGCCCAGGGGAGGACAGGGTGCCGCGGGCCCTCACAGAACACAAAGGCAAGAGAGTTCTTTAAGGGCATAAGCACCCGGCGTGCCCCCTGCAGGGGGATGACCACCTTCTCCCTGTGTGTCTCACTGTGGGTTTCTGCACGGAATTTTTACCTATGAATCTTGTGTCTAACGCAGAGAGAGTTCACGTATTAATTTATTCATTTATCTGACGACTACGGCGTGACACTCTCTCGGCCCTCACCTGCCCTGCCAGGCACCTCTTGTGCTCACGGGCCCCAGGGAATCCACTCCGAGTCCAGACCTGCCCCCTCTTCTGACTTGTTTGGGAAAAGGGGGATTGGGCTGCATTTTGGGGTCATCAGGCACAGACACCTTGCCCTCTGGACTACCCTGACAAAGGTTTGAGTGTCTCCGGCTAGACCCACCCCTCTTGGCTCCAGCTGACCTGGAGCACACGGGGCACACACACCTTCCCCCCACAGCACTCCCGGGCGGCCTGATGAATGCCTCCTTGAAGGCCCAGAGCCCTCTTCTGAAAAGGCGAATTCCAACGGAGCCATGTCAGTAAATTTCCAGGGCTGTGCTCCCGGCCTGTGTGTGTGCCCTGAAGGTCATGTCTGTGCAGGGGGTGGGGTCACCTGGGGCCACGGCAGGGAGAGGGACAAGGCGGGTTTCCTAGTATTTGTGGCCGCTGGGGATTTATCCAAACAGGGAGCACAGTGATAGCTGCTGTGTGCTTGCTCCCGCCGTCAGGGGTTCCTTCTACCAATAGGAAAGTGAGGCGGAGAATCCAGGAGACGCTGGGCTTCCGTCTCCCCCAAGGACAGTGCGGCTGCTTGCGGCGGGTCCCAGAACACAAGATCCGTCAGGGCAGGGCCCGTGTCACTGTGGAGCACATGTCCCTGACTTGAGGCACACACAGCATGCACACACTTCAAACACACACGCTGAAGAAGTGCAGACAACACACTGCCCAAGGCTGGCCCTGCCGCCTCCTGGAAGCCCTCTGAGCTTTGGCACCCCCCATTGTTGCTTCTCTTGGGGCCTTCGGCCTGACATCCCCCTGTCCCCCGTGAGAGCCTCTGAGCATCCGCTCCTTGCAGGACTCTGGCGGGCAGGGACACCATCTCCTCTTCCTCTCCTCTGCTCTCTCCTGCCTCGTTTGCTCCTTCTCCCCTCCATACCTGGTGCGCGGGCTCCAGATGAAACTGGCTCTTGCTCTCAGGCACATGTACGACAGTGTGGGGACAGGTGGGGAACCACGATCACAGGTGGCGGTGAGTCCTAGGCTTCAAGTCTGAAGAGGGTGGGGAGCTGCAGGAGGGGGGTGGTAAGAGAGGGTGGGCTAGGGGGGTGGGGACGGGGGAGGTGGGCTTGAACTGGTTCTGAGGAGCAGGTGGTGGGGAGGCGCCCTTGCAGGGCTAAGGAAGGGTGGGTGGGGGCACTTGCGCAGTGCAGGGGCGGCTCAGTTCCAGAGAAGCAGGGAGCAGGCACAGGTGGGACAGGGCTCCGAGTGAGGAGAAGGTGAGGTGAAGAGTAGATTGGACCAGACTCACCCAGGGAGGGTGCTGTCTCAGCCTCTCCCTTTTTGCACCAGACCCTCCAGGCCAAATAATATGCTTACACTTTCCAGAAGGGGCCACTTCCCATTGGAAAGTGCCAACCCTGGCTGGGCAACTTGCCCTCCACCTCCTTCCTTTGTCAGCATCGGGGACTCAGTCCCAGCCTTTGGGGGGTGGGCCCCTCTTAACCCTTTGCCTTCCCCCTGCCCTGTCCCCAGACTGCACCAATGAGCCCGGCCAGCTCAGTGCCTGGCTAGCCTGCATACTGGGGTTCCCGGAGAACCCAGGCACCCAACCACGACAGTCTAGTGTCTGAGAAGCCTTGGGTCTCCACTGGTGAAGGACAAGGTCATTATTTCAAGGGGGGGGAACACAGCATCTTCCAGAAATGGCAGCCACAGTATTTCTGGGGTCATGTGCTCTTCGAAAACCTGGGCTGGCCTCTGAGCATCTTAGTGAATAGGGTTCAGCAGAAGGGGTGCCGTGTGACCCCTGAAGCTAGGTCATAAAAGATGAGGCAGCTTCCTGGAGTCTCTCTCGGGACGAGCGCCCAGAAGGTCGGCTTACTTGAGGCCTCTGTGGAAGAGGCCACGTGAGAGGCACAGGAACCCTGGAGGCCCCGCTGACCCAGCCTCCAGCCCAGGTGCCAAGCATGTGGGCGAGGGGTCTTCCGGTGACCCCAGCCCAGTGGCTGAAAGTGCAGGAGGGGCCCTGAATCACAGGGCTAACCCCGCTCATGCTTCAAACCCATGAAAATGAACAGGAAAATCCTGTTGTTTCGAGTCACTCATGTTGGGGGTGGGTTACGACGCTAGATAAAGGGGTAGCGAGATAGGGACCTTCCGGGAATCCACTGTCCTGAGATCTGGCCAGGAATACCTGCCTGCTGACTGTGATGGCCTGACCCGCTTTTGTGGGGAGGGGGTGCCAGCAAGACGGCGGCTGGCATGGAGATGGCAGTGTGGGGACTGTGCCCAAGGTGCCCAGTCACACTGCCGTCGCTGGGGAACCTCAGGCCCTGAGACGCAGTCCACACGGCAGCCCCAGGAGGGGAGCACCCTCCAAGAAGCAGGGGCAGCCACTCTTCGGCTGCAACACCTCCGGGGGAGGGGAAGGGCTGAGCCCCTCCCACAGGTTCAAACATCCCAGCAATGCCCTGGTTCCTCCCAACTGTTGTGGGGGGCAGTCAGGAGCCTTGTCAACCTGCCCATCATTTACCACCACGGCTCCCTCCTCCAGGCTCCCTCTGACCTCCCCACCCTCCCCCCAAGGCACCCCGGATGGGATGGTCCCTGGTTTCCTACCTAGGGCACTTTGCCACCAATTCCCCCATCCCAGGGCATTCTGGAGACATTTCTGATGGTCGAGTCTGGGTGGAGCTGGTGCATGTAGTGGCCAGGGGCCAGGAAAGCCCAGCCTGTTCTACAGCACGGAGGGTGGGAGGCCCTGTCCTGTGTCTAGTCCCGCTGGCCCTGGTCTTATGTCTTCATGAAGCTACATAAGTTCCAAAGAGACCAGATGCTAAGGCTGTTTTTGGCCACATCTGACCCTGGTTTTGGAAGGGAGGGGACAGAAGCCCCGAGGGGCCAACCTGGGGCCACCCGTGGGAGCTGCTGAGGAGGGGCTTCCCTAAAGGACGTGCACAGCCTGCCAGGGGACCAGGCCTGTGAGATGGTGGCTGGGGAGTCCCCGTGGGTGTCCCTCCCATGACCCTTTCATGCCCCGTAGCACCAGCCCAGAGGAGGGTACCCCCAAACCAGAATGCCCCTATACCCAGTCACTGCTCATTTACATTGTTGACTGTGGGGGATGGGCCCCACCCCTCCCTGGCAAACACAAGCCTCCTTCCATGAGACAGGGGCATAGAATAATCCAGATCACATGTCCCTGCCCCTCCCATTCCCATCTGAGAATGTAAGCCGTGTGGTTCCCGCCCTGACTCTGAACTTGCCTGGAACAATGGATGCTGGGAAGGGAGTCCCTGCCCCACTGCTGAGACTGGGGTGCCTGGGGCCCAGACCAGGAGGAAGCCACCTGATGCTGGTTTCAGCTATGTTCCCCAGCTTCCGGGACTGGGGCTTAGTCCAACCCACATCCTTTCTGCCCCGACCCCTGCTCCCTTCATCCACCCTCCAGGAGGAGTCCCCAAACTCCTGAGTCCCTGGAGGCATCCCCAGGGTTGAACTGTGGACAAAATCCTGCTGATTGGGGCGGGGGGGGAGCCAGGTACAGGAGACCCCAGGACAAAGTGTCCCAACAAGAATGAGTTCTTGACTCTAATCCAGACCCAGAGACAGAGAAATCGAGTCATGAAGTTCCCCACCCCACTGGGAAAGGGAGGACACAAGCCTCACCTTTGCTCCCACAGCCCAGGAGCGGAGAGGGGGGAGCTCCGGCTGAAGGCGCACTATAGGCAGAGCGTGCGCCCCGTGGACGGGGCATGGAAGACAGCACGGTGCCCCCTGAGCTCTTCTCTGAACACCACCTCCTGTACCTCTCCACAACCTTGGGGGCTGCAGAGGGCAAAGCCCAGAGCCCAGCCGGGCAGGTATGAACGCTGGCACCGCGCCGACACCCATGCCACTGGCCTCCCCAGGCCCCATCTGACCCGCCCGCAGGAAGGGAGCCGCCAACCTGCAGCTACCAAGCCCCTCCCACGCGCCCGGAGCTGCGCAGGTGCGTGCAATCTCAGCCTCAGCCCTGGTGCCTCTTCTCCCCAGTTCGAGGATGAGGGAACTAGAGCCTTGGGAGGACGGTGATCCACCCAAAGCGAAGAGCCACGCACTGCAGAGCCATGGCCACGCTCTGCCTGATGGACCCCCACATCCTCACTCTGGACCCTGCCATTCACAGGTGCTCACGGACGCATGTGCCCAGCCTGGCTTCGGGGGGAGACACACAGGCCTGCAGGGACCATCTAACCGCAGAGAGTGAGGGACGGGAGGTTGGAGCCCGGTGAGCCGTGGTCTGCAGCGCTGCCCCCGCGGTGCCCATATGTGCATGTGGCTGGCACAGACCACTTCCGTTCTGGTTAACTGCATAGCTGCTGGCCCGGCTCGTGGTGTGAACCACCCTCCTCCCGGGGCTCCACCCCCCCCACACTGCTGCAGGCCAGTGCCTCGCCAGGCCCCCCTGTGGCTGAAACTGCTGGGGGGTGATCTGAGCAGGGCTACCCAGACCTTGGAGCAGGGACATAAGTTGACCCCCCTGGGGTGGGGGGTACAGGAGGACTGTGGGGGTCTGCCAGCAGAGAGAACCATATTTTGGACTCACAAAATGTCAGAAGTAGTGGGACCTTAGGAAACTGATCCAACTCTCATGTCAGAGGCAGACAGCAGAGTCCAGAGGGTTGAGGCCTGGCTCTTGGCTCAGGGAGCACCTGAGAAGCGAAAGTCACAAGGGGATCAGAGGCCGGTGGGGAGCGGGGGGGCCCCATAAACTCCTGGGCACCCCGGGGGCTTCAGCTGCAGATGTATGCAATGATGGGGGGCTTCTTTTGGGGGGGAATTCCTGCTGCCTCTGCTCTCTGGGGTCGGGAGGTCAGGAACACTGCTGTATACCGGCCAAGGCCAGGGCCAGCCGGGGCAGGAACAGGGGCCTGGGGGAACACAGCAGCGTCAGCGCTCCGGCCGTCCCAGCTTCTGCCACTGTCTTAGGGACGACAGGACAGGAGCAGGGAGCGCGGCGGCAGCCTTGGGGGAGCAAAGCCGTGGAGGAGTATTTGTAACTGGAAGGGAGGCTGGGAGGAAATGAGTCACAGCCACCACCCATCTGCTCCAGGACCCGGAGAGGCCCCGGTGGGGCGCTGATGATGGGGCTGGCCGCGAGGCGACGGTTGCCAAGAGAAGAGAATGTATTTACTTTCTCCACCAAACCAGCAGACACTTCATTTTTAGTCACAACTCGCATATTCCCGAACAGAGGGGCATCCTACAAGAGCCATAACATGCAAGGGGCGTCGGAAACTGCCACAGCCCAGCAGAGCCCAGGCAGACGCAACAGCCAGACATAACGTGGTCCCTGAGGGGGGGCCTGGAGCAGCAACACGACACCAGTAACCGCTGAGGAAACCCCGAGGGTGCCGGGTCATGAATGGTAACAAGCCCCCAAGCTCGGCGAGACGGGAGATCTGGGTGTGGGGTGGTTGGGGGGTCTCGGAACCATCCTCTCCGTCCTTCCATAAATCTGAGACCGTACCACAAAACAAAGGCTGTTAACATTTGCAAAAGGCACCTACTATAAAAATGACCTCTTAAAAAATTACACTGTAAATCATCCCAAAATTATTCACAGAGGTGCCTATGTGGCTCAGTTGGCTAAGTGTCCCTGACTCTTGGTTTTGGTTCACGTTGTGATCTCAGGGTCGCATGACTGAGCCCTGTGGGGGGCTCCACACTCAGTGCGGAGTCTGCTGGGGATTCTCCCTCTCCCTCTGCCCCCTCCCCTGCTTGTGTGTGTGCGTGCGCACTCTCTAATAAATCTTTAAAAAATATAAAAATATATAAAAATTATTTAAAACACTTATTAATAGTTAAGTTTTGGGGGAGTCAACTTACATGCGGACTTTCAGCTGTGCAGGGCATCAGCACCCCCGACCCCCTTGCGGCTCCAGGGTCAACTATATTGTCATTATTCCCATTTATGGAAGGGGAAACTGAGTCTTGGACAGCTTGGGTAACCTGCCCAAGGTCCCCCAGGCTAGTAAGCAGTGGAGGGAGCAGGTGCTTCTCTAGTGGGCTGGGCTGTGGAAAGCACACCTATAGCCATCACCCCCCATTAGGTGCTCTGGGAACCTAGGTGCCTTTTGGGGGTGGACCCCACGAGAGGGCCTCGAGGACATGCTCCAGATGACAGTGACACGGGGTGGTGCCTTTCAAGGGCTATGACAGCTGCTGGCAGCTTTGAACCCTTCCCTAGGGGCCTAGGATGGGGAGGCGGAGAGCCAGGGGAGAGGGGAGAGAGCTGTGGGGGGCAGTGGGGGTGCTGTGGGGACTCTGGGAGCACTGGAGAAAGCTCGGCAGAGGAGTTCAGCTCCTGGATTTCCTGGACCCCTGGGGGCGGTTATGCCTAGGAAGAGCAGGTTACTGCCAGCGAGACCAGAGCCTACTTAGCTGCTCACTGTAGGGGCAATTCTGCAAGCCCCGCATGAATGACCTTGCTGGGGTTTTTGGCTGCAGCCCTGGAAGAGGGGAATGGTTTGGGGATGGCCTACTGCTGGGCAGCCCCATGGGGGTGGCAGACTCCCGAAAACGTAGAAGTCCACGGACGGCACCCTCCGGGGTCCCTGCTGAGCCAAGCGTGTGTCTGGGCAAAGAGTGAATTCTGCTCTGAGAACGTCACCTCCCGGTCCCCGTGACACAGTCACAGAATCAGGACAGCTTGGAGGAGGGCAGAAAGACCTATAACTGGATCCACTTCCCTCCTTAGTGCGTTTCAGCTGTGCGGCAGTCTCTATATCCGCAGCCGCACTGCTGAGGCTGTCTTCTGGTCTGCGTGGGGGTGAAGGGGTTTACAGCAGAGCTGGGGTGACCGCCTGCAGCAGGACACACAGAAGTGGGTGTGACAGCGGACTGTCACAGCTGCGGACCATCGGGCCACATTCCATGCTGGAGCACATGGCCTGGGCTCCATGGCAGGCCGGAGGAACGACTCTAGAACAGCCAAATGCCTCGTCTGATCGACGACTTGCCCACAGTCTAGGAGCTGAGCCCACGTTGCCACTCTGCTCCTGTGGCCAGGTGCTGTGGCCACAGCACCCTGTTCCCAATGCTTCTGAGCCTGCTGGGACTGGCGACAGTCACCACCCCACGCCCAAAGGCCAGAGTCAGGGTGAGAGTTCAGATAATCATGTTTCCCAGATGGCCATTGAATCAGGAGACTCGGAAAGGAAAGGCCAAAGAGGGCAAGCGGCCTTAGGCGTTAGAGACCCAAAACGGAGGAATTAATTCTACAAGAGCTGATCACACTTGACCTTGTTTCTATCTGACCCAGGGCAGATCTCGGGAATTGTGCCCCTGGAATGTAAGGCCCACCCGTCTCCTCTCCTCTCAGAGGCCTCAAGAGGGCTTAAACGCTCCACTTGCTACTTATGCTACCTGACTCTTGAGATGTCATAACCCTCGGAAGCAGATGTTTGGGCCACGTGCAGGGTCCAGTCCAGGTATGACAGATCCTCCAAGTCCCCGGGGCTGGCCCAGGCCTCTGTCAGTTCCCAAGGACCCCTGGGCATCTAGTCTATCGTTTGGGGAGTAGAGGGAAGGAAACAGGGTGTGCAGGAGGGTGTTCTCTGCAGGTAAGAATGTACTCCGGAATCTCAGGAATCCACACACAGAGGCTGGGCTCAGGCCAGCAGTCATGTTCCCTGAGAGGCATTTCCTGTGGGGCTCCTAGAGTCACACAGTCACACAGCTGTCCTGACGTCCCTTGGCGACCAAGACTCTCCAGCCCCTTCTGCAATCATAGCCCAGGGGCTGAGGACACAGGCCCCGGAGTCCGGCTGTGCATGTCTGTGTGCCTGACCCCCAGTTCCGATGTCACTTCTGGGACCTCAGTGTCCTCATCGATAGGAATAATCACAGCACTGCTGGGATTCTGTCATCACAGCTTAGTGTCTGGGGCAGAGCGTTCACTCCATAAACACGAGTGGGTATGACTCTGAGTATTGGAACCTGTGCCAGGTGGGCCAGGAAAGGAGCTACAATTCCGAATGATCAATCTTGTCAGAGACGCTGCGGCCAGGGGCTCGGCCTCGGACCCTCAGATGCTCCCAGTTCAGCCCCCCTTGCCCCATGTTCATTTAAATGAACATTGCCACCCCCTTTGCAGGGAGAAGCATTGCTTCCTGCTCTTACGATCCCATGGTGAGCCCGTCTTACAAACCCCAAGAACGCCCTGGTGCTCTGACTTCCCTTCAGCGGTGAGTGCAGGCTTTCCTCTTCCTGCACACTGAGTCACCATACCCGGCCCTGCAGCTGCCCGAGAACAGAGGTGTCAGGGCTGTGACTGGCCTGGGGAGTCCTTCCACCTGGCCCTCAGCCCACAGCCTGACTGCGTCATAGGCCGCTAGCCAATCTGCCCCCGTGGGACGGGGGCTCCAAGCACAAGGCGGTGAAATCCAGAAGCCCCTGCACCCTCCAGTGGGAGCATCTGTGTAACCTCAACAACCAGCCCAGAGCAGGGGACCCAGGAGGCCTCATGTGTGCCTCAGGATGGGCCCCTCAGGGGAGCAAGAATTCCAAGAAGCTTCTGGAAATGGAAACCCCAGGCTGCCAAGGGAGGGAAGGCACAGCCTTGCAGACGAGACCCCACAGCCCGCTTCAGACACCGTCACTTACCCAGGGCTCCTTGGCAGATGTCTGTGCGAGTGGCCCCTCCAATAATAAACTGTGGGTCATCGCAGATCTCCTGCAAATGAGACCCACAGAGTGCTGTCAGGCCACCAGGCTCCTGCTTCCAGGGTTAGGACATCCCCGTTCCTGGTGGGTGCACCAGACACCTTCTCCCCCTCCCCACCCAGGGCAAGTTAGAAACAGACTGCCATGGGCTCCTTCTCGTACTGCTGCCCGTGGAAGGCGTGGAAGCCCAGCACCTCGCACTGCCGGCAACTCACTTCATCTCGCTACTTCCCCTCCACCACCTGTGGGTCCCTTGATACTCTGGGGACACCCCGCCAGCCTCTCTCCTCTGATCCCGCACATCAGCTGTATGGTCTTCATGGGATTCCTTTCCCACCCTGTGCTCTCCTGTTTCATCTCCTACCGTATTTCAAGCCTCACTGCCACCTCCTCCATGAAGCCCTCCTTCACAATCCAGCCCTTGCTCATCTCTGGGACTCTGAGACCCCGAGCACTAGTACTCTGTGGTCTGGTATTTAGCTGTGCACCGTCCAGTGGTGCTGGTGGGTGTGTGCCGGGAATCGGAGCTAGTCTCCTGAATTCGCCCATGGGGCCGGGACATGGGTGGTGTCCATGTGTCAGGGACGCTGCTACAGAGTGGGGCTGTGCCTGGTGCTTCATGTCATGGGGCCCCTCAGGGACTCAGATGGGCAGGCGAAGAAACAGGAAGAAACAGGCCAAGGAGATAGAACATGTAAACAATGTGTCTAAGTTACAGAGAGCACTGGAATTTGCGACCACAGCCATAGAGAGCTCCTACGCTTCCTGCTCCGGATCTGGGGCAGGGGGAGGCACTCCCTCTAACTGATTAGTAACACAGCTCTTGAGGGTGTTACAACCTCACTGATCAGTAACACAACTCAGGATGATTCCCCCTCAGCCTCATGGAGGCCAGTTTTGAACAATTCTAGCCCCTCCGCCACCCTGTCCATTTCCTGATTCTGAAACGCTCCACCCCAAAGCCACAGAGGAAGCCAGCATAAATCTGGGCTTTTGTCGGCTTCCATGACCTCTGTGTGCAGGCACTCCTTCCTACACCCCGTGCTGTGCCCCTGGTGTGTCCCTCTGGGTCCAGCACAAGCCCTTCCTGGGTGGGGCCTGGATCTGGCCCCATGTCCCCTGTCCCCTGTCCCAGCACCTCAGTCTACAGCAGAACAGATTCCTTTCACGCCTCGCCATGGTCCCCTCCCTGCTCGGTCGGTCTGCTTGGGGGATGAGAGGACAATGCGAGTGTGTTTCTGCTGAACGGAACCTGCCAGCCCAGCACTTATGCAGCTCATCGAAGGACACACTGGGCTTGATGCCGAGAACCCAAGATTCACACCGCCATTCTTCTGTGCACCAGGCTCTTCCCCCAGCAGGATTTTTCCACTGTTGCAGAAACTTTCCCACACCTTGGCAGCGTCTCCAAAGAAGGCAAAGCTCAGGGTGGCCCTTGGAGGTGCCACAGGAAAGTGCGGTACTGGATTAAACATGGATGCAACAGTCCTGGGGACGGGGTTGAGGGCTTGGGCTCTGGGTCCAGACGGTGGGGGGGGGGGGTCTGAACCCTGGCTCTGCCATTTTGATGGGTCCTAAGTCCCCGGCAAGGTCCTCCACCTCCTTTGGCTTTGGTTTCCTCATTTGTAGAATGGGAACTATGTGACGAGTGTACCTCCCACAGGGTGTTCTGGCGGGGGTCACCAAGTGTCCTTGGTAAGCCCTCCGCAGAAGTCAGCTATTGTTATTACCAGTGAAGAACAAGGGGATGACAGTCCCCTATCCCAGGGGCTGGAGATTCAGGCTGCAGGGTGAATAAGCGAGTCACCACAGAAGTGTGTACTCTCGGGGCACAGGGGGACTTGCCCCCCCCAACTCTCACCTGACTACCCCTTCCCAGTGGCTGCACAGTCAGTGGGAGGTCAGGAAAGCGCTCCCTGGGGAGGGGCAGCGCAAGGCCTGATGCTCCCTGCTCTCCCTTCCTTGGGACCCTGTGTCACAAGCTCCTCCTGTCTGCCCGTCTCTCACTCCTTCCTCCCTTGGTGACTCAACACATGACACATCCCACAGCCTCTAAAACCCCACTGCCTGCCCTACCTACCACTCCCCTGCTGCTTTTCAGACACCCTTCTGAAAGAAGCCCAACAATGGTTTTCCCTTTGGGTCCCTGACCGTCTACAGCACCCCGGTGTCTGGCTCCACATCACCTTCCCACCGCAGGTCCTCTGCCAAAGTCACCAATGACTCGCTGGTGTCCAAATCCAGGAGACATTTTGTTTCCCTTGCCTGACCCCAACCACAGCAGAGTTCCAGAAGGCAGGACAGAGGCAGAGGGCAGCTGTGAGCTGTGGGGTCTGCACACCCATGGGCTGGACAGCGTCCCAGCCCCTGCCCAGACACCTGCGTGAGCAAATATTTAACTTCTGCAAGCCTCCAGTTCTCCAACTGCTGAATGGGAACATAACAACCTCCCTGCCTCCCCTGCCCCCAACTTGTGCAGCTCCCAGCCTGTCTCATCCTGAGCAGGGGTCCTGAGATGGCCCCAGACCTCTCTCCCATCTGGAAGCACTACCGGCATGTCTACCTGCTGGGTGACCTGCCTCCCCTCACCAGCCCCTGAAGTCTAAGGAGGCAGAAACTAGATGCACTGTCCCTGGCATGTAGTAGGTGCTCCGTAAATGCTTTAGTGAACAAAAGAACAAGTGAAGGCATGCGCAAATTCACTCTGTAAACTGTGAGTGAGGTGCTATGTTAGTGTCAGATGAATACATACTCTCATTTGTCACTTTCATAACTGTAACTTCAGTCAAGGCTCTCTACAATCCTGCCTTCATTCATTCCCTGACTCCCTGAAGAATCACTGTCTTTCTCTTCACAGGTGTATCCCCAGCATCGAAGACAGTGCCTGGCATGGGAACAGGTGCTTAGGCCGCTGGATGAGGAGGCACAGATTTCTGGGTACACACTGGTGACCAACACACACGGGGTCTCTGCAGTTTAGTGTGAAGGGCAGATAATACATAATTACATCTGTAAACTACAAAAACACCGGAGAAATGTTAGCAGGGCTCTGTGAGGAACAATAAAAGATAAAGAATAATAAATCAATAAAGAGGAAAATACTTAGGCAACACCTCTCCTTCTAGATAAAGAAATGCAAGTAAAGAGGCTAAAAGGTGCAGGCAGGGTCACCCAGAAGGTGAGCAAGAAATGAACTCGAGTCCTAGGGACCCCATCTAGGGCATTTCTATTGCGCTTGCTGCCTACAGGCTGGGTTTTGGGTAACAAGAAACCTGGGAGGTCCAGAGGAGTAGACGCAGGGCAGCAACCTTACTCTCAAGTCAGGAATCTAGAGCCTGGGTTCCCAAGAAGCCTTGTTCAGGTTTGGTGGGGGAAGGCCAGGCAGTGTCCCATGGCAGGTGGAGCCAGCACATCCCCTATGCTGGGGTCCCCAGCACAACCACAGGAGGGGACAAGCTGTCCCAAGACCTGCCAGGGAAGGGTGGGGATGGGACAAGGGAGCTTAGAGGGCGCCCCCCCGCAACCCGAGGTTCCCCGGGAAAGACTGGGCCTGTGCAATGAGGAGGAGCACTGGCTCCCTGCTGGATTAGCCCGTCTATCCCCCAGTCTGTCTACCGTTAACCATCAGGGTAAATGTTA
Organism: Mustela erminea; assembly: GCF_009829155.1. NCBI lineage: Eukaryota > Metazoa > Chordata > Mammalia > Carnivora > Mustelidae > Mustela > Mustela erminea. Next base: position 31,135,362 of record NC_045630.1, read on the forward strand.
TGCGGAGGTCTCACCAGCTCCCAATTGGAAAAACAAACGCGAAACTCTGATTGGATAAATCTAACCACGACTGCATGAGAGAGTCCTTACTCACAAAAGGAACAGGCTCGGATTCCCCCTCCACCCCCGCCCCACCCCCCCGACGCAGACACAAGCTGAGTTAGAGCCTGACTTTCCCTGGTCAGAGATACTGCCTCCCACGCTCCTTTGCCCGCAGACTCTCCTTCCACCACCTCCCCGCGGGAGTCCAAGCAAAGTTTGCCCCAGGTCCCGTATGTCACCCCGACATCTGGCAGAGTCCAAGGCGGCTCCCGTCGCCTGCTAACTGCACCGCTGGGCAGGGCGCGCCAGACCCGGCCCGGGAAGTGCCGGGGTGGACAAAAGCCAGGCCCGCGCAGCGGACGCGCCCGCATCGAGTAACGGGGAGGGGCGCGCGCGGTGCGCTCCTGGTGCGCTTTCGGCGGCGGGCGCAGGCTCTCCACGACCCCACTGCTGCGGCCGGCCACCTCCTCCCAGCGGCGAGGCCTAGGCCCCGCACCCTGCGTCCCTCACCCACTCCGGGCGCCGCGCCCCCGCCGTCCCCAGCCGCTCTCCGCCCACCCTGGCCCATTCTCCCCGCCGCCCCGTGCTCCGCGCCCTACCGTGGGCCGCTTCCACTCGATGCCCTGCGTCTTGCTGGAGTAAGGCCCCAGTTCCTTGAAGCCCAGGGAAGAAGGGATGGCCGGGAAGGAGGGGTCCTGGAAGAGCGTCCCGGCCTCCAGGCACTCGTCCCGCAGCGCCTCGTAGTCCTGGTTGAGGTACTTGATGGACTTCTCGTGCGAGCCCAGCCCCTCGGCCGTCTCTCGGTCCTTCACCAGCTTGGCTGCGATGCCGGCCATGGCGCGGGGTCTCGGCAGGGGCGCGGCGAGCAGCGACGGGTATCGGCAGGGGCGCGGCCTGGTCGGTCGCGCTGCGGCTGGACTGCAGTCAGCGGCGCTGCAGGCGGCGCCTCCCCCGGCAGCAGGCGCCCCCTCCCGGCGGGGTGTGGCCTTGGCGTCCGCGGGGTGTGGCCTCGGAGTCCGGGGGTTACGGCCTCGGCGCCGGGAGGAGGTGTGGCTTCCCGGCGGAGGTGTGGCCTCGGCGCCGGGGGGCGGGGTGCCACCTGCGGCGAGGACAGCCACCAACTCCCCGCCCAGAGTACGAAGCGGGTACGCGACTGAATCAGCGGCCCCCACGTGGGCCCCGACTTTGTGCCCAACACCGCTGGCGGCTGTGCTGACGGTCTCATTCAAGGCTCGCAGCAACCCCGGGAGAGGGGTGTCCCCCGCTGGGGTTCCCATCCTACGGAGGCGAACAGCGGGCCTCGGAAAGGAGAGGTTGGGTGACCCAGTGTCGCACCAGCGGTCGCGGACAACTCAGGGAGTCCCAGGCCTCAGGACCGGTTGTAATCGCACGCTGCACATCACACACAGGGGGTCGGGGCTTGCGATTGAAAATACATCCTCGCAGGTAAATGCGAATTCCAGGTTAGCACCAGTATTTCCTCAGTGTAAGTATGTCCCAGACAGTGCAGGGGCATACTTATACTAAAAAGGTACTCGTGGGGCGCCTGGCTGGCTCAGTCAGTGAAGCATGCGATCTTGATCTTGGGGTCCTGAGTTCCAGCCCCAGGTCGTGTGTAGAGATTACCAAAAACAGGTATTGTTTATCTGACGCTTACCTTGAACGGGAGGCCGGTGTCAATACTGGTGGGTTGTTTGGAGAGCCATATAGGGTGACCGCTCCCCCCCCCCCCCCGTAGGGGGGTACTGGGTTGTGGGGGAGCAAGCTTCTCAGCTCAACCAGGGAGGCATTGGTACACCCAGTTCTGCTGTCCTCCCACTCCCCACATTAAGGAGCAAGCATTTGTGTTTCAGTGGGAAGCTGGGGGCGACTTTGGCCTCCCCACCTTACTCCAGTGGGACACTTGGCCTTACTGGAAGACATTTTTTATTGTCAGGACTGAGGATGGGCTGGGCACTGGCTTCTATGGGGTAGAAGCCAGGGATACACTGCTCAACTTCTTACACTTCCCCAGGACAGCTCCCCACGGCAAAGTGATCTGAACATCTGGTTAGAGCACCTCTTTCCAGTCACCCGATGGTAGTCTTTCAGTGTGCATGAGTTATTTTGACTCTTGAGTTGTAGATAATGGTGGCCGCCCAGTGTAGAGATGCACATGAATCCTGCCAGTGTAGGGGTCTCCCCACCCTGCGGGGATCTGCTGAGGCCGGTTGCACAGTCATTTCAATTTTCTTCATTTCATATAAACCAGTGCTTCTTGCACTTTCCCTTTGAACCAGATGTAGCATCTGCTTAGTAGCCTCAATTAATTAATGAGGTAAATGAAATCTTTAACATGTGTTCATTTTATAGCTAGATGAGAATCAGTCATGATTTAACTTTTTAAAAAAAATTATCTTTTAGGGGCGCCTGGGTGGCTCTGTCAGTGAAGTGTCTGCCTTTGGCTCAGGTCATGATCCCAGGGTTGTGGGATGGAGTCCCAAATCGAGCTCTTTGCTCAGTGGGGAGCCTGCTTCTCCCTCTCCTGCTGCTGCTCCCCCTGCTTGCACACTCTCTCTCTCTGTAAAATAAATAAATAAAATCTTTTAAAAAAATTATCTTTCAGCTTGAAGAACAGGAAGACTTGAAGAATAGGAAGTCCATCTTGAAGCATAGTTTGAGATTCGAGTATTTAGAATTTGTCCACAAGACGATAACCTGTCAGGGAACACTTAAAAATCTTTGGAATTAAAAAGGAAGAAAGATATTCTGGGTGTTCTCTGCAATGCTAGTTTTGTTTGTTTGTTTTGTTTTGTTTTCCTTATTTTTTCTTTTATTATGACTCTAACCAGCGCCAGACCAGGGAGCAGGTGTAGTCCTGGGGGTTTGCTTTCTTCTTGGCAGGCAACTCCAGGAAGCCCTCTGTGGAGTCCTCCTGTGTGAGTTCATCCGGAGCCTACGCAGTGCGATCACGCCCGCCTTCGCACGCGGCCTCGCACAGGGCCCGACTGAAGTCTTCTGCGTAGTGGGCCAGCTCCTTGGGGTTCACATCAGGACTGACATTCATCTTGTGCGAGCGGATCTGTAGGATTCTGGCCCGGACCTCCTCCCTGGACATGGGGAATTCCAGCTTTGGGTCCAGACTGCCTGAGCGGAGTTGTGTGGGTCCAGGATGTCCCCACTGTGGGTGGCTGTAGTCACCTTTAGTAGAGCTTTGGGTGGGAACCCACCCAGCTGGTTCAGAAACCACAACAGTGTCCCCCTCACCTCCCGGTCGCAGGCTTTCTCACGAAGCAGACTTGCGGGGAGTCCCGTGAGCTCCTGTCTGTGCCTTTCCCCGTGTGCAGGATATTTCACAACCCTGTAAGTTTTAGGAAACTGACAGTAATGCAAATAACTCTTGTCTATGTTACTGCAAATAGGGTTTCCCGGAGGGAAGCTCGACCCCACAGCCTCCCTACAGCTGTTCTGTATCTATGAACAGATCTCAGTTCTGCGGTGCCCAACCCGCTGCTCTTTTAGATTCTCCTTTGAACTTTTTTTTTTTCTCAACACTTACTGGTTCCCTTCTTCACTGATGAGTGAAGTAAAATCTTGGACCTAGGTTCATCTTCTCTTTTAAAGTCATTATTATACTCTTTCGGGGAAGTATCTTTTGGCACACTTTTATGCACCGGCCCAGAGACTAACTTCCTGTGTTTTCCGCGTTGTCATGGAGCCTAGGGTGTGTTTTTGTTCTGTGTTGCTCCAGAGAGGAGACAGGGACCACCTATGGGCTTCATGGGTCCTGGGTTTAATTTAACAAAGAATGCTTGCACGCCAGCCCTCGCTGCACCTTGTGGAAGGGTAGAGCCCTGCGGTGAGCTCCTGAGCTCAGGCCTTCCCCAGCTTGGCCTTGGCCTAGCACCAGAACCCCTGAGAATTCCTTACTGATTCAAGCTCGAAATCATGGGTTTTCCTTATCCCGTTGATTCCTCACAAATGTATATCATCTCTTTGACTAAAGTGAATACAAACTGCCTGTCTCGGTCCTTTCTTTGGGTCCCAATTTCATTACCCGGCTTCTGTGAGCATGGAATACAGCTTTGGGTCTTTGTCCTGTTAAGCGGCTCAGTGTCCATCGAATTTTTAGTCCTATTGAGGACCTGGAGGGCGGAGGGGAAGAATTCTCCCTCCCGGCCAGATGGGGTCCTGCTGCTGGGGGCTGGTTTCCTCTGAATGCCCCATGACCTGAGGGCTCCCTGGCCGGTGGTGGGACCCAGGCTGGAGGTGTTCTTCCAGCATCTCCGGCTTAAGAGTTACCAACTTGAAAGTCTGCATTGGCCTTGTTCTTTTTTTTTTTTTTTTTTTTTTAATTTATTTGACCGAGAGATCACAAGTAGAGAGGCAGGCAGAGAGAGAGAGAGAGAAGCAGGCTCCCTGCTGAGCAGAGAGCCCGATGCGGGGCTCGATCCCAGGACCCTGGGATCATGACCTGAGCTGAAGGCAGAGGCTTTAACCCACTGAGCCACCCAGGCGCCCCTGCATTGGCCTTGTTCTTGAGGGAACTTTTGCAAGGGGCGGCTGCATTTTGAAGGCACTATTTCTCTGCCCCTCAAAATCTCTTGGAGACCACGTGTGGTTTCCCCCTTTTCTACATTTCCCAAAGAGGAGGAAGGAGCTTAGGATTCGCAAATTGCATTCTGCCACTGTGAGTATTTATTCAGATTCAAGAACTGAACCCTTGGGGCACCTGGGTGGCTTAGAGGGTTAAGCCTCTGCCTTTGGCTCAGGTCATGATGGCAGGGTCCTGGGATTGGGTCCCGCATTGGGCAGGGAAGTGGGGGGGGGTGTCTCTGCTCAGCAGGGAGTCTGCTTCCCCCTTCTCTCTGTCTGATGCTCTACCTACTTGTGATCTCTCGCTCTCTCTCTGTCAAATGAATAAAATCTTTAAAACACACACACACACACACACACACACACACACACACACACACAAAACAAAACAAAACTGAGCCCTTGGGGCACCCGGCTGGCTCCATCCGTGGCGTGAGACTCTTGATCTCGGGGTCCTGAGTTCGAGTCCCACGTTGGGTGTGGAGATGACTTAAAAAAACAGAGAACTGATCCCTTTGTGCTTCGGGAGTAGAGTTGCCATGCACCCCATTTCCATGGAATCACCCTACTTTGGGGTTTGGGTTTGGAGCCCCCAATCCGGTCCCCTCCACCATTGATTCTTGTCCTTGACCAAGTGCTCAGTTGTCCATTTCTTATTCTCTGCCTTGCTTGCCCAAACTGTATTCAGGTTTGTCTCTCTCTTACAGGTGTCTGACCTCTGCTTGCCTGCAAACCTGAGAAGACACGAAGTGGAACGTGACCCCTTTACCGGCGTCTCCTGGGACTTCCGGTCAGATCCACTGCTCATTTCCCTTGTTCATTTGGCTTCCCCTGCAAAGATTCTGCTTCTCTCTGTCTGCTCATCCTGTACCCTGTAAGAGAGAAGCCCTCTCTGTATGCTGGTGAGATGCATGTTTCTGACATTGGAAACGTCTTGCTATTGCAATAGTCTTTCTCTCCGATTCGAGTCTTACCTAAGTCCGGATGTGCTTTCGTCTGAAATCTCCAGGTCCTCTTTGCAAGTACCACTCCTGCCCACCTGTTCTGCTTTTGCAGCCTTGGATGAAATGGGAGACATTGACATTGGCTTCTAGCTCATGGGTTTTCTGAAACCGCCATAACTGAGAACAGAGAGACGAGACAGCTCTTCTTGGGACCTGTTAACTGGTTTCACTGTCCGATGTCCATGGCGCGCACCAGATTTCTTCTGGGCCTTGGGTATTTTTGGGAAAATGTGTCCACCTGGCCAGTGTGATGGAGCTCACACATCTCTGGCCAGTCTCCCGGAGGCCAACTTGGCCCTGAAGCACGTGCCCTGTACCTGCCCACCCACATGTGGCTGACACTGGTCCCAGGTCCACTATGCAACATAGGAAGGGACAGACCAGCCCCACAGGCAACTTCCTGTCACCCCAGCCGCTGTCCACCAGCCTCCCAGGGCCTGGGCACACAGGACTCCACTCACAGAGGACCTTCGCTGTCCCAAGGGACTCGAATTTGTTTTCAAATGCACGCAGTGATTACCAAGGACATGGAATGGATTTTAAAACCTGAATAAATTGTTCTTGATACTTCTGGAGCCTCTCACAGGGTGCTGTCCCACTGGACAGTCTTTTCCGCTGGGTTCACTCAGGCGCCCACAGCCCTGCACTCCAGGCCTCGCCCTGGGGAACCTTCCTGCAGTGAGTCACCCTGCCCAGCCCAGAGCACAGAGGCTGAGTCAGAGCCAGGAGCCCAGCCTGTGCGGGTGGGGCCCAGCCCCTGTGTGTGTGTGTGTGTGTGTGTGTGTGTGTGTGTGTGTGTGACAGCGTCACAAAGAGAATAAAATGAGACAGAGTCACAAAGAGAATAAAACATCCTGACCACACAGCCGTGGCCCCGAGGTCCATGCTTGATGCACACTAAATCTTCTTGGTTTCTTGGCTTGTTTTACAGAAGAGGAAACAGATGCCTACAGAGCGGCCACGAAGGGGCTCTGAGCCCCCAGGCGGGAGCCTGTCAGATCTCTTCTGGCCCAGGAAGGCTGTGCGGCCAGCAGGGGCGGAGGCCCCCGAAAAGCGGATTCCCTTCCCCCTCCCCCTCTCTGGCCCGTGAGGAATCCTGTGTGGTTACCCCTCCCTCTTGGAGCGGCTAAAGGGCTCGTTGCTTCCTTGTGACTGCAGCTGGGGGTTGGAGAGGCCCGCTGGAGCCACCGGGTGTGGGGTAGGGGGGGTCGGGGGGGTCGTGTTCCAGTGCCGGTCCAAGGGCCCGAGAGGAGTGGGTCCGAGGGCACTGCTCCTGGTGTCGTGAGACGGGGAGGTGCTGCAGGCTGCAGAGGGGAAGACTGGAAAGAGCACCAAAAAGCCGAAATAGCCTCCTGGGGTGGGGGAGGAGCAGAGCAGACATGCTGGAGTCCAGGGGGCTGGGGCAGGGAGGGGGCAGTCAACTGCCAGCCCTGCAGTACCGGCCCTGTCTCCAAGTCATTCTGGGCCTGCACACATCCTTGCCCTCTGCTACACTGGGTCTTGGGAGTTTAGACCCGTTTCAGTACTTACTCGCCTCTGTCCGCTGCGGTATCCACCTGGATCAGGTGTATTTTTTACGTGGCTCTTTACCCCCTCCCTCCTTCCAGACACAGGGCTCAGCCCCCCAGGAATCTTGTTATTGCTGGGATCCCCCTTCCCCGGGGCCGAGATCCCAGGGACCCCTGGGTTTCCCTCGCCACTGTTGCAGCCCCTTAGTCCTCTGTTGTTGGAATAGGTCAAACAGACCGTGACTCAGTGGCAGCACCAGGAACCTGAGGGGGGGATCTGGGGCTCGTGTCTTAAACTTCCTGTGCCTCAGTCTTTCCCTCTGTAAATAGGGCTAATGACATCAGTGTGTCCCCATGTGCCCTGTAATTCTGATGGGTGGAGGCTTATGAATGTAGGGACCTATTTTAGCCAGAACACTTCCATCCAGGCTAAACAATAACCTTGTTGTTTAACCCTTAAACTGTCCCTGCCCCCCTTCCCCCAGGGGACTTACTCAAAAACCAGTCCCAGAAACCAGTCCCAGGTAACAAAGCCCAAATACAAGGGTGAGTCAGGCCAGGTGGAGACATCTGATCAGTGGGGGGGGGGGGCGGGGGAGGCCCTAGTTACCAAGGAGTATGGGCCCTGCCCTTTGGGAGCCTTTTGGGCACCAATTCTGACCAAGGTGATAGGCTAGTTCAAATATCTACTAGGGTAAATTGTAATTCAATTGGTCACTTATGTATGACCTAACATGACTGTGCAGCTTTCTCTGTGTATTACAATTTCATTGGCCACCTGTGCGTTGCCAGGCCCAACAACATGGCCTTTGCCCTTAAAAGCTAGTCTGTGAAGCAGAGAGAGGTCGCCCTCTCTGTAAGAGGTGCTGCCCAGAACGTTTGATTTGATTGATGCTTAGCGTGGAATAAAGCTTTTTGATCAGAACGTTTGATTTGATTGGTGCTTGGCGCAAAATAAAGCTTTGCTTGACCTTCACTTTATATCAGTCTCACTCCTTTAATCACGGACCCATTATTGGGGGACCTAACAATAAACACAGAGTGGGCTGTTGATATAAACTGGGTGAGGCTCTGGGGCTTTCCTTCTGTACCATGAGGCCCTGCAGGCACATTTTGAGGTCTGTATGACAAAATCCCAGCATTGCTGGAAATTTAGAGTCTTCTAGTTCAGTTTTTACCAAACTTTATTCAGCAGATTATAAATTCCACATGATGTTAATGGATGTTCTGTGCTGTGTATATAGGTGTGAGCATGTGGATGTTTAGTCAATAAACTAAAAAGTGTGTTTGGGACACAATTCATAGTATGTTCCCTCTTAATGAATCCTAGTGTGTATTATTATGTCAAAGGCTCTGACAAGTCCTGCAGCGAAGGTTTCTATTTAACCTAGTCTGTCATTTTTGCATCCTCCAGGAAGCAAATGCCAACACAAATTTAGGAATGCAAGAGATTTATTGGGGGTCCTGCCTGGGAAAGATAAAGGGGAGGGGGAGCAGAGGAGGTGGCAGAGGTTTCAGATCACCATACAAGTCTGATACCAGGGAAGAGAGACAGAAAGCCCACGGGGTAGGAGGATCCCCAATGCTGCCCTGAGAAGGTCTCAGCCAACCCTGTGGGGTGTCCTCAGCAGAGCTGGCCCATTAGCGGTCTGCACAGGGTAGAAGCAGTGGGCCCAGGACCTCTGCTGTGTCACCGGCTGGAGCAGCTGGGGAGAGCCTGTCCTCATCTTGAGTGTTCTGCAAATATTTATTCATTTTTTTCCATTTTTAAAAATTCAGGTAGAGTTGACATATTTTTATGTTAATTTCAAGTAGACAGCATCATAATTCGATGTTTGTATTGCAAAGTGATCTCTGCACCAAGTAGTTAACATTCATGGCTATACATAGTCACAGACATTTTTTTCTTGTGCCATCTTTTCAGATCTACTCTCTTACAGCTTTTGAATTTGCACCACCCTGTGTGTTACACTCTGTGACTCGTTTATTCTGTAACTGGAAGCTTATCTCTTCTGACCCCCCTTCACCCACTCTGCTCACCCTCCCCTAACCCCTACCTCTGGCGACCTCCTATCTGGTCTCTGTATCTAGGACTTTTTTTTTGTTTTGACCCTACATGTAAGTGAGATCACACAGTATTTGTCTTTCACTTCTTTCACTTGGTGTGATGCCTTCCAGTTTCATCCAGGATGTTGCTAGTGACAAGATTTCCTTCTTTTTAATGGCTGAGTAATATTTCACCATGTGTATAGTACCCACGGATCCATCCTAGCCACTGACTCAGGAAATGAGTGAGTAAGACTCCAGCCACCTGCTCTGTCCCAGGGAATCCTGAGGCATCCGAGGGGGTTGCATAAATCGGAAACATGGCTCTGGGTTGGGTTTACCAACACTGTTGCTGAGCGAACTTGGATGAACTCATGGTGGGAGAAGCCAGTAACTCAAGAGATGAGGGTTTGGAAAAGAAAGGGAGAAATTTATTTCTGGTGCTGGCAGATAGGGGAGGTGGCAGAGTCAAGCCTTGACAACAAACTTCTCAAATACACACATACATACAACAACCAGCCTCTCCTCTCACATGAGCTTTATAAGGGGATCTGGGGATGGGGGTGCCTGCAGGGGAGCAGGGGGAGAGCGTGCGATCATGGGTGGGGGTGAGTGTGCGTTCAGCCCAGGGTCACCAGCAGGTGAGGGGCTGTGCCGGGTGTGGTCTTCTAGGCATTCCGTTGCTATCAGGACTTTTCTGTTCTGGAATGTTCTGGTCATTGCAAAACATCTTCATGATGCCTTCAGAAAGTTGGATTAAGTAGTAAGCACAATGGGTTTCTGACAGAGCACGAGTTAAAGCAGTCTTGTCTATTTGTGTGGGGTTTTCTTTCTAATTTTTTTTTTTGTTTTTAAATTTTAAGTAGGCTCCACACCCAGCGCGAACCAACTCTGGGATTGAACTCGTGACCCTGAGATCAAGATCAGTCTCAAGCTGAGATCAAGTGTTGGGCCAACTGAGCCACCCAGGTGCCCCTCGTCTTTTCCTGGTTTTAAGTGACAAGGGGTCTTTAGCCGAGCACGAGGGCTGGCTGACAGACACGCCCCACGTCATCAGTTCTCTGCGGATGGACACGTGAGCCGCTCCCTTGCCGAGGCTGTCATAAGTGACACTGTTGCGAACACGGGTTCTTTTTGAGTGAGAGTCTTCATTTTCCTCCCCAGATAAACCCTCACAATAACCCAGTGAGATAGGTCTTGCTATGTTTTCCACGTTTACTGATGAAGAAACTGAGGCACGAGCATTGTGGTGACATGGCTGGGGTCATCTGGCCGGCGGCGAGCAATGGAGCCACAGCTGGAGAACAAGGCTGCTTTTGGGAAGCTCGGCCCTGGACCTGGGGCCTTGGGGATTGCCGGCCTAGTGGGAAAATAACACTCTGACTCTTAGACCCCCTGACCCCCCCGCCGCGAACCCTTGTGGCCAGCTCCTTGGCGGTTCTCCTCACCACCCTTCACTGGCTCCTCTCGGTCTGAGCCTTGTGTGTGGGGCAGGCTTCTTCTGCCTCAAGACCTGCCTGGCCCAGCACCTCCTCTGCTCCCAGCTCCCATTTCAGGGGCCCTGGGTAAACGCAGCCAGTGCTTGGGACAGAAGATCAGCGATTCCCCGGGCCTCTAGGACAGAGTATCTCCCCGCCCACCTCCGACCTTCTAAATACACACACACAGAGAAGACTTCTTGGGAGACCCAGAGATTTATTTTTTAGCATATTAAGGTAGGTTTCCAGGCACAGCTAGCAGTGCCCAGGTGATTCCCCATATGCCATTCCTTTGTATCCTTCTGTTCCCGGGAAGCCGTAGTCAGCTGCCGACACGCCAGGCTGTCGCTGTCTGTGTGAGTCTTGGGCACTGAGGCTCTTCCTGGGCCCAGAGAGAGGCTCTGACTGGGCAGCTCTCCAGAGAGAATACGAGCCCCTGCCTGGAGCCAAATAAGGGAATACCACCGAAGGGGCGTCTGAGCCGTGAGCTGAGTCTAGATGTGAGTCAGCGCTGAGCGACGTGGCCACACAGTGTCTGACTCAGAGCTTCTCCAGCTCGGAAGGCAAGAGTGAGAATGGCAAAGGCAGCAGCTCAGAGGCAGAGGAGGAGGGCTGGACTGTCTCCTTGTCTGACTGCTGCAGATGGGGGTCCAGCAGCATGGGCGATGCCCGGGACCAGGTCGGGTCCTAGGCCATCCACCTGCCGCCCGCTGCTCAGCCAGTGCCTGGCCCCTCCCTTCTGCCTGTGACCCGGTTATGCTGGGGACACCCCTGACTCACACTCAGCAGGGAGTGTCCTGGAGGGATTTCTTTCCGCCCCAGCAGTCCAGGGACTTATCAAAAATGCAAGTCACGTCAAGACAGGAGTGCTTCCTGTTTTGTGATGTGGATTTGAATATAAATCAAACAGCACAGCCATGACCGAACAGAGCTGTAACTTAGTTCACAGAACTCTATACTTTTGCCAGGACACAAACATTCACATGTCCCATTCCCTGCTGGCCCATCAGTGCCAGAAATGGACGGACTTTCTTATTCGCCTCCTGATCCTGCTGGCATGGTACTTGGCACATGATGGGTCTGTGGGAAAGGTTATTCATGGAAGGATCACAGGCTCCAAGCTTACCCGAGGCAAAGGCTGCTGGGAACTTGAGCACTGGAATCGAGAGCACAGGTTGGGGAGTGCAGCTGGGAGCCCTGTGTCCTGTTAAAGGGGTCTCCTGATAGAGAGGTTTTTGTGTGTGTGTGTGTGTGTGTTTTAAAGATTTTATTTCTTTATTTGTCAAAGAGAGAGCATAAGCAGGGGGAGCAGCAGGCAGAGGGAGAAGCAGCCTCCCCCCTGAGCAAGGAGTCTGATGCAGGACTCTTTCCCAGGACCCTGAGATCATGACCCCAGCTGAAGGCAGATGCTTAACCGACTGAGGCCCCCAGCTGCCCAGGATGGGGAGTTTGAAGGAGCTCTTGTTTAATAACTACAGAGAGTGTTTCAGAGCTCTGTGTTTAGAGCGGGCAGGGTGGACAAGCTCTCTTTCCAGGAGAACCAGAAGATCCCTCCCTGAGGGTGGGGTGCTCATGGCCTTTACTCCGGAGAAAGGTGAGACAAGGCTGAGCCAGCATTTCCTGCCACCTTCCTCTTTCCTCACCCTGGCAGGTTGGGTCCGTTGTTCAGGCTTCCGTGGGTGCTGGGGCAGGGGTGAGGAGTTCCGGAAATCTCTGGGGAGTCTGCTTGGGACACACAGCCCAGCCTCACCCCATGTCCGCCCCAGCGGCATTTCCAAGCTGTCAAAGTACCCGGGAAACCCTCTTGGCCTCTTGGAAATTTGTGAGAGGGGTGGGGGATGGGGTAGGGCTGGTGGTGGTCATGTTAGGGGTTGGCAGTGGTGAGGCCAGGAGGTAGGGAGGGCCTGGTCCTGCAAGGCCTCGTAGGGCAGTGAGGGAGTCACCCAAGGGTCCTGGCTGACTGGGCTGTGTCGAGAGGGCCTGGGCTGGCAGGAATGGCACACTGAGGGTCTCTTTCTGGCAGGAGAACTCTTGGCCAGGACTGCGCCACCCCTCCCAGCCCCTCTTCCTTGGGTCCCGTTGGGAAAAAACAGGTTGGCGGAAGACCACAGAAGACCATGGAAGACCCCATGGTTCCTCCAGTTGTCCTACCAGTGGAATGCAGGCCATAGGCCCACCTGGGGCAAAAACACCCCTCTCCAGGCTTTTGTGGAGCCGCATGATTGGTCTGAGTCTTGGGGTCTGGTGGGGGTGGGGTTTCTAAAGACTGCGGAGACTTCCCGAAACCACAAGTGTGAGCCTGAGCTGAGTATCCACCCCCATTCTGCTCTCGTTTGTGAACCGGCAGGGTGCGACCTGCTTCCGGACCTGGAGCCCTGGCGTCCGGAGGCCTCTTCCATGCTGTGTTAGCTCCACCACGCGGCAAAACACTGCGTTGCTATTTCAAAGCAAGAAAAACCTCAGCTTGGCTGTGGAAAAGGAAATCTCTGCCTCAACAGGCCTTTGATGCTTTTCAGCATTAACAACTAGAATTGGCAAAGTGTGTTGAGGGGGCTTTCCGGCGGCCACAGCTCCAGGCTCCAAAGCCCTCCGGTGTTGATACTGACCCATCTCTTTATCTCTTCTCTCATCTATCCATCTATCTACCCATCTACCCACCCATGCTTCCATCCACCCACCCACCCATCCATCCATCCATCCACCACCATCCATCCATCCATCCATCACCAACCATCCATCCATCCATCCATCCACCCACCATCTACCATCTCCCCCCCGCCCTCCTATCTGTCCCACCTATACCTAGCACCTGTTTAGTAATTAGTTGATTTGTCCATTCGTCCACCATCAGTGTAATTTGTGGACAAGAATCGCGCTGGGCTTTAGCGGTGAACCAGGCACAGGACAATGCTCACAGAGGATTTAGATATGTAAACAGTAACCGTGATTACCCATGATAGTCGCTACTCTAGGAAGTGCATTTTAAGGACCCTCACCCAGACTTGGGGAGTCTTGGAAGGCTTCAGTGAGGAAGTCATAACCAAGGGGGTGCCCAGAGCTAGTTCAGCTTGTGGGAGGGTTGGGTGGGCTGGCAGGAGGCGGGGAGGAGGCCAGCGAGGAGAGTGGGAGCCAGGACGGTCTGCTTGGTGAGCTATCTGGACAAGGCTGGACTGTGAGAACAAGCCTTCTACCAGTACTTTTAACTTGAGTGCGGCAAATGGGTTGTTGGGGCAGGAGGACAGTAAGGAGGCTGGGTGCCTGCCAGCCCCGTGTTGGAGGAATCTCTGTCCTCTCCAGCTAATATGTCCACCCAAGGATTTTCTTTTCTTTTGTTTTTAAATGACTGATTCATTCATTCATTCATTTATAAGTAATCTCTGTACGCCATACGGGCCTTGAACTTACAACCCCAAGATCAACAGTCATGTGCTCTACTGACTGAGCCACCAGGTGTCCCACATTTTCTCATTTTTTGGGGAAATGTACTTTTGCTTGATTTGTTATTCGCCGTTAAGTAGAGTCTGGACTCTTTTTTTTAAAGATTTTATTTATTTGGCAGACAGAGATCACAAGTAGGCCGAGAGGCAGGCAGAGAGGGAGAGGGGGAAGTAGGTTCCCTGCTGAGCAGAGACCCTAATGTGGGGCTTGATCCCAGGACCCCGAGATCATGACCTGAGCTGAAAGCAGAGGCTTTAACCCCCTGAACCACCCAAGGGCCCCGAGTCTGGACTCTTTAAGGTTATATGTCAACATGTAGATTTTTGTCTGCTACTGGTGCAAATAATTTCTTTCAGGTAAAAGAAAAATTAAAGAACAAAGCCTCCAACCAAGCAAATCAGAGACAAAACCCCCCGAATCCCAAAGGTCACAGTTTCCTTGTCTTGAATGACATTAACCAGTTTTGTATATAACCCAGAATACTTATTTTAACATTTTTTATTTAGTGCCCAGAAACTTAATCTAACATTTAATATTTACTTTAAGCGACTTTACCATCCTGCTGGTTCTCTCTTAATGAAGTAAATAAATTATAAAAAAAATTAGGTACAAGCTCAATTTATATTTATGAAAGTGAATAAATGACATAAAATTTTGACTTCTAGGGGTGCCTGGGTGGCTCAGTGTGTTAAGCCTCTGCCTTCAGCTTAGGTCATAGTCTCAAGGTCCTGGGATCGAGCCCCGCATTGGGCTCTCTGCTTAGCGGGGGCCTTCATCCCTCTCTCTCTCTGCCTGCCTCTCTGCCCACTTGTGATCTCTCTCTGTGTCAAATAAATATATCTTAAAAAAATTTTTTTTTTGACTTCTAAAAGCTATTGGGTGGCTTAGTTGGTTAAGTGTCTACCTTTGGCTCAGGTCATGATCTTCGGGTCCTGGGATCGAATTCCACGTTGGGCTCCTTGCTCAGTGCAGTCTGCTTCTCCCTCTGCTTCTGCCCCTCCTCCTGCTTCCGCTCTCTCTCTCTCAAATGAAAAAAAAAAAAAAAAAAGAAACTTAAAAAAACACTTTATACTTTGTCACGTGAGTTCACATTGACCTTCACTTCCAAATGAAGACCCTATGACTTGGTTCAAAGTCTCCCCCTCTCCGTATTTGTAACACCCACCAACATTTGTACTGAGTTTCCTCATTTTCTTGCTTTAAGGTTGCACAGGAAGTAGTTTCAAGTTGCTGACCCATATTACTGTGAAAATCAAAACTACTGGCCAGCGTTCAGTATTTGTTACCAAGGACCAACGGTCAAAGTGCCGCGGATAGAGTCGTTTCTGGGATCGGCTCCTGCCCCGTTGTCAGGTGCTTTCAGCTTCAGACTCAGCCAGTGTCTAGAACTGTGGGCACCTCTCGCAGGAAAACAGAGCCACTCTCCGCTCAAGTGGGTCATGTAAATAGGAACATCAAATATCCTGTAGCAGAGTGTACAAAAAATCCACTTTGATTTCCTCCCAGGAGCTGCGCATTCAGTTCACCAGTGACGTATTTTTACTAGGCTTTGGCTGGTATCCTAACTACATATTAGTTCTTTCCAGGCCACATGGAAAATGGTGGTATTGGCCCATTTTAATTAACTCCAGATAGTCTTCTCTATTTGGAGCACTGAGCAATTGATAGCCCTTCAGAGGGCCCCCCGATTATGAGAGAAGCATTCCCAGTTTCCAGGGCTGGGCCATTCAGAATCAGTTTTAAACAATGATGTTCCTGAGTGTCCAGTGTTATATGTGGTGTCCACGTCCTTTTAGCAGCAAAGGAGTTTTTTTTAAGGGCTTCTATAAACGACATCTTCATTTTTACTATTTAATAGCTGGGCCGTGTGCTACGCTCATGTCGGCATCAGAGACCAGATCCTAACAAAGCCAAACTCTGCAGTTTCCCTTCAGAGGAGAGAGGACCTCTCCCCTCTCTCTCAAGGGCATCCCCCTGTTTGCTGGCTCCGCAGCGCCCCTACGATCTGTTCTCACACATTTGAAAATATTTCATAAAAGCATCTGAGATTCATTCACATTAAGGTGTAAACAACGGACAACAGCTGAGCGCACCACTCTTCTCTGGTTGACACCTGCGGGACAGGAAACTCAGCGCAAACCCAAACATGGCCACATTTTTCCAAACCCAGGAAAGAAGTGCCATGTATGTATCAAGCTTTTCTTTTCACGATGTTTCTTACTTACAAAAGGTAGTAAAGGGTTAGAGGGACGAATACCATAAACCGACAGACTGCAAAAATATGCCATTTTTGGCATCATAATTTTATGTGATATGAGGAATGAGTACTTTATTTGAATATTTTGATTGGTCATAAGATTTGTCCGGCTCACTTTGCTCAGAATTTACTTACTGAGCCATGGAAATGTATACCTTCAGTCCCCGGGAGGTCCTGGACCCTCCACGGCCCCTAAGAGCTGCAGGGTGGGGGATGGGCACCTTTCTAGCCTTTTCTCTGTCAGGCCCTGGGTGCAGGCTGCTCCCGGCGGCGCAGGGAGTTCTCATCTCACCTCACCCAAGGACACACCCTTCCCAGGTTGACCCACATCCCTCTTTGTCTTCTGAAGGGAATACTAGCAAACAGGATCCAGCTGCATTCACGTGGTAAGACCCACAGCCAAGCATAGAAGGGTTGGGGGGTTGTGCGTCTGGAGGGCTCACCTGGTGGGGAATCTGACTCTTGATCTCGGGATTGTGAGTTTGAGGCCCCCATTGCGTGTAGAGATTATTAATTAAAAAAAAAAAAAGAGTAGAAGGTTGGTTTAACATCGGAGAGTCAGGGACTCAATCAGTGGTCAGCTGAGCTGCGTGAACAGAATGGTGCATACGGACACAGCACAGGAACCGTGGGAAAAGATCATGCAAACATTCATGAGAAGGAAGCTGGCAAAACCATATTAATAATGGACAAAATAAACTTTAGGGCAAAAAGCATCATTACAGAGAAAAGGGGGGTCATCTTGTAATGAGGAAGGTTCAAATCATGAGAACATTCAAAGGAGAGGAGATATCCATGCATTTTTTTTTGGCTTGAATATTTTCAATCAAAGGGCAGAAAAATATCATTTTCATTGGAAATACTTTAGTGCATTTAATGCATAAAGACGTGACAAATATAGTTATATGAAAACTACAATATCTTATACTCAACAAAATTAATAATTTCTTAATATCATATAATACCCATTTTTAAGAAAAGATTGTATTTATTTGAGAGAGAGAGAGAGAGAGCGCACGCACAAGCGGGGGGAGGGGCAGAGGGAGAGGGGAAGCAGACTCTCCAAACAGCTGGGAGCCCGATGTGGGGCTCAATCCCAGGGCCCTGGGATATGACCTGAGCTGAAGGCAGATGCTTCACTGACTGAGCCACCCAGGCGACCCACCCAATTTTTAAAATTTAAATTCCAGTATGGTTAATATACAGTATAATATTAGTTTCAGGTGTACAATGTAGTAATTCATCACTTCCATACATCACCCCATGCTCCTCAGGACAGGTGCACTCCTTAATCCCCATCACCTGTTCCACCCATCCCCCACCACCTTCCCTCTGGTGACTGTCAGTTCTCTGTAATTAAGAGTGTGTTTCTTGGTTTGCCTCTCCTTCCCCAGCCCATGCTTGTTTGTGTTTTATTTCTTCAATTCCACATTTGAGGGAAACCATATGGTATTTGTCTTTCTCTGATTTATTTCGCCCAGCATCATACTCTCGTAGCTCCACCCATGTTGTTGCAAATGGCATGTAATACCCATCTTATGTTCATTTTCTCCCAGTTGTCTCCAAAATGTCCCAGTTTGTTCAAATTGGATCCAAAGAAGATACAAACATCCAAAGATTTTATTTATTTATTTGACACAGAGAGATAGTGAGAGAGGGAACATAAGCAGGGGGAGTGGGAGAGGGAGAAGCAGCCTTCCCGGGGCTCAATCCCAGGACCCTGGGATCATGACCTGAGCCGAAGACAGACGCTTAATGACTGAGTCACCCAGGTACCCCTGTATTTGATTTTTTAAAAAGATTTTATTTTTAGGCAATCTTTATACCCAACGTGGGGCTCGAACTCACAACCCTGAGATCAAGAGTTGCACGCTCACCAACTGAGCCAGCCAGGAGCCCCAGCATAGTATTTGATTACTAGGTTTCTTAACTATGTTTAGATCTCTAACAGCCTTGTCCTCACCCCCTTTCCCCCCACGACATTGATTCGTCTATCATTTGTACTGTAGAATTTCCACATTTGGGAGCCGGCTCACGGTGTCATTGAACTTGTGTCTCTGGCCCAGTGGCTTGACTGGGGGAGGTTTTGCCTCCCAGGGAACATCTGGGAATGTCGGGGCATTTTCAGTTGCCATGACTACACAATGCTCTTGGCATTAAATAAGGGAGGGCGGGGCTTGAGATGCATTTAAACATCCTGTGATACACAGAACAGGGCTCTAGGGGGCAGCAGAGACCACCAGCTACCTCGGCCAGCCCCCCCCCCCCCCCCCCCCCCCCCCCCGTGGCTCTGGTACCTTCCAGGATGGATCCCTCACTCCAGAACATTGTTGCTTGCAGCTGGCAGTTCAGTCAGCTGGAACCTCAGCTGGTGTAAGAGGCCACATGCCGTTCACAGATGCAGGGAGGAGCAGGGGCTGTCCCTGGTGTCTCTGGCCCTTGTTCTCTGGGGCTGAAAGAAAAGTGTCTCACTGCCAGACTAGCAGCGGGAGTCCAGCAGCCGTGTGGGGACTCTGTCGAGAAAGCAGCCTCTCCCAGTTCAACCCTCCAGGTGCATTCCCCACATTCGCAAGTGATCCTTCACCTCTTTAAACCCAGCAATCGCACTACTGGGTATTTGCCCCAAAGATACGAAAGTAGTGATCTGAAGGGGCACTTGCACCCCAATGATTATAGCAACAATGTCCACAATAGCCAAACTATGGAATAATCCCAGATGTCTCTGGACAGATGAATGGATAAAGAAGATGTGGTGTATGTACAACGGAATAGTACTCAGCCATCAAAAAGAATGAAATCTTGCCATTTGCAATGACGTGGATAGAACTGGAGGGTATTACACTGAGCGAAGTAAGTCAACCAGAGAAAGACAATTATTATGTGATTTCACTCATGTGTGGAATTTAAGAAACTAAACAGATGAACATAGGGGAAAGGAAGGAAAAATAAAATAAGATAAAATCAGAGAGGGAGATAAAACCACAAGAGACCTTGTAACTCTAGCACACAAACTGAGTATTGCTGGAGGGGAAGGGTGTGGTGGGGATAGGGTAATCAGGTGATGGACATTAAGGAGGGTATGGGTGTAATGAGCTCTGGGTGTTCTATGCAACTGATGTGGCAATGGCGAGGGGCTCCACACCAGGGGCAGGGCACAGACATCATGCCCCACACAGCCAATCCCATAGCCTGGTCGGCCACAAAGGGCCTGGGCGTCTCCCTCCAAACAGTGAGCCAGGTCAGTCAGATTCTCTCCTGGGAGCCTGGGCTGAGTAACAGGAAGGATTATTGGCTAGTTAGCAGTGCAAGCTGCCCTTGACAAACCCGGAGACAGAGCTGGAGCTGGAGAGGCCGCAGAGTGAGGGACAGAGGCCTCCTGACGACAGCCACGTGAGTGCGCCATCTTAGATGTGACTCTCCTCCCTGGTCAGGCCTTCGGTTGAGGACAGCCCCCGGCTGACATTGGCCCCAAGAAAAACTCTAAGGCCAGAACTACCCAGCTAAGCTACGCCTGACTTCCTTATGCACAAAAATTATAAGATTATAAATATTCATTGTTCTAGGATACTAGGCTTGGGGTAACTCCTTAGCAGCAATAGGCTGCTGATTTGTGTCACATTCTGTGGATGCTCACTAGCTCAGCCGGGTTCTTTAGCTACCTGATGGCCATACCACACATCTCCTGTCCTTATGCTGACCTGGGCTCATAGACACCATTTCTTACCTCTGCCCTCCAGATCTCCAACACCCGCACCCCATTCTTGCTCTCAGCTAATGTCCTCAATTCATACTCCTGAGCGTAAATCTTGCAGCCATAAGAAAACATTTCACGGTCCCCTGTCACATCTCACGTGCACGCCTGCTGTCGGCCCTAATGGGGACGGATTGTCTGTGCTCTCAGCTCTAAACAGCCTTCCCCCTCAGCCTCTAGGTTGAGTCTAGTGGGCCTTTTACCCACTCAAGGACATCCCTCATGCAATTGTTTTCTTCTCTCCTTTTCCAGAAGGAAAGAGCGTTGACCTGTGTCCAAATGCTACAGGCAGTCGGGTAAGAGGCGGACGAGAAGTGAGCACTGGTTTTGGTGACATCAAACCTCATGGTCATGAGGGCCATTGGCCAGTGGTCTCCCCTGAGCGTCTCACCAAGTGACGAGAAGTGAGGCCGGGTGGGGAGAAGTTGGCTCCATGAGGGTCCCACGCCTCTGACAGAACGGTGTTGTACTGAGAAAGGGAAGGAGGGGGCAGGGCTGTGGGGGCCGGAAACCCTGACACCTTTTGTGTGCCAAAGGAGGAGGTCCAGTGGGGAGATGGACAATGCATCGCAGCCATGGCCACGGGAGCCATGGCCAGGGCAGCGGGGCCTGAGGGCAGGCAGTACGTGACACAGTGACACCCTGACAACAGGAATAAGAACACACAGGAGGCCGCCAGGCGACAGGCTGCTCTCTGAAGGATCACAGGATGAGGTTCAGTGGGCACAACTCCCATCTGCCGTGGTCCCTGGCCACTGCCCTACAGGGCCATCACCAGCTCCTGCATGGTTGTCAGCAGCGGCCTCCCAGCTCCAGAGAAGAGTTCCACACGTGGAGCCCTGCACGCCTTCCACCAGTCCCTGGACGTTGCCCGTGGCAGCTGCTCTGGAGTGCCAACACTCCTTCCAGGTGTTGTTTGCTCTGCCTGGTCCCACGTGCCCTCCTCACAGCTTCCATCAAGCCCCCCAGCCAGTTCAAGTCTCTTGTTCTTCAGGATCCAGCTGGAATGCCACCTCCTCCAGGAAGCCTTCCTCATCTCCCATCCCCTCAGAATTGTCACTCCTTTCTCCGAGTGTTGCTCTGTCTTTCCCACACTGGTGTTCCTCATGGGCAGGAACAGTGCTTATTTGTTCTTTTATCCTTCTGCCCAGTGTCTACTCTGCCCAGCAGCTTTGTGCGGCAGAGGCCACTCGAGTCAGTGGACTTCTTCCTATCTCGGGTCAGGGCTCTCTGCTGCAGGCCGTGCAGGTCTTGTTTCATGGCAAGAACGTGGACATGAACATCAGAAGACCTGGGGTCAGCTCTGCCACTTGAGTGACTGTGGGCTAGCCTGACAATGCAGACCTTCTGTGGGTCTCTGATCAGCCGTGGACCTGACATTCTATCCAGCCCAAGGCGTTCACAGCTTCACTCTGTCATAACGGGTCAGTGGGATCTGGGTTGGTTGCTGAGCTTGGCTGGGCCCCTCCTGGGGTGTTGTGAACCCCCAGACCAGGAGAGGGGTGAGCCCACACTCCGGACGCCCCTCCCGCTTGCTCGCGCTGGTGCACAGGGTG
Organism: Mustela erminea; assembly: GCF_009829155.1. NCBI lineage: Eukaryota > Metazoa > Chordata > Mammalia > Carnivora > Mustelidae > Mustela > Mustela erminea. The sequence continues at coordinate 31,157,017 of NC_045630.1, forward strand.
TGGTCTTCCAGCTCGGGCACTCTTGGGCATGAGGGGATACTCGCTGTCCTGGGCAGGTGGGGTCTGGGGATTCCTTAGAGACTGCCAACGAGCACGTGGATCACAGCGGGTCTTCTCCATCCTACTATTTTCTTTTGAGAAGAAATTCACACACTCTAAAACTCACCAGTTGAAAGTACGCAGTTCTGTGATTCTTGGCACCCTCGCTGTGCTGTGGGGCCGTCACTGACATCCAGCTCAGAAACACTTCCAGCACCCCAAAGAGAAACCTCATACCTGTTTGTAGTCAATCCCAGTTCCCCTGCCTGGCTAGCCCTTGACAACCAATACCTCCTCTCTATCTCTACAGATTTGCCTATTCTGGGTATTTCTCAAAACGTGAACCTCAGCAGCGCCGGACCTCGGATTCACCCCTTGCCTGCCTTAGAATTCCAAGGTGGGGAGGTCCAGGAGAGAGAGTGCTGCCTGCTCTCACCCTCTCCTTCCTGAAGTTCTAGTTGTGCATGACAGGAAGCTTGGCAAACTGTAACTGTCTGAAAAGCACACACTCAGGTCTTTAGGTGACTCACAGCCTTTGCTGAGGGGACAACACAGCCCGGGTCCTTCTGTAGATCAAGCCCAGGGCTCTGGCTTGGCTGTGTGGCTCAGGTGCCATGAGGGGCGATCCTGCCCGGCCTCCTCAGCTTCTGGGACCCGGGGCTTCCAGGCAGGGAGCCGGTGGCTGTTCTTGTGGGTATCTGGGGTGTGAGGCTGTGCAGACATCTGTCCTGGTTGATGGAGCCCCCCAGGCACAGGCTGCTGCGGGATCATGGGGAGGCGTCTGCTGTCTCTGCAGGAGGGGCCCGTGATCAGAAGGCTCCTGACTCAGCAGGCCATGCTTTCCCACCTGGGTAATGAGGGCTCGGATCTGTCTGCCAGAAGGGCTTGATTTCACAGCACCTGGATGTGACGAGGGGGGATTCAGGCGGGCAGGTGGAAGGAGGGCGCTCGCCCTGCAAAAATCCCTCGTGGAGACAGAAAATCACCAGCTGTGCTCACTGCTATGGAGGAAGGACTTGCTCGCTCCATCAGTCTGCCGGGGGTATGCCTGGAGGGGCGGGGGGAAGGGGACCTGGGGATAGAAATTCCGCGAGGTCCCCCCCTTCGTCCACAGACATCCCTACCTAAAGGTGTGCCGTCTCCAACCCCTGCATTCGCCAAATATGTGTTCAGTCCCCACTACACTCCGGGGGACTCTCGGGGCTCAAGAGAGACAGTGGCGAGGAGCAGAACACAGAACACAGACAGGTGTCTTTGTGGGGGTCAGAGTCCGGTGGGTGCAGGCGCGGCCAGGGCGTTGAAGCTCACTAGAGAGTGTGTCAGAGCGGGTGGGTTGTGGGGGGCGGGGTCCGGAGAGCCTTTTCAGGGTCCCTTGGGGTGGGTGAGCAGAGGGTGCCCCACGTGGAAGCCCACATTCCTGGACCTGGAGCAAAGACAGGAGCAGGGACTAGAGGGAGGAAAGGGCCCAATGCTTAGGGTCTTACGGGCCACATCGCCCCTTCCCTCCGCGTCCTCCTTGGAGCACTGGGCAGCCCCTAGCAGGGGAGCAGCACGGCCAGATTTGTGTTTGAAATGAGCGCTCTGGGTGGAGTCAGACTGCTCCAGTGGGCTTCAGATCTTGGGCCACAGATTCAACACTGGGAATAAGTATTTCCTTCCCATTCCCACACAGAGCAGCTGGATTTCTCCTGGAGACCACGGTGCTCAGGAGAATGCTGTGTAGAAGGAACGGAGCTGTGGTTCTGTGGTTCTGGTTTTAAAGGAGGATGGGGCCACCAGGTGAGACCAGGGGCACGTCTGGGGGCTGGTGAAGTGGGACAGTGGACGCTGGGCTGTTGGTGAATCCAGGGAAAGGGCCCGAGTGAGTGAAGTTGGGGCCCCGGCGGGGCTAGGCCTGCAGTGCATCTCTCTGATGCCAGCTTGGGCCTGGAGCTTCTGGTGAAACCAGAGAAACCGTATTGTTCTGTGGACAGCTGGCTGCTTGTCCGGACCTGCCCAGCCCCCTAAGTGTTTTGTGCAGACTGTCCCTAACTCTAGGACCCACGTCAGACCCACTGACTGGCGAGGCCAGTCTCCCTGCAGAGACCCTGGGCGTCCTCCAGGTTCCCATGGCTGCTGGCATCTGTGGCCCGTGGCTGTGTGGCTTCAGTCTCTGTCCCTGTGGACACATTAGCTCTTCCTTGTTGTTGTCACATCCCCTCGCCCACATCGTGGGAGGGCACTCGCGGCTGCTGTTAGGGCCACGATGATCTCCCCTTTTCAGGAGCACTGACGTGGTCATCTCTGCAAAGGTCCTTTTTCAACCTGTTATTTATAGGTTCCAGAGATTAGGTCCCGGGTCTTTGAGGGACCATTTAACAGACTATCATACGCACTAAAGTTCAGAAATCCCTCATGTGCTCACTAGTGGTCGCCGGAGGGCCAGGTGCGCTGAGGAGCGGGGGGATGGGCAGGACAGGTCCGGGGAATGGGAGACACAGATGTCCAGGGATGAGTGAGTCATGGGGCCGGGAAGCACAGCGAGGGGAACACAGGTGACAATATCGTGCTGATCTCGTTGTGCCGTGGCAGGGGGCCACCACGCTCTCAGTGGGGAGCACAATGTCTAGAGTTGTTGAATCACTTGGTCTACACCTGAGACTGATGGACCGTTACAGGTCAACTACACTCCAATAGTCAACATTAGCAGAAAAATCACAGATGGGGTCCACATCCTTCCAATAGACCAGGCCCCGGAAACTGGAGCCACGAGAAAGTCCCAGGTTACATTTCCTCTCTGGGAGGAGAGCCCATGACTCTGAGCCCTGGGCCTTCCCTTCCAGCCCCGTTCCCCAGGAACAGCCTCAACTGCCGCGGACCACGGAGCCCTGCTGAGCCATACTCACGCTCCAGCTGGTCACTCGCCCTGCCCTGAGAGGCGGATCCTACTATTATCTTCCATTTTAGGGAGGAGAACATTAAGGGGAAGGGAGCCTGCTCAAAATGACAGAGCTAATTACTGGTGGAGCTGGGCCAGAGACCCAAAAGCTTCGTTCACACTCAGAGCCACCTTCTTGGGGGCTCACCCAGATCCTTCCTGCAGATCTCTGGTATCTCTGACTCCCTAGCAGATTAGGAATCAAACTTTCCTGGAAGGGAGGCAGAGCCCCAGCCCCTCACCCTCGTCCTGCTCAGAGCCACTGCCCCGGCTGGGGTAGACACCTGCCTAAGCTGCTGGACCTGTCTTCCCATCTCGGCCACCGGGGCCAAGGGCAGGGAAGCTGGCCTTGCCTGGGGCAGGGATGGCTGCCATCCCAACAGATTTCTTAGGGAAGGGCTCTTTGAGGCTCCCAGCCTCCTAATTGTTTGCTGAAGGGGAAGGTGGGAGAGATTCATTATCATGTGGGTACACATTTGCTTGCACTGTGACTCACTTCCCTCGGGAGCGGGCCCTTGCATAAAGGGTGACGGCCGCCTGGCCTCCCAGCGGCAGGTGTCGGACAACCCTGTGCAGCTCTGCCCCGCGTCTCCTGTGTCCCCCGCGGAGCCCACGGCCATGTCAGCCCCGGTGGCCAGAGTAGCCCGGCGGCGGGCGGCCGCCGAAGGTCTTGGCTCCCACCAGAAAGCCATGAAGTACTTGGGCCAGGACTTTGAGAGCCTGAGGCGACAGTGCTTGGACTCAGGAGTCCTCTTTAAGGATCCAGAGTTCCCTGCGTGCCCGTCTGCCTTGGGCTACAAGGATCTGGGGCCACACTCCCCGCAAACCCAAGGTGTTGTCTGGAAACGACCCACGGTGAGTAGCCAGGCCTGCTCCTGGGTGTCAGATGGGACAGAGGGCTGTCGCTTCTTCAGGCAAATAGCTGAGGGAGAAGTCATTCTTTGAGGGAGAAATCATTCTTCCAGGTCCGCATTTTAGAATAGCTCCCCCGGCCCCTACCTCACCCTCCTTTAAAGTCTTTTTGGAGGAGCAACGGGCGGAGGGAAGAGCGTTCCCGGACTTTGGAAGCAGACAAGTTAGATTTGCACCCCAGCTGGGCCTTCCTTGCACAGGTGACCTCTATGAGGCTCTCGTTTCTCCTCTGTGAAATGGTGCCCAAGGGCAGGGGATGGAGAAGCGTCCTTCCCAAACCTCGGCCCGTGGCCTCCTGCTCCATGACTGTTGTCACGCGGTCTGAGCTGCGGGATCAGAGCCCCTCTGCAGGGTGGGTGTGAGCCCAAGTGAATCAAGGGCTCTGTCCTGTGTCTGGTCCACAAAACGAGCCACAAGGGACTAGGCTTTGCAGCTCCTGGCCAGGCCCCTTTTGTCTCCTCAGCCATGATGGGAAAACTGAGCTGTGGGACCTGTCTTCTTGGCAGTGGCGGAAGAGGGAGCATGAGGACAGAAGGGCTCTTCAGATGTGGTCAGGACCACGGGCCGGCTCCAGCTACCTCTGCCCCTTTGCTGTGTTCCCCACCCGGTCTGCGCACAGCTCCCACGGCTGGAAGGACCCCTCCACCCTGCGCCCTGCAGCCACCATGGCCCACCTTCCCGTCCCCCTGAAACCTGTGTGGTTAATCTGAGGTGTGGGCAAAATCCGGACTGAGAATCAGTTTCGGATTCTCGCTTCAAGAGGTGGTTCAACGGGCAGGTGTGTTTTGTGCAGGGGGCTGCCTGCGCCGGTGGGGTGGGGGCGGTGGTCAGGGAGATGCCAGGAGTGAGCTCTGGTCCTGACTCTGATGGAGATGGTGGGGAGACAGGCACACGGGTGAGGCGTGGACACCCTGGGAAGAAAGATGGAAGTGCTCCACGGGGACAACCACGAGCCATGGGATCCTGGGGTGTCAGGAGGCTGCAACCTAGTGGACCTGGAGCACCCCAAGGAGCCCGGGGCGGGAGAGACAGGGATGAGGACACTCCGCTTGGCCCTGAGGAGATCACTTGCTCCATTGCGCTTTCCCTCCCCACTCTGTCTCTCCTCTCCTCCCTTCCTTTCCTTATAACGCACTTAACGAAAGACCATCTAACCATGTTAAGTGTGTGCCAAGAGCATTTCCGCTGCTGCAGCTGTCCATCACCACCTCCAGAGCGTTTACACCCATTCATGAATCCAGGGGCCTGTGGGTTGCTTCCACCCGTTGGCTCTTACGGATCACGGTTTTACGAAGACGCTATCCAAATATCTCTTTGAGACCCTGCTTTCGATTTTTCCGGGTGTCTACGCAGAAGTGGAGTCACTGGATCATTTGGTGATTCTATTTTTGATGTTTTTTTTTAAAGAAACAAAATGCAGGGACACCTGGGTGCCTCAGTCGATTAAGCGTCTGCCTTTGGCTTAGGTCATGGTCTCAGGGTCCTGGGATTGAGCCCTGCATCAGGCTCTCTGCTCAACAGGGAGCCTGCTTCTCCCTCTCTCTTTTCCTCTGTGCCTACTTGTGACCTCTGTCTGTCAAATAAATAAAAGCTTAAAAAAAAAGAAACAAAATGCATTTTCTTGGTTTCTTTTTAAAGAAAGTTTAAAAAAATCTTTTAAAAAAGATTTTTATTTATTTATTTGACACGGTGAGAGAAGGAACACAAGCAAGGAGAGAAGGAGAAGCAGACACTCCCTGCTGGGCAGAGAGCCTGATGTGGGACTCAATCCCAGGACCTGAGCGGAAGTCAGACGTTTAATGACTGAACCACCCAGGAGCCCCATTGATCTGTGTATCCGTGCTGATTAGCAATGTTGAGCATCTTTTCGTGGGTCTGTTGGCGATTTGGATGTCTTCTTTGGAGTATTGTCTGTACGAATCATTTGCTCATGTTTAAATGGGGTCATTGGCTTTTTTGTCTCCCTGGCTGCGTTTGAGAGTGACACCTGACTTTGTTGGTCTCAGGGGACTTCACACCAGCGCTCTGATGGCCCTGCTTCTCACAAAGGTGTTAACTTTGACCTGTCCCGAGGAGAAAGCAGATGGGATCTGCTGAATATGTATGTGTGGATGCTTTTGCCCTCTTGATGATAGAATGAAGCTTGCTACTTAGATGTTTTCTGAAGTCATAAATTTTGGCATCCTGCCCCTTCCAGGTGTTTTTTTGTCTGTTTTTGCTCTACTTTTCTAAAAGATTAAAAAAATTATTTGAGAAAGGAAGAGGGAGAGAGGAAGCATAAGTGGGAGAGCAGCAGACAGAAGGAGAAGCAGGTTCCCCATTGAGCAGGGAGCCTGAGTGGGACTTGATCCCAGGACTCTGGGATCACGACCTGAGCCCAAGGCAGACACTTCATCAACTGAGCCACTCAGGTGCACCCATTTTTTTTTCTCCTATTTTTTAAGCTGCTAAATGGAAGGTCTGCTTGGGCTCTTCTTCTAACGGTGGAAGACAGGTTGGCCCAGATTGAAGACCTCAGGGTCAAGCTTGGGATCTCATGACTCTACGGTGATGTTCCCAGTGGCACTGGGCAAGAACAGCGGCACTGTCGCAGACTCCACGGCGGTGTGTGAGACCAGCGGAGCTCTCCGCAGAGCCCTCTCCATTCTTGGCTTCCCCATCTCGCCATGTACACGGCCAGCCTGGGCCTGTGGTTTGAGGGCTGCCCAGTGTGCATGGGCCCAAGCACGGCCCAGTGGACGAGACTTTTCTCTGTGCATTTCTGTCATTTGATGAGTGCGTTGATCTTAAGGAGAAATGCAGAGAGGGGAGCAAGGTGGGTCAAGCACACCAAACGGACCCAGGAAGCAGCCAGCCTAGGTTAAGGGAGACGTGGAGGGTATGACCGTTGGGAGATAAGGGTTCGGATAAGGGGACCAGCCTTTGTCGGAGGCGGCCACCCTTCTTCCAGCAGCTGCTCTGGACTGATGAGCTGGGGACTTTCAGTTCAGCCTTATTTATGCGCAGGTCGTGTGTGCATGTGGGCGCAGAGCCTCAGAGGTGCTCTCTCTGGTCGGAGGGAGACAGTAGGACAGTTGGCTGAGAGCGCAGACTCGGGTGTCAGCTGGATCGGGTTCTGGTCCCTTCCGTGCTGTTCACTGGGCCTGTGACATCATGTGATTTCCCGAGCTCCCTAGGACTCCGTTCCCTCACCTGTAAAAGGGGAGAAATAGCATTATCTACCTTGCGGGGTTTCGCATGGCGCCTGGCATGTAACAGAGCTCAGTACTAGGAGTGTCTCTGTTATTCATGTCAGAGGGGAAGCACACATACGACGACATGCACGGGAGCTCGCGGAGGAAGCAGTTACACCTGACCATGGAACGGGGGCCGGGCAGTGATGTGGAGGTCCAGACATTGGAGCAGGGCTGGGAAGCAGCGGGAGCAGGAAGGCCCAAGAAGGCTCTGCGCCTTTGTTCAGGGTGAACACGGCCTGGGAAAGGTGGTAATGGGAGAGGGAGTACGGGGGGAGATGGAGGTGAGGCGGGAAGCTCCGAAGGGTCCAGGACCTGAAGGGGCAGGGGTGCCAGGCCGTGATGTGGCCATAACTGTGGCGATGGTGACCAGTGTAGCAGCAGCATGGGGTGTACTGCAGTCCTGGACCAGAGCTCCCGGAATGGCCCCGGGGGAGCGTGGTCACCGAGAATGTGCCGTCCCTGTCACTTCCTGCCTTGGACTCAACACGGTGCCTGGGGCTCCCCCGTGCCCTGCGTCAGGGGCTGGCACAAGCCTGAGTAATTTGTGTCTGTGTCTGAGTTCCTTACCCACATGTCAGTAAACATGATTACGGAGAAGACACGAGCTGCTTATGAAGGAGGAAGGAGGGGCATGGGAGGCCCCCTTCTCCCAAAACGCTCTGCTTGCCACTTTCCCCTGTGTCCCCCACCCAAGTGTGGGTCCCGCAGGCAGGACGTGGTGACTGGGAGGGCTTTCTGTGGGCTCTAGAGGACGCACAGGACTTGTGAGTCACTGCGCTTGTTGGTTGGCATTTCTGGGCGGAGGTGTTTTGAATTGTGCTAACAAGTGATGTGAGGACAGGAACGTCCGTCTGTCTGTAAATCACTCTGTGCCATTCTGCCTATAACCTGTGAAATTCCTGCCGGCCTCATGAACCAGTCTGTCTCCCGCACTAGATGCAAGATTGTAGCCGAGCTCATGGACCCGTTAGCTCTGAGTCGCTGAGGTTGGCAGCATGTGACCTATGTCAGTGACGTGGGCGGCTGATCTGTGTGGCTCAGGGGAGCCATCAGGGGGATCGTCATACTCCGTGGCTGGGGTTTGGGTGATGTCCCAGGAGGGAGTGCCTGGCATGTGGCATTGCCGTAGGATGTGGAATCATTCAGAGCACTGAGGACCCTGGTGGAGGGCTCCCTGACTCTGAAGGGCGAGCAGGGCAGAGGAAGGAGAGGATGATGGAGGAGGAGTATTTGGAGAGGTGAGGGTACTGACAAGGGCAAGCAGGGATGCAGAAGCCAAGGGAGGAGAACTCCAACAGGGGCGAGGAGGGAGGGGGCAGTCAGCATCTGGGGCAACCGTTCTCCCTCTGTGGTTCTGGTCGAAGGTAGAAACCAGATTTCGGGAGACTGAAGGATGAACGGGTGATAGGAGAGAACACTATTTTAAGAGGGTTTTTAAGGAGCGAGAGTCTGCGAGACCCCGTTCAGTGTGCTCTCTTCCCTTCCTTCCCGACGCAGCCGCACGTTCCTGTGCCAAATGAAATTTAATATGGGTTTTTTGTCCCTCTCTTTTTAAAAAAGGATGTTATTTATTTATTTGACAGAGAGAGAAAGAGGGTGTGCACGAGTTGGGGGAGCAGCAGGCAGAGGAAGAAGTAGGCTCTCCACTGAGCAGGGGGCCCTATGTGGGGCTTGATCTCACAACACTGGGATCATGACCTGAGCCGAAGGCAGACGCTTCACCGATGGAGCCACTTAGGTGCTCTACCCCTCCCTTTTTAATTATTAATTTCCCAAATCTCTCCACCTTCTGAATTTGCAGCTTTGAGAACACCTAGCTTGGCTGACGCTGGGTCTTGGTCTAAATTGCCCTGGAGACCGCAGAAGCAGGAAACAAAGGAATAGAACGGAGGGTCCGCCCACGGAGGGCTGGCTGAAGAGCTTGCAGAAATTAGGATGAAATTCTAAGGCTCGCTCTGGGCTGGGAAAGGAGGTACAATACATTTGTGATAAAAACGGATGTACATGTCAATGCTTTTATGAGAACAGACAGTTTCTGAAAGAATACAAAGGAAATGTGAGCAGCGAGCACTCTGAATACAAGCGATTTTGGTTTTATGGGCATTATTTACTTAGACTTTTTTTTTCAGCTTATGTGCATATATTACTTTTTCAACAAAACACAAGTGAATAAATTTTTCTTACTACTTGGAAGAAAAGAAAGCCAGCAGGAAGGCACTGTTCCCGTTCACTTAGACGTGAGCTGGTGGCGCCGCGCAGGGTGTGGGGCTGTCACTGCAGGATCCACGGTCTGCTGCGCAGGGGGGGATCCCAGTTCCCGGTGCTGGCCCCGCCACCTGCTTCCCCGGCGTTCGGATGCACTTGCGGTCAGTCACAGGGGCCTCTTTGCTCCTTGAAGACCCACGACTGCCCGTGACCATCTGCCTGGGGTTAGCCGGACACCCCTGTCCTGCTCCTAGACTGTCTAACCGACGGGCAGGCATCCTCTCCCGCCCAGAGAGCCTCCCAGACGCGCCCCTCCCAGGCATTTCACGTTCCCCCTTTGTGCACAAGCCCGCACCCGTTGTTATGCACTGGGCTTGTCTCTGACTTCTCCGGGGAGGTCAGTCCGGGTTTCCCACACAGGATGGACACACTTCGAGTGTGAGGTCTGTGCTCTTCTGCCCTGCTCCCGTCACCCTCGTGCCTGCCCCGTGAGGCTATGTGTGCAGGGTGGGCGCCCAGCAGTCGTGCTGGGTAAACAGGGAAGAAAGAGCTTGACGGGGCCCCAGCGGTGCCCCAGGCCGGTTCCACCCTGATGGTCCTGAGCGCAGGAAGCGCGGGTCAGCTGCATGAACCGCCCTCCCTGCCCCGACACCTCAGCATCAGCGTCAGCGCCTGGGGCCATGGGCACATCATTGGGAAGTTAATGAGTGCACATAGCATGTAGTCAGCGTGGGGAATGTTGATCTAATGCTCTCTGTGCAAATGGGGTGTTGTCTGAGAGGGAGGTCATGTTCGAGCACATCAGTGCCAGCCTCTGCCCTTCTCTGGCCGCCGCTCACACCAGCGCTTGGCACGGTGTGCACAGTCACACCGATGCAGGTGGACGGTGGGGAGGCAGGCTGTGGCTGCTGTGGCTGCTGCCCTGGACCCCTGCCTGCACCCCCACCCTGCACCTCTGCCCTGCACCCCCATCTTGCACCCCGGCCCCGCACCCCCCTACAGCCTCCTCCCTTCGCTGGCCTGCAGAGTCATCAGCAGTAGCGTGAGGGACTCACAGTAGGTGACTTGGCCTCCTCCAGGCTCTGCTCTGACGGTGGAGCTCCCCAACCCCAGCTGCGACCAGTGAGGGGTGTCTTGTGACCCGTGTTTTGTCCCCCTTGCTTTCAGGAATTGTGTCCCAGCCCCCAGTTCATTGTGGACGGAGCCACGCGAACAGACATCTGTCAGGGGAGTCTGGGTGAGTTACTGGGGACTCTCCATCTGGGGCAAGGCTGGCTGTGTGTGACATGAGTAATGGGACCTCACGTCCTGTCTGCGATATTGTGTGTGTGTCTGTGTTTCTGAGATGGTGCTCCTTGCGTGGGTCTGCGATGCTAGAACCGTGGCTCCCCAGGGCCATCTCTCCAGGCCACGGAACCCCCTTCCACGCGGGAGCAATGGGCCAGGATTGTAGGTGCCCAGTGGACAGCCGCGCCGGGCGGTGCTTGACAGTTGTGGCCTGTACGTGGACACCATTCACCGGATGGAGCAGCCACATCTGCACAACTGTGGGCTGGCCCAGCAGATGCTTTAAAATGAGTGAGAAAATGAGAATCCCGTCTTCCCAGCTGAGCTCCCTTTAGGGAGCCCGGGATGGTGGCAGGACCGGGCGCAGAGACGCAGGCGCCGGAGAACAATCCTACCCGTGAAGACCAACAAAGCAAACAGAAGTCCTGTGTCCACGTGGGCCTGAAAACCCTGTCCTCTCACAAGGTGCCCTCCCTTTTCCTCCTTATTCCAGCCGAGAAAATGCGTTCTCTTCCACCTGCTAGAAGCCTTGATGAATCCGAAATTCACAGGCATTTTATTTCAAATTCTTCCCACGTTCTGGCCTTAAGGAGCGTTGCTCGCAGATACCCCCTTGGCCGAGCTCGCAGAGCGTGAGTGCAGAACTGTGGGAATGTTCCGGGCACCCCACACGGTCATGCTCCCGCTGCCCAGAGCCACGGCCTCTGTGTCCCAAGCCCTTGCACCGTCCGAGCCGTTTGTGTGGGGCTCACAGTGTGGGGGGGCTGGGGTGGGGTGGGGTGGGGTGGGGCCAGGGCACAGCATCCTGGCCCTCCTTGTTCTGCCTTTTTACTTTGAGCTCAGTGTTTAACCTAATTAGCATGTGTCTCAGGGAAACACAGCTCCGAACGTACGCTTTTAACAGCTTCTTGCTACAGATGTTTTAACTTCGGAAAAGCTATTGAATAAGTGCCTTTTAATTGCTGGCTTGCATAGAGGTTTGAATGGTTTTGAGCAAGGAGAAAAGAGGGCTTCCGAGGAGCCTGGGTGTTGCCATGGTGAGTACGGGCAGCTGGCCGGGCACAGAGGGACTCAACTGCTCTAGAATTCAACCTGTGGGAAGGAAGTGGGGACACCAGCAGGAGCCCCGGGGTCAGCCCTGCTGCGTGCTGGCTTTTTGCATGAATGGAGCAGAAGGGGGCTGAGGGCCTGTGGCCGGGAGCGAGGCTCCGGCAGTGGAAATGTGGCTGCTCCTGGGTGTGGGGGTGCCGGGGGTGCTGGAGGTGCCGAGTCACAGTGCCGTTAGTCAGCCAGGCTGCCTTGTGTGGTGGGTGAGGGTTCCCCATCAGAGAGCAGTGCCGGGTGCCCCTCGGGGAGACAGGATGCGCCGTCAACAACGTGTGTTCAGAGTGCTTGCGTCTGACACCACACAGTGGGGTCTCCTCCGGGGTTAGAACATGTTCATTACTCTTGCTTGCTGTTATTTTACTAGTGTTTTGAATTCATGACCTTAGACACTGGGAAGCTGTGCTGGGACAAGTCTGCTTCCTGCTTCCCATCCTTGGATGCCCGCTGCCCCGTGTGTCTGAACTGCTCCTTGTCCCGTCAGCTCTGTCTCTTCCGCTGTCAACGACAAGTGTCGTGGCAAATGCTGTCCTGTTGTGTGGGGGTGCTGGTCATTGCGTGGCAGCAGTGGTCCTGGTGGGCATCTGGCTCCCTCCTGCTCAGCCAGGCCATCCTCCCAGAGGCGGGAGCCCCTTAGCAACCATCAGAGGTAGTGTTTGGCCAGCGCCCAGGGCCTGGCTTTCTTTGGAGACGTGATTTTAGGTGCGTGAAGCCTGGGAAATCTGTGATGCTGAAGATTCGATTGCTCCCAACAGCTGCGTGGAGAATGGGGCCTATGCCCTCTTATTGTGGGGCTCGGCCTCTGCCAGAGGAGAGCGTGGCTTTGGCTCCATACCAGGAGCTAAGTGGATGTGTTTTGGGAAACATGGGACAAACAGAAGCCCCCTGGGTCCGCAGGGCTGGGGCTGAGGAGGGGCACCGTGCTGGTCCCAGCCTCTCCTTGCTCCGTCTCCTTGGGGGACCCACAGCTCACTCCATCAGCATGGCCTCCATAGATGCGAGGAAAGCTCAGGTCTCTGCGATGGGGTAGGGCTAGGTGCATTGTTCCCTGCGAAGAACCTGGGCAGAGGGCTGAGGGGCATCTGTGGGATGGAGGCTGGCCACAGAGGAGGCCAGGACTGTAGCCTGGGGCCCTGAGAACCCAATCCAGCTGCTGTCTCCCAGGTCAAAACTGTCCAGCTTTGCCTCTGCAGGGGTGCAGGCAGGGATGAGGCCTGGCAGTGGCACGGTTTAGAGGGAAGGAAGAGTGGTATAGCTATGGGGCTTGGAGGGCCTGGAGGAGGCCTGGTGGTCACCCTGAGATGGCTTGGTGCAGGCGTCAGAGCCGAATCACGCTGGCCTGTGAACCCCAGGGCACACCGAAGCTGGATTTTGACAAACAAGCCCATATGAGCAGGTCAGCATCCATGTCAGGGCTGGATGTGTGGTGGCACAGTGTTGCTTGCTCCCTGGACAGTTCCCTGCCTGCAGCCTGTCTCTTGCTGACCGCAACCTGTCTCCGAAAGGTTCCCCTTTCTTTTGGATCAGTGTTTCTCATTGATTCACCTTTTTGGGTGGTTTCTTACTTCTTAAAGGCTGGCTCGTCTCCAGCCTCCCCATGATGGCGCTCAGACATGAGGTAGGCCAGAGATCCCCTGGGTGATTCCCGGGGTTGTCTTGTGATCCCACTCAGTTATGAGGTGCTGTCTGCCCGGAGAGAGTGTGAGACCCACAGGCTAAGGGCTCAGTCCCACGAGACTGTCCCCCCCATATCTCAGACCGCAGGCTCCTGTTCCCATTGTCCTCCCCCGTACCCCCCTGTGCTTCTGACCCATCAGCTGCAGATGGAGGGCCTCACGACCCGTCCCTGGGAAACATCTCACTCCCCAGAGCACGGGTTCCTACCAGAGATCCAGCTCAGGCACAGCCAGATGGAGGAGAGGCATGGGATGAGGTCTGGGGAAGGGACGCTGATTGCCCAAACCTGCACATGTGCGCCAAGGAGCACTGTGAGCCCCGGCCTCTGGGTATTTCTGAAGGCTTCATGACAGAGGCCTGATGGAATCAGGAATCACCACTGCTGATGGGTCCCAGGGTCAGGGGATGAGATGGCTCTTAAATGTCCAACCCACTCACTGGGGTTGGTTCTCCTGGCAACCATTTGGGTCACCTAGGGGCTTTCCTAAGCCACCTCGTTAACATAACAAAAGAACTGTGCAGAAGAGGACTGCCTAGCCTCTCTGGAGCTCTGAGCCCAGAAGCAGATCTAAGACCCAGCCTGCGTTTCTTTTTATAAATCACAGCCTCCAGGGCTGGCTGGTACTTATGCCAGAGTTGTCCTTGGGGTCCTGGGTGGCCCTAGGGGGGTACAACTGTGCAGGGTCAGGCCTGTTCTTCCTAGGGGGCTCCCAGGCCCAACCCTGCAGCCACCACCACTCTGGGGAGGGACCAACCTGCCTGGATCTCCTTGCCATCAGTGGATGCAGAAGTCGCTGAGGCTGCCGTCTCTCGTTTCTGCCTCCAGGCTCTGTGCCACCCTCACAGCCCCCATGAATGCCCTCCGCTTAGGCTTCATCTTCAACCAAGTAGTGGCTTCACTGTTATTCCTGCTCCTGTCACTGATCAGCCTCATAAAGGGGCTACTGCAGAGATCCCAGCACTTGACCTCATCTCTGTCCCTGCTTCCCTCACCTGTCCTTCAGCCAGTGGCCCCGGGGCAGCTCTACTTCTCCCCTTGGCAATTAGGAAGTGCCCAATAAGCTGGACCCTGAGTTCTTGCTACCTATGATTTATAATAACACTAGGTGTTCAGACCTAAAGGGAATTTCTGATTTAGCACTTTCTGTTGTAACAAAGCCTAACTCAGGATGACTGTCTCTTGGTGGACTTAAAACCAGAGCCCCTCATTGTTAGGGCTCGGGTCTGTTTGCTATTTACTGGAAGTCCTGAGGCCTTAGGGTGGAGGGGGGGAAGGTTCTAGGGGGTCATTATTTAAGTGTAATTTTAAAAAATCTCTTTATTGTTTTAATAACTATTAAACCCATTACTTGTATTACCCAAATAAAACATAGGAAGAACAAAGCTTAGGTAGTTCCCTGACTTTCCCAGAGGTCAGTGACCCAGGACCCCCCCATTCTAGCTCTACAGTTAGTCCAAACTCTAACCCACAGCCAGATCTGACTGGAAGGTGGCTGGCGAGGAGGGACTCGTCCATCAAGGTATTTCCCAGGTTTTCCACCCACCTTACTCGCCACCAAAAGCCTCTTGTATCCAAACGCCTCTTGGCTGCTTCTGGCAATTAAAACTATGGTCCAAGGTCAAAGCCATGTCCCTATGGAGAAGAACCCAACGATTGTGCCACAGGCTTCAAGGCAGGTCCCCAAACATGTTCTGAGCAGCAGAATAGAAGTCCATCCCCCCAAGAGGACTTTGAAGGGGCGTGTGCTGATTTGGATGTGTTCCTGAACCAACAGTCCACTCACGCCTGACAGTCCCTGGCAGGAATCCAAACACCCCCCCCTTGGAGCCCCGCGCTTGCCCGAGTGCCAGGAGGACCTGTGCAGTGTCCTGAGTGAGGCAGATGAAAAGAAAATTAAGCTCCTCCAACTGGGCAGCCCTGTTTGATGTCAGCAACTGAGGGACGTGGAGTTTCCGTGCCTTGAATTGTAATGCGTGAGGAGTTTCTGGGTGGGTGGATGGAGACAGCTCAGCAGGGCTCTCGAGAACATCAGAGGGGCTGCGAGGATGCGTGTGTCCTGCAGGGTGGATGTCGGAGGGGCTGCAGAGTGGTCACTCTGTCGGATCCCTCCGGGGCCTGTGCTGGGAACCGTCACTCGCCATCTCTCCTGCAGCAGATGTTGGCGGACATGGGAGCTGTCATGCCTAGTGCATGTCCTCCGGGTCCCCCTATGTGTCAGCCTCCTGCTGGGGGTGCCAGACCAGGAGTCCACATCCCTGCTGGCTGGAGGGCCCCGGGAGGTCACCCCGGGAGGCCACCAAAGCGCTACTCAGTAGCGGCTGCTCGGGTGGGTGCTGTGACCCGGTGCACAGAGCTTAGGTACTGTCCGGTCTTAAGGAAACACAAAGAGACAGAGTGACTCGTGGCTGGAGAGAAGGGGCAGGTGGCTGAGCCGTGAGGTCTTGCTGGGGGAGAGAACAAAGCAGCCACTGCCCAGGGGGAAAGGCCAGGGCATCAGAGTTTGCCTGGAGGGCAGGTTCTTGGTGGGAGCAAAGGAATGAAAGCTGGAGACATGAGTGGGATCCGCCCTGTCTTCTTTCTTTGCGCTCTCCACCCCAACCATTGGTGCTTAGGGGTGGAGTGGTCAGGGTCCTGTGATGTAGGGGCGGGCAGAGAACATTCTGTCCTGAGGACGGGACTTTGAGTGATGCAGCAGGAGCCACCCGGGACCTTCAGACACGGGAGGATGATGGGGCATCTAACCTGGAAGGGGGCGAGGTGACATGGGCTGGACGGAGCAGGGCGCTAAACGTCAGACTGGGCAGGGACATGCGGCAGGCCTGACCGGTGTGTCCCTGTGACTGGGTGCAGGTGACTGCTGGCTGCTGGCCGCCCTTGCCTCCCTAACCCTGAATGAAGGGCTGCTTCGCCGCGTGGTCCCTGGGGGCCAGGATTTCCAGCAGAACTACGCGGGGATCTTCCATTTTCAGGTACGGTGCTTGGGGCCCATGGTGACCCTGCAGCTACGTGGGGGTCGGGATACAGCCAGAAATCTGGCGTCTCTTTGGACTCCCTCAAATCTTCACCCCTGGTGGCCAGCTGCTGACCTGAAGTCTTCCCGAGGGTATAAACAGTGGAGTCAAGCATGTTTCATAGCTCAAGCGTGTTATACACTGTGTTCTTAGCATAGAGCAAGTCAGAGAAAAGAAAACATTGTTAGGAAAACCGTAAGGAAGAGGACACCCACGGTTCAGGAAGGTCCCCCGTGTGTCAGCCAGCCCTCGCTGCTCTGACCGTGCCATTTGGGAATCCTTCCCATGGGCTTGGGTCCCTCCCACATCCCCAAACCAGAGACCCCCAACGCGGGCGCCTTTGCTTATCACTCACACGCTGGATGCCACGTGTCCTGTGTTCTCTGGCCTCTCTGGTGGGTGTGGATGGAAGACGCAGATCCTGCTCTTGGGGGGGGCTTGGAGCTCGGCCCTCCACATGGGGTGATGTCTGAGGGGCCTCCGCCCCATGTCCCTTGCCCCCCAGTTCTGGCAGTACGGCGAGTGGGTGGAAGTGGTCGTGGACGACAGGCTGCCCACCAAGGATGGGGAGCTGCTCTTCCTGCACTCAGAGACGGGCACCGAGTTCTGGGGAGCACTGCTGGAGAAGGCCTACGCCAAGTGAGTAAGCGGTACAGGGCCGGGAGACCCCTGTGTCCCCGAGGATGGCACCTGCCCCACCCTGAACCTGGGGTGCCTGGCCGAGTCCCCCCAGCACCTGGACACTGGGGCCAGTAGCTCTCGGCTCAGCCCTGCCCCCATGAGGTGTGGATCAAGGTGGGGGGGGTCAGCCCTACAGGTTCTTGGGGCCTCCCCATTCTCCTCCTTCAAATCCCAAAGTCAGTTCCTAGGTTAAGGTGAGTTTTTCAAACAACCATGATGAGGAAGGAACAGATGCACTTCGGTGCTGAGGCCCCGTCCAGCTCTCACCGCCCCCTGTCTGCTGGAGTTCCATGCAGGAAGCCTTCTTTGTGGGTTCTCCTGATGTGTGTCGCCTACCCTGTCCTGCAACCCCATACCTTTCCAGCCTTCTTCGCGGAGTGAGCCCCCGGGGCACTCTCTCTACCCACGGCTGCCCAGGGTTCCAACCCCCAGGAACCCAGGAAGCCAGGGTCCGTGCTGGGAAGTCTGCACTTGGCTTCCTACAGGACTTGGAGGTGGGGGTGTGTGGCTTGGTGGGAGGTAGCCAGAGCTCCCTGTCAGCCCAAAGCAAAACTGGCAAAGGGCCCTCTCTTATCTTCCAGCCCACTCTGCATCCTAGCACAAGCCCACATGGGCCCTCCTCTGCAGATGACACACATTTTTTCTTTCCCTGCAGGCTCAACGGTTCGTATGAGGCTCTCACTGGAGGGTCCACGGTGGAGGGGTTTGAGGATCTCACTGGAGGCATTTCTGAGTTTTATGACCTGAAGAAGCCCCCAGCCCGCTTGTTTCAGATCATCCGGAAGGCCCTCCGTGCGGGGTCCCTGCTGGCCTGCTCCATTGACGTGAGTCTCCCTGCTCCCCACTGCATGGCAAGGAAGGGGTCACAGCAGCATCTGGGGCTGAACTGTGGGCAAGTCTGGGGACGGAGGGGTCCCAGACCTTATTAGTGGGTAGCAAGTGGGTACATCGTGGGAGTCGCAGTCTGCAGTGCCAGGGACTGGCCCAAGAACGGAGACCTGACCCCTGGATCCAGCATCCCACCTTTGCTGCCCCTTCCCTGCTCAGTGATCATGAAGCTTTAGGAAACAGATATATGGTGGGTGTGGGGGGGTACCCGATGGAGTTGGAGATCCCTGAGAAGAAGGGGAGCGGATCTGGAGCCAGGGTGCATGTGCTGCCTGGGTGGGGGGGCTGGTGGTCTGGGCCCCGGGGCGGCATGGACACTGGAGCTGGCGTGTTGTTCCTGCCCCTGTCTGTCCCTGACCTGGTGGCCTTGGGCACGCAAACAGTACGTCTCTGCCAAATCTCAGTTCGAGGGTTTGCCTGGTGGGGAGACGATGGGGGGCCTAGAGGGGGGGCCTGCGGATGAGGAAGGGGGAGACACGGGAGAAGCAGTCTGGCCCAGAGCGACCTTCCCAGATAATTGGCCTTCTTCAAGCAGCAGGGAGTCATTCGGGGACCTGAGGTGACGCCCTGGCGTCTGGTGGCATTTAAATCCTGTAAGTCATGCTCCAGCCCCCGAGCCACATGGCACCTGCCTGGAGCTGCAGGCCTGTTCAGAGGTCACCGAGGTCACCATTGCACCTTCACCCCAGTGTCCCCCAGCGGCCAGCCCCGACAGGGTCAGAGTCAGGGTCAGGGTCAGGGCCATCCTCTGTGGACTTCATCCCCAACCAGGTCTCCAGTGCAGCTGAAGCAGGAGCGGAGGCCACCACCTGCCAGAAGCTGGTGAAGAGTCATGCCTACTCCATCACTGGGGTCCAAGAGGTAAAAGCTGGAGGAGAGGGGAGGGTAGCAGGTTGTGATACTGCATGCGTCCAGGTCACCACAGAGAGACTCCCATCTGCTGAGGTCCCTCCCTGGCTGCCCAGGACGCCACCCGTGCATGGGTCCCTCTTGCTCATGGGCCCTTTGGACTCTTCCCCCTTGGAGATGGATCCCGCTGCCCGTCTGTGCCTCAGCTCCCTGGGCTCCAGCGACATGCAGATGAGACGGGCTTGGGGTGGTAGGGCGGTTTTGGAGGAGGTTGTAGAGATTGTCCGTTAGATTTTCTATGTGGGTTAAGAAGTGCATGTGCACAGGTGGAAACCCGTAGGACCCCAAAGGGGATAAAGGCAGTGATGTCGGCTCCCCCAGGATGAGGCCCAATGGAGAAGGAGCCGTGCTGCTCCTTCCTCTCCAACCCAAGCAGAAAGCATGCGCTGTAGTTTTCACGACGTTTATTTACTATATTCTGCCCAGTTGGAAAAAGCGTTTGCAGTGACTTACAGTGACGTGTGCAGACACAATCAAAACACGAAACTGAAATCCACCAGACAATGCAGGCGAGAGACAGGGCTGCCCTCGAAAAATGAGCTTTGCTCTGGGCTTAGCGACGGCCAAGCAAAACGGGAAATGAGACGGGATCTCAGTTTTTGTTGTGTATGAAAACCCACGAGTGTTGTAAGTCACCAACACGCTCTTCTGTAAAGTCATTTCCCAAGCAGAGACTGAACACACGTGTGTAAGCGTGGGCGAGGGCATGACGGAGGACACGGAGGGGAGTGGGACACCCAACACCTGACATCCTTTGTGTGAGTGTGTGTGCGCGGAATGTGAACACGGGGGCTCTAGCGGGGAAGGCAGTAAGTGTGAGCTTCCAGGTGTGTTTGCAGACACGCTCTCTGGGTGCCCATGCCCCCTCCACCACGTCCTGACCTCAGTGACCTGCGCCCTCTGCGTCTAGGATTCCTGAGCTGTCCCAGAGAGGTAGCCACGGCACCCAGCTCCTGGGACAGCCACAGGGCTTCAGGGCGGTGATGGTGTGTTTGCAGTGTTTGGCGCCATGTGTGCTTCCTCCAGAGGGTGCTCCCCGAACGCTGGCCACCGTGCTCTGTGGCTTATTGTCATTTCATCTGGTGGGTTAAGAGCTCAGTGAGTCTTAGTCAATTACAAAATTTGAGTGCATGTGAAAGCCGACACGAACTTGTTTGTGAGCCAGACACATGGTTTGTGGAAAACAAACCAAATTGTGGAAAACAGAGCAGTTGGCCATATCTGGAAAACGTGTTAAAACAAGGGCGTGGCTCTTTGGGGACATTTGGAAAGTGTAAGTCCTCAGGGAGCAGACGGGGGGTGGTGGTGGACATGGGGTCGCAGGCTGTGGGGAGGACGCAAGGATGGGGGCAGACGTGGGGGCGTGAGGGAGGTGCTGGGGCCTGGGGCTGGGGGTGGACGTGGGGTGCGGGGGTGGTGGGCATGGGACAGATTCGGGGTTGTGGGGAAGGTGTGGGGCCTGGGGCTGGGGGTGGACGCGGGGAGTAGCGGGTGGACGCGGGGATGCAGTGGGGGGCAGGCACGGGGTGTGGGGCAGATGCGAGGGGTCGGGGAGGGAGGCGGTCACGAGGGCGTGGTGGGGGGTTGCGGACGCGGGGGTGCCGGGCAGGGGAGCCCAGAGGCTCAGGTGCTTCCGCATGTGGACCTTGCAGGTAAATTTCCGGGGTCGTCCCGAGAAGCTGATCAGACTCCGGAACCCGTGGGGCGAAGTGGAGTGGACAGGGGCTTGGAGTGACGAGTAGGTTCTTGGTCTCCATCCTCACCCCGTGCTGTGGAAAGGCGGCTCACAAAACACAGCGCTCATGAGACCTGGGGCCCCGTGAGCACGGCCGCATTTTCAGAGCCCAGCAGCCGGGTCAGGAAGGAGAACTGCTGGGCTCCTGCTGAGCAAAGCACGCCGCAGGCAGCTGGAGTCTGGCCTCTGGGTCTCTGCTTGGCCTTTGCAGGCTTGGCAGCTCTGTCTCCAGAATGTTTTCCTGTTTCCCACCTGCCACACAGTGGTGATTGCCAGGGGAGGCCAGACCCGTGGATCCCGCGCCTCCCACTGCAGACCGTCTCTCAGACAAAGGCCAAGCCCCCAGTGCCCAGTGGAGGAAGCAGGATCCGGGGGCAGACAGTGGCGGGCATCTGGGAGGGCTGCTTGCTCTTTCCTGACAAGGTCACGGGTGGGGGGGGCAGGCAGGCTTCCCTCACCCAGGCCTCCTGCCACTGAGGAAGCACCTGGGAAATGGGGTGTCCCTAAGCGCTCGGGAAACGCCCTGTTCTGCCCACCCTTGCCCGCCAAAATGGCAGGACGTGGCCAGTCACCGCATACTTCCCTTCAGGTGTGTGCCACAGAGAGAGGTAGGTCCCGAGGGCAACAGACGCTGATTCCGCTACCCGAATTGGAGCAAAACCCGAAACCTCCTTTCCACCAACTGCCCAGGAAGGGCGCCCCCGCAGAACGAAATCAACGCTCTGACTTTTGGCCATTTCAGCGGACAGCTCTTTAGCAAGCTGCCCAGAGGGCTTCTGTGACCCCATCTCCTTCCCTGACAACCCCCCCCCCCCAGTCTCTGAAAGGCTGGGCAGGTGCAAAAGGGGTGGTGTCGGGGGGGTGAGGGCCGAACTCCAGCAGCTGGAGACACAGCTGGGACCATTTTTGTAGCAGCCGGTGGGGCAGGAGGACACTGGGTCTCTGAGCCACAGCTCTAAGTCACCCCAATGTCCAGTTAACTTAAACAATCTAAATTTGTCTTAGGCTCAAAACCCAATTGGGAGATTTGATTCAGATCCAGAATTCTCTAACTTGTCTAATCTTTGTTTACAACAAGAACATTCTGAGATTTGGGTCTGATGGGTGAAAGTTTCCCTGAGCTGAAGGCGTCCTGGGTTCCCTCCTGCATGACCCCTGTGGTCCTGTGTGGCTGGACTTTCCTGGGGGAGGGTAGAGTGCGTGGTTTGCTGAAGGCATCCAGGGAAGGGACATTTTTATACCATTCGGTTCCTAGACGCTGCACACTTATTTCAGGAGACCGAGCTTGGTAAAGGTCAGGCAGGAGGCTGGAGACGTCATTTGAATATACGTCTATGACATATATGGCCATTGCCACGGAAAGGCCATAACAGGAGGCCTCACGGGTGACACGACTTCAGGAAAATTGCTGCCCGACTGGGCCTGATGGCTGTCACTGGCGGCTCGGGAAACGGATGGTGCACCTATGCCCAGAGAGTGTCTGACTCCCCCAGGGTCCTCACCTGAGGGATGAGCCAGAATGACAACCAGCCCATGGACCAGGGGTGCACGCCTGACAGGCAGCCTCATCCCTCTTCTCTTGGACCTGCAGCCCTGTCACGGAGTGTGGCAGTTTCAGCTAGAAATGAAGGTTCCCTGGCAGTGAAATTAAGGCAATGTCCCAGCTGCATGGCTGCGGTCCATGTCGTCGGTCCGCATCCCTCCCGGGATGTGTGTCCCCCTCCCCCACCACTGCCGGCCTGCTAGGGTCTGGCTCATGACCGTCTCTGCCCTCCGGGGGCCGTCTAGCTTCAGGAAACTGTGTGCTGCAGCGAACCTTTCACAAATGACCGCCTTTGCTTCTCTTTTTAAAGATTTTAATTTTTACGATTTCCTCCAGTGCCCCAGAGTGGAATGACATAGACCCCAGGCAGAAGGCGGAGCTGGATAAGAAAGCGGAGGATGGCGAGTTCTGGTGAGCACGATCTGCAGGAAGTTGTCCTTCCCAGCAGCTTCACTCCCCCGGCAACCAGGGTTTCAGGAAGCCCATGTGGCTCCTGCTGGGGGCGTCCTTCTTCTCCCCCTTCACCCTTAGGCTGTCCGACCTCAGGGACTGCATGTGTCCCTGTCTCTGCTGCCCCTCCCCCTCATGAGGCAGAGCACCAATCCCATCTCAGCAAGTTGGGCTTAGCCATGTGACAGGGCGACTTCCTTTGTGGGTGGGCTAGGACAGATGACAGGGACGTCCCTTGAACATGACATGGTTTAGGGACATCTCTGCTGGGCAGACTTAAATTGGAGGACTTAAGTCTCTGCAGATTCCGAAGTGCCTGGCCCCGGTGGCAGGGGCCCATTTACTGTTCTGTCCCTCTGCCTGGTTGTTAGACGTGCGAGGGGCGCTCTCTAATGAAACAGAGATGCCAACGGTAGCCAGGGACTTGGACAGTGGCCCTGTAGACATGACAGGGTCAGAGCTGGTCCCTTGCTCTGTCCTGGAACCTGCCCCGTGAACCCAGAGCCCTCTGATCCTTCTGCCCCCAGGATGTCATTTTTGGATTTCCTGGAGCAGTTCTCCCGGCTGGAGATCTGCAACTTCTCCCCAGCCTCCCTGAGTAGCGAGGAGCTACACAAATGGGACCTGGTCCTGTTCAATGGCCGCTGATGCGGGGCTCCACCCCTGGGGGCCACACCAACTTCCCAGGTGAGCTGGATGGAGGGCTGCGGGGCCCCAAGTCCTTTTGGCCTGTCCCCCCTGGGCTGCGCAATGCCTCGGCCTGTTCACTGGCTCCTGGTGCCCCGCAGGGGCCCAGCTTCTCCCTGGGCTTGGAGGCCAGGGTGGCAGGGTGGACAATGGTTCTGCAGCCCCCGGCTGAGGCTGGAGCTCAGCCAATAGGGTTCTGTAGCCTCCACGCTTCCCCTACCTGCCCCTGCCCCCCAAGGATGCCTCGTGCTCACTGTGCTCCTTTCTCACTCTTCTCCTGGCCCCTGCTGGACACGCATCCCCCTGAGATGCGTGGACCCTGTGTTGCTCCAGTAGATCACGCCATGCTAAGTCTGTGTGCCCTAGCTGAACCCGGAGGGTGGGGTAGAGCGGCCTGAGCCTGGGGGTCCGTGATGGCCACTCCTTCCTCCTATGGGAGCCACTGGAGCTCCACCCCGGGAGGATATCTGGGCAACCCCTGCCTCTGCCCTAACTGGGGGGCTCTCGTCTCACTGTGGGTGGGGAGCCCTCCCCGGTTCCCTGGACATCACTGACGCATCCGACATAGGCTCCTCTCGGCCGAGACAGCCGAGGCAGCAGGAAGAAGATGCAGAAAAAACGACCCACCTCCCGAAGGAGAAATAAAGGAAAGCAAAGCCTGCTCCCTCTGCCCCCCCCAGCCCCCCAGCCCCTCTGTCCCCCCAGCCCGTCTGCCCCCCCAGCCCCTCTGCCCGCCCAGCCCCCCAGCCCCCCAGCCCACCCAGCCTCCCGCTCAGGGCTCTGACGCTGATCATTGCAGGGCTGTGCTCCGAGTCCTAATAAAATCCCATGTCCGTGCAGGCTGGGTTCCGACCACCGTGTGTCTCTTCTTCACTCCCCACCCACCGCCCACCGTCCAGCCCAGAGCTCCGCGCCTGGCGGCAGCTTGGCTCACCAGCTGCAGGGCCCTGGGAGGCTCGTTTTCCTCTGTGGCGCGGTGTTGCTTGGTCCGCACAACGCAGGGTTAACGCCCACCAGGCAAGGCGCAATGTAAACCCATGGTGTTCTGTAAGTGTAGGGCATTATGTTTGTAGCTCATTCTCTTCCTCCAGTTCTGTTAAGGAGTAAACAAAAAATGTAGGGATTGCCATGACGTTGCATTTGGAAGAAATTAAAATACGTCCGCCATTAGCGAGCGCTTAGAAAACGGGTAGGAGATGGGCCTGGATTGCTTTGGCAGCGCGGAACCGTTGGGGGCGCCCCTGAGGTATCCGCCCCCAATCACCGTCTCCACCCCATTGGCACAGTCACCTAGTCACCTAGCTGTCTGGAAGGGACCGACTGTGCCTGGCCCTTTTGTAATGATGTTCTGTACGTCCACATGGGAAGCTGCAGGGACTTGACCTTGCAGTCCGCGCTTGTGCCCCAGACAGTCTGGACGTGAAGGTTCTGGTGGAGAGGAGGGATTGAGTAGGAAACGTTCTGGTTAAGTCCGTGGCTCTTGGTCTCCTGTGCATGCCTTGTTATCTCATCGAGTTGGACCCTCATTTAGGGCATGTGAGGACCACCCCCACAGGCTGTCCTCCCCTGGGCGACATCAGTATTTCAAAACCGCTGAGGCCCGTCTTCTTCATTTACGCACTGCTGCCCAACTGTGTGCACTCCCTTGACCCGCTGGACCTCTCTGTGCCTCGGAATGTGTAGTCGCTGTTTTGAAAGAGTTTTAAAAAGTTCTCTTTGAAGGGAAGCCATCTTTTAGAGTACCCATAGGTGGTGTGGCTTGTGTTCTTTTTAATTATCTCTCATGCATATTCAGTGACTTACCAGGGAGAGATGGTATCTCAATGCTCCAGCCATCTGGCTGAGGGGCAGAGGGTCAGCCCCCACGGCTGGAGGGGACAGACGCCCACCAGACCCGTTGTCTCCAGAGCCTGTGAGCAGAGGCCTCCTGAGACGTGACTCCCCTCACACCCCGAGATATTCCTCCCTGAGAGGGGCTCATCTTCACAGGCCAGGAGCTTAGAACTGGAAGACTTGGGGGTCACTCGTGAGCATTCCAGGGCAGCCCTGGCCCATCAGACCTCGAGTATTCCCAGTCAGACGGCGCTGTGCAAAGTTTCCGGATGCCACGGGATGCGTCTGCCAGTGTGTGGGAGGGGAGGGGGCAGGGAAGGAGGGCGTGCTCGCCACGCTGTGAGGAAAACTTGCCCAGGCCCACTGACTGCCAGCCGCGCCCTCTCTGGGGCGACCAAGGCTCTTCCCTTGTGTTCTTTCCCGCCTCCTCACCCCTCAAGGGGGAAACCACGCCCGGCGACCTCCTGGAGACCTCCAGCCACTTACTGGACCAATCCCCAGTTAGGAATCCATCTGGCCTAAGTGGATGACAGCCAGGAGGGGGGCGTCGGTGAACCCCACTGCATGGTGCTGCTGGGTCTGATGCAGAAGAACTGTCGGTGCCGGAAGAGGATAGGACAGGGTACGCTCAGCATCTGCTACGCTGTCTACAAGGTACTTGGAGCTGGGTCACTTTTTACCGCACATTGGATGTCTTTGGTTGGACGCTGTTGGCTGGGAATCGGGGTGCATCTTTCCTGCCACTTGAATGGTCCTCATCAAGCACTCTTCTTGCCCCCCTGAATGCCTCTCCCATTGGCCTTCCGGAGGCCTGAATTCCACTATTAGAGATTCATTCCTATGGCTCACATTTCTGCTGTTAATATTCAGATGCGAAATTCCTTGAACTCTGCCTGTCATCAAGGGCTCAGGTTACTGCTTTAGACTTCCCAAGTCTAGGCTTCTCAGGGGACAGGAGCCAAGAAAGGGGGGCACAAGGCATTTGAAAGTGGAAGGGAGGCTGGGTATGGGAGGCTGTAGACTCTCCTTTCCTCCCGAGCTGGGCGACCTTGAGACAGGCAGGCATGGCTGGGGCGAGGGAGCCACACAGCCACCTTTGGTCTGGGTGCCTCTGGCTTGGGGACCACAGCCCTGTCCAGGCTGCAGTGCACCTCACAGATGTGTTGAAGCAAGGCCTTTGGCGCTCGATAAGCCCAGCCAGGAACAAATCACAATCTACTTTTTATACTGCCAACGACTCCTTGTAACAAATTCCGGAGGGATTCATGGTGGCTGTCGTTAGGTAATTTTGTGAAGAATGAATTTCTTGAGAAAGATACAATTTTAATCAGGAAGAGCAAGAACCAGCTGGAGGCCCAACATCTCAGTATACATTAATGCATGATGAAGAAGTGTTGTGATAAGAAGCCAGTTGCCAAGCTCATAGCCCCTGCGGCCCCTTTCTTCCCTCCACCTTGGAACTTACAGTTTTAGAGTTCAGGATGTGGTATGTGCATCTCTCATGGTGGAAAAAGGTTGAAACCTAATCCTGGCTTGATGGCGGGAGAAAAAATTTCAAATAAATACACCCACTTCTCTCCCAGCTTGGCCCTTCCACCCCACCTAGAGCCTGATGTCCCCAGACCAGATCCTGCTCACGGGGACGAACCCCCGGAAGGTGCCCTGCGTGCATTCAAGAGTGTCCACCTGGAATCATGGGGGGCACCTGGGGCTGTAGGGGGCACCTGGGGTCATAGGGAGCACCTGGGGTTTTAGGAAACACCTGTTCGTAAGGGGGCACCTGGGGTCATAGGGGGCACCTGGGGTCATACGGAGTACCTGGGGTTGTAGGGAGAACCTGGGGTCATAGGGGGCAATTGGGGTTGGAGGGACCACCTAGGTTGTAGGAAGCTCCTGGTCATAGGGGAGGTCACCTGGGGCCGTAGGAGCAGCTGGCGTTGTAGGGGACACCTGGGGTCATAGGGAGCACCTGGGGTTGTAGGAGTCACCTGGGGTTGCAGGAAACACATGGTCATAAGGGGGCACCTGGAGTCATAGGGGACATCTGGGGCCATAGGGGGCATCCGGGGTCATAGGGGGCACAGGGTTGTAGGAAGCACCTGGGGTTGTAGGAGGCATGTGGGGTCATAGGGAAAACCTGGGATCATAGGGGTCCTGGGGTCATAGGGGACGGACATGTGGGGTCACATGGAGCTTTTGGGGCCATAGGGGGCACCTGGGGTTGTAGGAAGCACCTAGTCATAGGGGGGCACCTGGGGCTATAAGGGGCACCTGGGGTTGCAGGGGCACCGTTCTGTGACCCCTATAACTTACTACTAAGGCTCCGTGTCCGCAATCTGGATACCTGTGTAGGTCACCAGTTGGGGAGCAACCCTGATGCCCCAAGGCTGAAGAGCCCCGCCTGTCTGCCTGGTCCCTGTCCCCTGTCATTTTCCTGCTGTGACCACAGGCTCAGGCCAGGCAGGCTTTTCACTGGGGCTTGGGATCCTGCATTTCTTTCCACAGACCTCGCCATTCTGGGTCTAGGTGCCGGTGTGCAGGTCTGAGAGCTGTTAGCTCTCATCAAGATCCAGCTCATCCCTCCTGAACATGTGGGGTCCTGACCAATCACACGCCTGGAAAATAAAAAATCCAGCCCCTCCCCTTCAGACTTCCAGAGTGAAGTGATCTCAGTCGGCCTCGAGTTCACCTAGGACAGTCTGTCTGCAGGATGTGGGGAGGGTCGCAGGGCATGGAGGGCGAGCCTCGCTGTCGTGGATGACTGCTCTTTCCTTCTGCTCCGCAGGTCCCCAAAGAGGTATGTGAGCACTGACTGGGGTGCCTTCCTTTGGGAAGATGTGGCTTGGCGGCCTCAGAGGGAAGTGGGTTCTCCTACACACTCTGGTGAGCCAGTGACCCTGGCAGGTGGCAGAGATGACGCTGGGTCCCACCCCAGTGGGACCTCCCCCCCCCCCGGGGGGGGATAGTGGTGACGTTTGCCCCCGTGTGTCTGGTAGAGGGCATGCCCCGGGGTCCTCTAGCCACAGGAACAAATGTCCTGATCTCTGATAAGAAAAGGAAGCACCAACTTTATCTGATTGGCTTTGGGCCCTTCCATGTTTCCTCAGTGACACAGCATCGTGTCACACTTAATATCCAGGGTTTCCTGCTGATGCTCCCCTGGCTCCCCTATCCCTGGCTGGTAGAAGGGAGAGCCCCCACAGGCAGCGCCTCTGGGCAGGGGAGGAGGCCTGGCCCGTGGGAAGCAGTCTCCCCGGGAGCCCCTCCATGGCTGCACCCTGGACCCCTCTGGGTATGGAGGCTGCATCCCAGATGTTTCACTGCAGAATCTCGGGGGTGATTCCGGCCTGCAGCCGAGGTTGGGAACCACGGTTCCATGGCGGGCCCCCTCTGGGGTTCACTGTGTTAATGACGTGGGGGCTGTGCCTTTCCCGTGGCATCGTACCCCCCACTTCGCTGGTCCTCATGCTCCACCAGCTCTGTGGCATGTGACGAGGGGCCCACATCCTCAGGACCCTGTCGGTGCCGCGGGCCACCTGCCTGCTGGTCCCGGACTCACGTTGCATGTTATGAGCTCACGCGGAGGTAGTATGGGTTAGAAAATCAAAATCATTTGTCATTTCACAACTGTTGGAACCCAGTGTCCCAGAGACAGACCAGGTGTGGTCAAGGGTGTAGACACAAGGGGACCCTGTGCACTGTTGGTGGGAATGTAAATTGGTCTAGCCACGGTGACAAACATGGAGGCTCATGAAAAAAATAAACACAAGTACCACATGACTCACTAATTGCTCTACAGAGTATTTATTTGGAGAACACAAAACACTACCTCAAAAAGAGAAATGCACTCCCATATTCACTGCAGTATTATTCACAATAGCCAAACATGGAAACATAGACCTTGGGATCATTATGCTAAGTAACTCAGACACAAAAAGACAAATACCAGGATCCTCTCATGGACATTCCACATGGAAACAAAAAAATACTGAACACATAGATACTGAGAACACATTGATGGTTGCCAGATTCAAGGATGGGGGAAGAGGTGAACGTGGTCAAAATTGCCATGCTTGAGTGATAAAAATGCCTAAGTCATGGAATATTCTGTGCAGCATAGAGACTAAACCTAACCCTGCAGGATGGGGTACATGTTCCCCGCTATTTGAAAGTACATTTTTCCTAAGAAACTGTTCACAGCAGAATTGGTGTAAAGAAGGAGTTACCATTAAATTATACAGAAAACTAGTTGATACAAAAGTTGGGTATTCATCCTGTCTGATGGCTGCATAATATTCCATTGTATTTATGGACTGTATCCTCTTTATCCATTCATCTGTTGAAGGGCATCTTGGCTCTTTCCACAGTTTGGCGACTGTGGCCATTACTGCTATGAACATTGGGGTACATATGGCCCTTCTTTTCACTACATCTGTATCTTTGGGGTAAATAGCCAGTAGTGCAATTTCAGGGCCATAGGGTAGCTCTATTTTTAATTTCTGGAATCTTCACACTGTTTTCCAAAGTGGCTGCATAAATAATGAATCTTGCAACACTGAAAAAATAAAATAAAATAATTAAAAATTAAAAAAATAAATAAATACTGACAGTACATATATTTTGGGGGGGATTCCTTAGACATTTTTAAAAATTAATTTATTTTTTTCAGTGTAACAGTATTCATTGTTTTTGCACCACACCCAGTGCTCCATGCAATCTGTGCCCTCTATAATACCTACCACCTTGCTCCCCCAACCTCCCACCCCCCGCCCCTTCAAAACCCTCAGATTGTTTTTCAGAGTCCATAGTCTCTCATGGTTCACCTCCCCTTCCAATTTCCCTCAACTCCCTTCTCCTCTCCATCTCCCCTTGTCCTCCATGCTATTTGTTATGCTCCACAAATAAGTGAAACCATATGATAATTGACTCTCTCTGCTCTGACAGTACATATTAGAAGAAGAAGAAGAAGAAGAAAAGAAAAGAAAAGAAAAAAGCAAAGCAAAGAAAAGAAAAAAAAAGAAAAACTAGTGAGCATGCTCAAACTCCAAAAATTCCTTCTCTTTGACCTTTCTTAGGCCTCAGGACATAACATCCTAACAGATGCCCAAAGAAAATGGAAATAAAACAGCAGATGCTCACAGACACAATTCAAAGTGCTGGCAGCTGGATGCAGAGAGTAGTGCCCAGAAAGGAGCTGAATGGGGTGCATGCCACCTCGGTGGTGGTTCCCCACAGAACAGATACTGAATGCGATGCTCACTTTTCAACTCTTTTCATAAGAGGGAAATCTTCTTCAGGTTTTTTCCTATTACTGAAGCTGAGTAATAACATAGATCTTTTCAAAAAGCCAAGTGTCTTACCATGAACTTTGAGAAAAGTTAGGGAGACTTTTACTTGAAAGTTGCTAAGGGGATGTTATAGGTTCTCCTGGACACAAACATCAGCAGATCCACTGTGAAAGGCACCTGCCTCAGCAGGAGTAACAAAGACTACCTCCTACCCTCTCCTCCGCCTTGCTCGGGGAAGGAGCTGGGAGTTACCTCAATTTCTCCTTTCTCCCATTCCCAACATCTAACCCATTGGCAAATCCTGTGAGTTCCATCTTCAACAGGTTCCCAGAACAGGGCTAACCACTCCTTCCAAGACCAACAGTCTGGTCCACGCTGGAGCCCATCTCTTGCCTGAGTTTCAGGAAAACTTCACTGTTGACCTCCCTTGCCCCTCAACCCTGGGACTTCTGCTCTCAGCATTGTAGCCAGGATGGCCCAGTGAAACAGGGTCCCATGTGGTCATGGCCCTGCAATGGCTGTCACTCTACCGTCACCTCCCTGAGGTCATGTCCTAAGCTGTCTACTGTGGCCACAGGGCCTTGTTGCTGTTCCTGGACATACCTCGTATGCTCCTGCCCCTAGGCCTTTACATATGCTTTTCCTTCCATTTAGAAGGCTCTTTATGTGATATCACTCACCTTCTTTAGATCTTGACTCAAGTATCACCTTCCTGGTGAAGTCCCACCTGGCCCCTCTGTGGGTAGCAAGCAATACCCCCACTCTCCCGTCAGCACCCCAGCCCTGTCTCCAGAGCAGTTATATATTTTATAGTTCCAGAGCAGTTATCACACTCACTAGTCCATCTGGGCAAGGGAGAAATAGAGGCCTACATGGATGATTTCACCACTGACTCCTTCTGATTTCCTAGTCCAGAGCTCTGGGGGGGGAAAAGGTGACCAGAGCTCTTGCACAGCCAGGATGTCCTGCCAAAAAGGTCCAACGACTGCATCCTGAACACCATCAGGAAAATGAGTGATAAGAGGAATCCAGTTGTACATGAAAACTGAAACCAGACACCTTCCTTAATTACAGGTGAGCACATACACTTCCTCTCCTTGCCTCAGGTGCTCATCCGAGGAAGCTGAGCAGAGAAGCATCCCAGGGTCCAAATCTCCCTCTGGCCAAGGTCCTGGGAAACAGAATCTCTCCTCTCTGCACCAGCCACCTGTGATTGAAGTCCAGCATCCTCCTAAGGTGGGGCAGAATGGTGCACCAGTCCCTCTTTCCTGGGACATCATCACAAACTAGGCTTTTGAGCAGTTTTCAGGAAGGAACCTGCACCAGCCACAGCAGCAGGCCACCCAGGCTCAGCCTCAGTCCCGCACATCAGGCCCTGCATGGAACTGGAGCTTTATGGAGACTGGTGGCCTCAGAGCGTAATGACAGGAACTGAGATTTCAGTTCCAAATGAAAACTGGCCTCTTCCCCACAGCACAGGAATGTGGAGAGAGGACTTCTCAGGGGTGTGGCTCTGGAAGAAGTGGTTCTGTTGCTTCCCACCAAGCCCCCTGCTGAGATGAGGGCTTGAGAACCAAATAGGAAGCAACTTTTGAATCACATCTGCAGCAGAAGGGCTGGCCAGGAAGCAAAGCCCTGTCCCTGGAGCAAGCTGGCCTGCACATCAAGAGTGACGGTCCACCCCCATGGCCTCACACTCTCCCAGCTCTCTGATCTGACAACCCTGCCAGGCTCAGACTTACACAATGACTCATTAGACCCAGAGACTGTTTCCCACTCCAGCTCAAGGCTTCTCAAAGAGAAGCAAACTCCAGCCTCAGAAATGTGCTCATCATTAGCTCTGAAATTTCCTGGGTTGTGTCTACACTGACCCAAACAGTTGTCATAACCAGATCATTCCTCAAGTGCCCTAGGGTTTCAAACCACGTTCAAGCTGCCTTTAAAATGGCAGGAGCTGGCCCATTTAGACAGACCAGCCAAGTGACTCTGTGTGGGAAACTCAGACAACATCCTCCCTGAACACCAGAGCGTCCAAGTCCAAGCTTCAAACCTTCACTCCTTGGGCACTGAGCACCACATCAGCATGAACACTGCCCTTTCATATCTCTTGTCTCCCATTCCTTAAAATCATAAACCAAGCTCCAATCACCACTCTATTTTCCCTTCAGAGAAATAAGGAAAATGATAGCATAAAACCACATATGTGCACAGCACACTTTGATCCAAATAGAATTCCTTGTTCTTTCTCATAAGGGTAGCCCTACATTACACATACAATGAGAGATGCCACAAGTTCAGTCCTCATATATATATTTGACCTTGTGTTTTTCCTTTTGATGTTTGTATCTCAAAGTCAATATCTAGATTGCTTTCTTAAAATAACAAGTATAATAATGACATGGGCATGTAAAGTTTTGGGTCTCTACAACCAGACAATATGGTTCTGGTTCAGATAAGGATGAACACACAACCTCTTCCCATGAAGCAAATCCCTCAAGGATCCTGACACGCCTCATGGATGATGAGTTCCTTTGCTCCACGGAGTTGTCTGAGTGCAAAGAATACAGGCACCCTGCAGGGCTCATTCTGTTTTCTTCATAAATTCCCAAGTTCTTTCTGACGACTAATGGTTCAAGAACTTGCAAAACGGATATGCTGCTTCTGCATTAACAAAAAGGGGGAAATGTAACCGTCCCTCAGAATGATAGCCTGCTTGAAATATCACTAAGGAGAAATTGTACTGGTCATGCAAGCATGCTTGACGATGACCTTGAGAAAACCCGAACTAGCAGCAGGCCTCCGGTGGAGAGGAGGATACGCGTCCTTGAAGCCCAGCAGCTCAGGGTGGAACATCGCCTGTTTCCCTTTACCATTGTCTCCCCTGCCTCCTGAAAGCCTGCTGTTAAAATAATCCCTTTATGTGGCTTGCTCAGCCAAACATTCCATGCTGCTGGGCCAGGCACAGCCTTCTCTGTTTACCTGCAAGACTATGGTCGATGTAGGACTCCCATTCCTTCTGGTTGACCTACAAGACCCAAGACTAATGCATAACCTCCTCGTTCGTTGGTTGTGATCTTGTATCTAATCCATATGGGACTGAGGAGTTTTGGGGGGGACAGTCCTTTCCGCGTCGTCCTTGCTCCCTCCCTCTCCCAGGTGACTTGTTTCTTCCTCATTCTTCTCCTGAGTGCCATCAGGAAGGGGCCCCCAAATGCCTGGCAGAGGGAAGAGATGCACGGAGGGAGGCCTGGTGCTTGTATGAAGTGGGATGTCACTCAGCGCTCAGGGAGCTGTCATACCCTCAAGGCAAAGCTGTCCTCCTTTGCCCTGAGCCACAATCTTGGATGCCAGACCCATACTCTAGGCCAGGAGTGTCTTTACATCGCCCTAGGGCTGTGAAGCAAGAAGATTCCGTGGGGTCCCCAGTGGGAGAGGAGCAGTGCTTCCTATAGGCAAGGGTGAGTCTCCCCAGTTTGCCCTCCCCAGGCCAGTGTTCTCCCAGGCCCATCCCCGAAACGGAAAACCTACTCTCTTCAAGGGTCTGTCCTTCCAGCCCTACCCGCTCCGCTGGGCCACGGGAACCTGGAAACGGTGGCGTCTGGCTTCCCATGCCAGCATCCATTCGGCCCCCAACTTTTGCCCACATGACCCACAGAAGAGACTCAGGAGAGCTATGCAGAGAAAGTAGAACAGGCTTTAATTAATGAAATGAACACTACCTAAAGGTTCTGAGAGGAACGTGGGGAGAGGGGAGGGGAAATCTGTGGGCAGCGGCAGGAGTCCCAGGAGCTGTGGGACTGGAGGCCAAAGGGACACGATCTCCGTGTACTGTCCCAAGGCCCATGGCCCCTGGGATCACAGACGAGGCCTCAGGCCCCCACCTTCCTTAAAAATGGTGGGTCAGGGATTGGGAAGTTTTCCCAATGTTGGATGGAAGGCTGGGAGTCCGGTTTTGCTCCAGTACGAGGCTTCATTTGTGTCTCCCATTCCACACTAGTCTTGCACCGGTGTCACATGGAAGTACACCACTAGATACGTCTCCAGGTAGCTATTGGCTCAACCGAGCCTCTGCCTCTTGGGCCCAAGGAAGTGGGCTGTGATGGGGGAGAAGATGGTTTCTTGCACGGTGCAGCTCTTTTGCGTCCTCTTAGGTGCTGGGCACGGGATGACGGGTTCTTGGTGGCAAGGCTGGTGTGGGCCGTGCTGACCACAAAGGTGGGGCCGCTAGGAGGAGAGGCCAGGACGCCCCGGTCCCCACGGGCAGCCTTGCTGGAAGTGCAGCCATCTGATCTGGAACTCTGCTTGGTCTGGTGCCTGGGGATGTGACTGAAGGGAGGAGCACTCGGGGCTCCTGACACAGGCTGGTTCGTTGTGCTGGCTCCAGTGGTCCCTGACAGGACTCCAGGGCAAGCCTGGGCCCTGTGGGCCACTTGGGGCCCTGCTCGTTGCTGCTGCGATGCAGAGTGCCCCAAATCTGGAGCATAGATCGGCAACATCATTTCCTCTCCCCAAAACTGGGGGTGCTGCCGAAAGCCCCATGCTGATGGGGGCCGGCATTTTGGTGCCAGTTGGGGGGCCGGGGTGC
Organism: Mustela erminea; assembly: GCF_009829155.1. NCBI lineage: Eukaryota > Metazoa > Chordata > Mammalia > Carnivora > Mustelidae > Mustela > Mustela erminea. The sequence continues at coordinate 31,192,005 of NC_045630.1, forward strand.
TGGCTGTTGGGCCCAGCATGAGACACAGCGCCAGACAGCTGGGGGGCCGCTGTCAAGGCAGGGGCAACGGCAGTGGGCTGGGATGTGCAAGAAGATGGCTTGTTGCCCGGTGAAGCTCTTTTGCACCTAATCAATCTCTGGGCACGGGATGATCCCAGCAAATATAGACATGCTGGGGCTTTTGTCTTGCTGGGACGGTGTCAATATCAACAAATACAGCTGTGACCATCCTGCCACCTCAGATGGTGTGGGGACCCTTCGCTTTCCCTGGTCTTCACGACCACGCTCAGACAGGGACTGCCTTGGTGTCTCGAGTGGGTAAACTGAGGCCCCTGGGAGCCGAGGAGGGACCAGAGCTCAGCCTCCTGCGCCTGGGGTGCCAGCAAGGGGCAAGGTGGGCTGGAGGTGATAGGAGCATCTGCCCGGACAGGGTCTGTGGCGACGGTCCTGCCCACCTGACAGCCCCACACCTGCTGCCCTCTGACTGCTCAGTGTCCCAACACTCGCCACCCGGACCCGTGTCCCAGCCACACTGCAGGGGGGCAGCGGCCGAGCCCGGGCAGGGCCGGGAACAGGTGTCTTTGCACAGGAGAAGAACTGCCCGGCCTCCCCGACATCCCTTCTGCCCACCTTTGCTCTTCCAGTTTCGGTCGACCGCGTAGCCCAGGTGCCTGGTACACTTGCAGTTGAACTCGGCCACCAGGGAGCTGTATGGGTTCTGGATCAGCAGGATGGCCGAGTCAAACATCTCAATCTCCCTGTGGCCGCTCTCATGGGTCTTCTCGCAGATGGTGCGCCAGCTGCCAGTGGTCCTTCTTGCCTTTTAACCCTGCGGGGGAGACGTGAGGCCGCTGAGGATGGTGATGGACCCTGCCGTGGCAGCAGGCAGAGCTGAGCATACCTCCAGGAGACCCCACAAGTCTAGACCCTGCAGGCGCATGCCTCTGGGCATCTGCAAGGCGATTTCCTGCAAGCATCGCCAACAACCCAAGAGGCAGTCATGGCCTCAGGCGTGGCCAGAGTGGGCAGGACACCTGCCAGGATCGCAGGGCAGCACGGGGTTCTGGGCCCCTGGTGCAGCTGTCCCTGTGAGGCCGGGCTTCCAGCCCCCGCCCAAGCAGTGGGCCCTGGGGTCCTGTGGTGGGGTCCCAGCCCTCCCCACCCGTAACAGAGTCATACATGGGTCAGCAAGACGCTGTGGGCTCGTTCAGCGGTGGCCTTTATGCTGGGGATGGAGGGGCACCTCCCAGGAACTAGGACTAGGGGGCTGATCAGGGGGTGCAGCCAGATGTCACAGAAGGACCCCCAGAGGGGTGCACTAGAACCTAGACTCCAGCCATATCCTGACAGACCCAGGGTCCACCAGCCGGGGACCCATGCTCCATAAACGAACATGCATGTCTCCTGGGCTCTTGGGGACAGCGACGAGCCCCAACACCATCTGCTTCGTGAGTGGGGGAGGGGGCATGCAAAGGTGCAGCAGGCAGGGCCAGGTTCTTTGATGCTGGGAAACAAGGCCTCTGAGTCCGGTTTGCCTCCTGGAACCCAACCTAGTTCAAACAGATCTCTGCCCCAGGCCTAACAACTGTCAGCCTTCGCCGGGGCTCCTACTGCCCAGCACCGGGAATGAGGGAAAGAGGAGCCAGACCACAGGCTGTAAACACGGGATCAGGATCGGGATCGGGTCCCCAGCACCCCAAGACCTGCAGTGTCTTCTGTGTGCGGCGGCCTGTCCCCACAGCAGCTGCTCTGTGTGTCCCATGGGCCACAATCACCCAGGACAGACCGGGTGCCCATGCATGTCACTGGGGGGTCGGTGCAGAGGCCAGCGGCCACCCCGCACCAGTCCCATAAGCCTCACAGGGGGAACCCCCAGGGCCATCACACGTGGCCACGCCAGCCACTTGCAGAGCAAGACCACCAGCTGTGCAGATGGCTACGGTCCTCTAGACTAGCCATTGGCCAGCAGCCCGTGCCATGGGACTCCACGGGCGCCAGGCCACAGCAGGCAGGACCCTGGAACAGGTCATCTGGCTGCCCCCCTGGGGGTGCCGGTAACACTCAGAGCATAAGGATGAGCGACCGGCTTTCTTGGCTTCTCCCACCAGACCAGAGCCCCCCGCCAAGCTCAGGATGCTATGGACCTGGGCTTCTCTTCCTAAACCATAGTCCGGTCAGGAATCTGGATGCAACGGGGGTGACACATGACGGCGGACTGACAGCCCTTCACTTGGCTGGGGTTCTCGGTCCTACTCAGCACAGGGAGGCCTCTCACTTCTGCAGGGAGAGACTAGGGGCCACACAACTCCAGGGTCCTTTGCACCCATCTTCAAAAAAACAGCGCTTTGAGGAGCTCCTTCTGGCCTCCCAGAAAATCAGAAAAACGAGCCGGTGACATCTCACAGAATTACTGCGGGTTCTGCCAACAAAGGGAAATTCGGAAAGTGGTCATAGCCTGGGAGCGTAAGCCGCCAGGATGGATGTCCCGAGTCCCAGGCCAGCCGCAGGGCTGGGAATGCGTTTGCAGTGCTGGTTCCCCGGCCCCCAGGACTCCAGGCCCTGTGGCTCTCACTCACCCTTGTTGTACAGGGTCCCATCGAAGCTGTAACTCCCCGTGTAGAAGCAGGTGACGTGCTCAATGAGGTGCCGCGCCCACATGTTCCTGGCTCCCGGGAAGCTCGGCAGAGCCACAAACACCTTGGCCTTGGTTGGCAGAAACCGCCGGTCTGTACAGCGAGTGTCTGAAAGGCCAGAGGCTGACCACCGACCGCCCCACCCGGACCCACTGCCCCCGTCTCCTGCTTCATCGATGAGGAAACCGAGGTAGTTCTGGGGGGGGAGGGGCGGCCACCCAGACTTGTGCCCAGAGAGAGCTCCGGGGATGATGAGGCCTCCCACAGCCCGGGCAGGGAGCCCTGGCTCCCCGCACAGCACAGAACATTCCAGATTCTGCTGGAGGGTGGTGGGGCCCTGCTTCATGGCTCTCCTGCTGTTCCTCAAAGTACCTCCGTCCCAAGACCCAGGGAAAGGTCAGGTGTGTCCTGTGTCCAGCTTCCAGGGACAGTGGTGGCCTCCCTTCTCTACCCCAGGACGCATGCAGCCGCACTGGTCTCTCCAAATGCCCAGAGAGCACACACGGCAGACATGGCAGGGAAGGCCCCTCACACCTCATGCCCAGTGGCCGAACTCACCCTGCACGGGCTTCTGGTAGACCTCGCAGTATCCAGCCAGCCTCTGTGCCTTGGGTTCCTGGCCACATAGCGCACTATCCACGGCATCCCGGAGGCTGAACTGAGGTGTGGGGTAAGCACAGTAGCACTCCCAGCCCCACAGGATGGCCAGGGGAAACTTCTGCCGGGGAGCAAGGGGGGAGAAGCATTTGGGGTGCCCACCGGGGCCAGGCCTCCCGGCTCCTGTCAACATGGATGGTGGCCATTCTTCCCGTGCAAGGCCCACTAGCATCTGCCTTGACCTCCTGTCATGATCTCAGGGTCCTGGGATGGAGCCCAGTTTGGGCTCTCTGCTCACCAGGAAGTCTGCATCTCTCCCTCTTCCCCGCCCCTCCTCTCTTACACAGAGGCTCTCTCTCCAAATAGATAAATAGATCAATAAATAAATCCTTCAAAAAAAATAAATAAAAGCTCACGTTTTGGCAAGCTTTCATGTTGGAATACACTAGAGAGAAATGACATGTTTTCATTACCATAGCATACTCCCTTTTATTTTAAGCACCTTCAGGTTTGGCTCAGGTATTAGAAAGGAGAGGATTCCCATAAGGAAGGGGGAGCTCCGTGAACTGTGCATTTTGGCTGTGTTGGTCTCATGATGAGTCTTCGTGTGTGGCGGGGGAGGGAGGCAGGGGCAGGGTGACCGTTCCCACCCTGTGTCATCAGGGCCACTGCTGCTCACGGGGCTCAGGGGTGGGACTGAGCCTGTTCATCCCGAAGCCTAGAGTCTCCCCTTTCCTGCACATCACATCACTGTCCAGGGGACCAGTCCCTTGAAGTCTGCCCTACCAAATGCCTAGGTGAAGTCTCTCCTGGGGGACATTTGTAGACACTCTCAGCTACAGAAAACACAGTGAGCTCAGACCAGCAAGGGCCCTGGTGCCCTGTGGCTCTGTGCCCTGGGGATGTCAGGGCCAAGATCCCGTTCTAGAAGCTATGGGGCTTCCTGGGTCCCAGACACCCAAGCGAGGGGGCCTCCTCCATCCGTCTCTGTGCCTCCCCCATCACTGCAGCACCTGTGTGTGCTTCCCAGGTTCTGGTTGGACAGCTGGAAAGGGGGGCCCTGCAGTTTTTAAAATGGACGTGGGTCTTTAGAATCATTGAGACCTATTTTTATTCGGTATTTAAACCCTATTTCCTCTCTGAATTATTTTGGTCACATCAGTTTTCCATCTTACAGTGACTACTTTCAAGGGCCTTCTGCTTTGTTTCAGTCATGACATGCCTTTGCTTTTTGATATTGATGTTTGAGTCATTTGACTTTCTTGCTGTTCGTTTTCACTTTATTGTTGGAATTCTCTATTTTCAGAGGGATCTGCTTTTAGCTCTGGGAATGTAGGTTTAGTGAGTCAGTGACCAATCTTTATTTCTGATTCTTTAGGTCCCTAGATACATGTCCAGAGGGCCATTTTTGCCTTGGCCTACAGTTCTATCAGCAAATGTTCCTATTTATAGTCCCAGACAGCAGGCTCACAGGGAGCCTGGGTGAGTGTCACAGACTCCCTAAGCTTGTCCTTAAATAATAAATAAAGGATAAATTAAAATAAATGCTAAATAATAATAATGATAATAATAAACAAAATAATTAAATTAATTTTAAAATAAAATTAATAAAGGAAAATAATAAAATAAAAATTAATAATAATTAATGCAATTAATAAGAAATAAATAAATAAATTGATAATTCAAGGCAGAATTTTTGGGACCCCTGACTGTCTATGTGTGAAGCATCTGCCTTTCCTCAGGTCATGATGCCGGGGTCCTGGAATGGAGGCCCGCATTGGTTTCCTTGCTCAAAGGGGAGTCTGCTTCCCCCCCCTGCTACAACCCCTCCCCCTGTGCTCTCCATCTCTCTCTGACAAATATGTAAATAAAATCTTTAAAAAATTTTAAGGCAGAATTTTAGAAATAACCTCTAAAAAGACGAGCTGCCCGGGTGGCTGATTCGGTGGAGTGTGTGATGCTTGGTCTCAGGGTTGTGAGTTTGAGTCCGCCCCCCCCCCCCCCCCACGGTGTAGAGATGAATTCAGGTATGAGAAATAACTCTAAAAACAAAGAATTTTGTCATTTTTTCTACGGACAGATAAAAATCTATATCCACATATAAAAATATGTGAGCCAGGTTATGTTGGGACTCCTGTTACTGAACAATTGGAAAGCATGTTCAACTCCATGGTCACAGACTATCCAAGAACACAGCTGGCTCCTGGCCTGGGGGGAACCGTTTTCAGCTGCTAACTGCCAGGGAAAGAAAGTCTCTTCCCAGGCCAAGTTTTCAGCCTCCTGAGCCCCCGGAAGCATGTCTGTGGCCTCAGGAGCTCTCATTGCTTGAAGTCTCTGTGTGCCCCTGGTGTGGGTTGGGCCATGAGCAGATGAAAGCTCTGGTACTAGGCCAGCCCTGGACACAGGGAACGGTAGATGAAACCCACTTTTGCAAGCAGGTACAGGGTCCCACCAAACTGCTATGCAGATGAGGAAGAGACTGACTAGGACACAGTGGAGGTGACCTGCCCACTGGGGACCTGACGAGCAGCCAGGAGGAAGGGCAGGATCTAGATGGCCTCACTGTATCCCTGGGTCGCTGCTCCTCCCCTCTTTCCTATCTGCCCTGTTTCTCTGTGTGTGCGTGTGCATGTGCTTGTGGGTGTGTGTGTGTGTGTGTGTGTGTTGTCAGTCCCCTCTGTTCCTCTCCCCTACCACCTCCTTCTGCAGTGCTGTCCCTTCTCTGCTTCTCTGTCTGCTTGCTGCCCCATCTTTCCCAACTACCTGCCACCGTGTCCACGGCAGTCAGCGTCATCTCCCAGGCCACCTTTCTTGCATGCTCAGGCCAGCACCCTTAAAGCCCAAGCTGTACTGGGAGAGTGGCAAAGGGCCCTGTGGGGGACAGGGGTCCACCCCGCCTATGGGCCACACTGCAAATGTAGCTGTCGGGGTCAGGGCCAGGCTACAGGGAACAGGCCCCACTCAAGCCCCAGTCCCAGTGTGGGGGCTGCTCACACCTTCTCCCCCTTCCCACCTGTGTCCAACAAGCTCTAAGACCTATACGGATGAGGGAAGGTCAGGGCCTGAGCTCTAGCCAGGCCTGCAAGCCTCTAGGACCCAGCTCTCAGCATGGACTCAGGGTGGCATCAGCCTGCCAGCTGGGTGACCTGGGACAGGCTGTGAATCATCTGCGTGTCTCAGCGTCCCCAACTACGGAACAGGGGGGAGAAGACTCCCTCCTTCTTAAAGTGCCTCTGAGGACTGGATAGGAATGGACAGACATGAAGAACTTGGCACGGCAGTTGCCGCAGTCAGTGGTGAGAATTCGGTTCCGAGTGGCAGCAGCAGCGAGAGAGAAAAGCCCAGAGAGCACCAGGAATGCCCACTTGGACCTTCACCCTGTTGCTGGATTAATCAAAATGGGTAAAGAACCCTAAAGGTCTTCAGAGCATCTCCTAGAGGCCAGAGTCGCACAACATGTGAGCCCACGGTCCAAGATGTCACCCAGAACCAAAGGGCCTGACACCCAGGGAAGGAGGCAATGCAGGCACTTGCCCAGGGAAGAGAAAATGCATGTAGCCCTGCCATGCCCGGCTGATGGGTCTGCAGGGGCGCAGCTATGGGACCAACTCTTGTCCCTTAGTGCTTCAGGCCCAGCCAGGGGAGATGGCTGGCACCCACTGCACTCCCGTTCCCCTTCCTCAGTTCAGCCTTCAAGCCCAAGAGATCTGTGAATCCCCCAAGGGTTGGGAACGAGGGAGTTGACCCCCCCATGGCGCCTCTGCAGGCCTGATTCTTGCACTGGGCGGTGACCCAACAGAAGCTGTGCGCGTGCACAGGGGTTCCTGCACGCGCGCTCACTCCTCAGGTTCCAGGTTCTAAAGCTGTGTCCTGGCAACAGGCCCCGCATTGTGCTCTAGGCCTTCAGCCGTGACTTGGCAGCTGAAGGAGAGCACTGCGAGCCTAGTTCGCTATCCTCAGCGTCTGACCTTACCGGACTGCTCTATGGGCACCTCCTTGAGCAGGCCATGCCCCTCCCCCCATCCCCGGGCTCTGCGGGGTCCGCACCTGCCAGGAGGGCTGGTCCGCCCCCACCGGGCTCACTGTGGCCGCAGACAACTCTTGGAGGCCAGGGCTCGCCCGGCGGTCCATGCCCCAGGGTCCACTCACAGGCGGTCCTCCAAGTACCCCGCAAGTTGGCATCCGCGCTCCGTCCTAGCAGCTTGGAGAAGGTACTCCGGGACCCTGGCGACCCCGCGCTTTCTTCTGGGGCTTCTTACCTCCTCCTGTAGGTGGGGCTGCCGGCTGAAATCAGTGCTGTCAGATGCCAGATCACAGACGTCCTGCCGCTTCCGCTCCGAGTCCATCGTGGACACGGTCACCCCCTGTCTGCTGCAGAAGCGGGTCATCACTGGGCTGCGGCCCTCAACACCCAGAAATGACCATGGTGACTCCACAGCGGAGCAGGTGTGCAGAAATCCCAGACAGAGCGGCAAAGGGACAGCCCAGATAGAGACTCACAGAAAGGACCCTAAAGGCACTGAGGCCCCACAGGGGGCATTTAGGCGCCTTGGGGTCCACGGAGGCCTCTCTTCCTTTGTGCCCAGGCCTGGGCCTCTGCTGAGAGCCGTCCCCCGGAAAGAGAGCTCAGAAGACCCATACAATAAGAAGTCCCCCAGCTCCCACAGGAGCTCCTGCCCCACTCGAAATGCCATCACCAGTTCTTACAGTTCCACCAGGGGCTGCCACCCGGTCCAGAAGAAGAGGCGTCTGGCCACAAGTCAGGCCTCGCAGCCCCCGAGGTCCCCCAAAAAAGTCAGCCAAGAGAGCCCCTTGTGTCCTGCCGGAGTGCCTGCACTTTGCCAAAAGAACCCCCCGGAAAAAGCTGCCGATACCACCACGGGGCAGAAGGCAGCGCAGAGGAACTATTCATCCCCAGCTGACTGTTCCAGGCCCCGAAAACGCAAGTTTCCTCTGCTGCCACACAGGCGAGGGGAGCCTCTGAGGCTGCCATCACCCCCTGAGCCGGGGTTTCGAGTGACTGTGGAGGACCTGGACCGGGAAAAAAAAGCTGCTCTCCAGCGCATCCAAGATGCTCTTCGAGGGGACACAGAGGCCACCTGCAGCTGTGGCCCAGCTAGCCCATCCAGTGCCTTGGCCCTGCCTGCTGCAGTGGCTGCTCCCCTGCCAGCCTCTGACTCCCAGGTCACCTCCAGGGACTGCTCCAGTTCTTCCCAGCCTCTCCCCTTGGGGTCTCACCCTGGCTGCAGTGGGAGCAACGTTGCATCTACCCAGGCCCGCTCGATGCCGTCCGGGGACATCACAGCCTCAGTCACAGTCCCCCCAGGGCTGCCTGCACTGCCTGGAGGTAGGGGCAACCCGGGATCCACTGCCCAGGCCCCACTCGGGGCTGTTGGTGGGCAGTGGCCCGGAGCCAGCACTCTTCAAATCTCTCCCGCGCATGGACAGCCGGCAGCTCAGGCTCCAGACCCATTCCAGGCCCTGAGCACGGCAGTAGTCCAGCTGTCCTTGGGCAGTGGCACCCAGGTAGGTTATGTGGTTCCCTTACCCGCATCTGCCTCCCGGGGGACCTGTGCCAGTGCCCAGCCAGGCTCGGTTACCTCCTCTGCTGTCCTCGCCCCTGGCGCAGCTGCTGCCCCTGGCTTGACAGCGGCCCCCCAGTTGCCCAGCGCTGTGTCCCATGCTGGGCCCAACAGCCAGCACCCCGGCCCCACAACTGGCACCACAATGCCGGCCCCCATCAGCATGGGGCTTTTGGCAGCACCCACAGTTTTGGGGAGAGGAGATACTGTTGCAGGTCTGTGCTCCAGATTAGGGGCTCTCTGCATCACAGCAGCAACAAGCAGGGCCCCAAATGGCCCGCAGGGCTCCAGGGCAAGCCTGGGCCCGAACACAGGGGGCCGCCCACGCCAGAGCACCTTGTCGGGGACCGCTGGAGCCAGCACGACGAACCAGCCTGTGTCGGGAGCCCCGAGTTTCCCTCCCTTCAGTCACACCCCCAGGAACCTGAGCCGGAAGAGGTCCAGAACAGACGGCTACAGAACTTCCTGCAGGGACGGGAGCATCCTGGCCTTTCCTCCTAGTGGTGCCACGTCCCTGGTCAGCAAGGCCCAGAGCAGCCTTGCCACCAAGACCCCCTCATCCCCTGCCCTGCGACTGATTAAGTGCAAAACAGCTGCAACGTGTAATAAGGCATCTTCCGCCACATCACAGCCCACTGCAGCTGCCCCTGGCTTGGCAGTTGCCGCCCAGGTACTTGGCACCATGTCCCATGCTGGGCCCAACAGCCAGCACCCCGGCCCCCCAACTGACACCACAAGGCCGGCCCCCGTCAGCATGGGGCTTTCGGCAGCACCCCCAGTTTTGGGGAGAGGAGATGATGTTGCCGATCTGTGCTCCAGATTTGGGGCACTCTGCATCGCAGCAGCAACGAGCAGGGCCCCAAGTGGCCCGCAGGGCTCCAGGGCAAGCCTGGGCCCGAACACAGGGGGCCGCCCACGCCAGAGCACCCTGTCGGGGACCACAGGAGCCAGCACAACGAACCAGCCTGTGTCGGGAGCCCCGAGTGCTCCTCCCTCTAGTCACATCCCCGGGCACCAGACCAAGGAGAGGTCCAGATCGGACGGCGGCACTTCCAGCAAGGCTGCCTGCGGGGACGGGGGCGTCCTGGCCTCCCCTCCTAGCACCACCGCCTTAGTGGTCAGCACGGCCCACACCAGCCTTGCCACCAAGACCCCCTCATCCCCTGCCCAGAGATTGATTAGGTGCAAAAGAGCTTCACCGGGTAACAAACCATCTTCCTGCACATCCCAGCCCACTGCCGCTGCCCCTGCCTTGACAGCGGCCCCCCAGCTGTCCGGCGCTGTGTCCCATGCTGGGCCCAACAGCCAGCACCCCGGTCCCCCAACTGGCACCACAAGGCCGGCCCCCATTAGCATGGGGCTTTCGGCAGCACCCCCAGTTTTGGGGAGAGGAGATGATGTTGCCGATCTGTGCTCCAGATTTGGGGCACTCTGCATCGCAGCAGCAACGAGCAGGGCCCCAAGTGGCCCGCAGGGCTCCAGGGCAAGCCTGGGCCCAAACACAGGGGGCCGCCCACGCCAGAGCACCCTGTCGGGGACCACGGGAGCCAGCACAATGAACCAGCCTGTGTCGGGAGCCCCGAGTGCTCCTTCCTCTAGTCACATCCCCAGGCACCAGACCAAGGAGAGGTCCAGATCGGACGGCGGCACTTCCAGCAAGGCTGCCCGCGGGGACGGGGGTGTCCTGGCCTCTCCTCCTAGCACCACCGCCTTAGTGGTCAGCACGGCCCACACCAGCCTTGCCACCAAGACCCCCTCATCCCCTGCCCAGAGATTGATTAGGTGCAAAAGAGCTTCACCGGGCAACAAGCCATCTTCCAGCACATCCCAACCCACTGTCGCTGCCCCTGGCTTGACAGCGGCCCCCCAAATGCCCGGCGCTGTGTCCCATGCTGGGCCCAACAGCCAGCACCCCGGCCCCCCAACTGACACCACAAGGCCGGCCCCCATCAGCATGGGGCTTTCGGCAGCAACCCCAGTTTTGGGGAGAGGAGATGATGTTGCCGATCTGTGCTCCAGATTTGGGGCACTCTGCATTGCAGCAGCAACGAGCAGGGCCCCAAGTGGCCCGCAGGGCTCCAGGGCAAGCCTGGGCCCAAACACAGGGGGCCGCCCACGCCAGAGCACCCTGTCGGGGACCACGGGAGCCAGCACAACGAACCAGCCTGTGTCGGGAGCCCCGAGTGCTCCTCCCTTTCATCACATCCCCAGGCACCAGACCAAGGAGAGGTCCAGATCGGACGGTGGCACTTCCAGCAAGGCTGCCCGTGGGAACGGGGGCGTCCTGGCCTCTCCTCCTAGCACCACTGCCTTAGTGGTCAGCACGGCCCACACCAGCCTTGCCACCAAGAACCTGTCATCCCGTGCCCAGCACCTAAGAGGACGTAAAAGAGCTGCACCGTGCCAGAAACCATCTTCTCCCCCCTCACAGCCCACTTCCTAAGGGCCCAAGAGGCAGAGGCTTGGCTGAGCCAACAGCTACCTGGAGAAGTATCTAGTGGTGTACTTCCATGTGACACCGGTGCAAGACTAGTGTGGAATGGGAGACACAAATGAAGCCTCGTACTGGAGCAAAACCGGACTCCCAGCCTTCCATCCAACATTGGGAAAACTTCCCAATCCCTGACCCACCATTTTTAAGGAAGGTGGGGGCCTGAGGCCTCGTCTGTGATCCCAGGGGCCATGGGCCTTGGGACAGTACACGGAGATCGTGTCCCTTTGGCCTCCAGTCCCACAGCTCCTGGGACTCCTGCCGCTGCCCACAGATTTCCCTTCCCCTCTCCTCACGTTCCTCTCAGAACCTTTAGGTAGTGTTCATTTCATTAATTAAAGCCTGTTCTACTTTCTCTGCATAGCTCTCCTGAGTCTCTTCTGTGGGTCATGTGGGCAAAAGTTGGGGGCCGAATGGATGCTGGCATGGGAAGCCAGACGCCACCGTTTCCAGGTTCCCGTGGCCCAGCGGAGCGGGTAGGGCTGGAAGGACAGACCCTTGAAGAGAGTAGGTTTTCCGTTTCGGGGATGGGCCTGGGAGAACACTGGCCTGGGGAGGGCAAACTGGGGAGACTCACCCTTGCCTATAGGAAGCACTGCTCCTCTCCCACTGGGGACCCCACGGAATCTTCTTGCTTCACAGCCCTAGGGCGATGTAAAGACACTCCTGGCCTAGAGTATGGGTCTGGCATCCAAGATTGTGGCTCAGGGCAAAGGAGGACAGCTTTGCCTTGAGGGTATGACAGCTCCCTGAGCGCTGAGTGACATCCCACTTCATACAAGCACCAGGCCTCCCTCCGTGCATCTCTTCCCTCTGCCAGGCATTTGGGGGCCCCTTCCTGATGGCACTCAGGAGAAGAATGAGGAAGAAACAAGTCACCTGGGAGAGGGAGGGAGCAAGGACGACGCGGAAAGGACTGTCCCCCCCAAAACTCCTCAGTCCCATATGGATTAGATACAAGATCACAACCAACGAACGAGGAGGTTATGCATTAGTCTTGGGTCTTGTAGGTCAACCAGAAAGGAATGGGAGTCCTACATCGACCATAGTCTTGCAGGTAAACAGAGTAGGCTGTGCCTGGCCCAGCAGCATGGAATTTTTGGCTGATAACAAGTCACTCATATGTTTTTAGCTAAGTTTTCTCAAGGCCTGAGACAAAATTAAGGAGAAATTATGCCATAAACTAGAAATTCCCAATCTATCAGGTAGCACACCCATCAAGGACAACACAATTATTAGTAGATCAGAACATTCTGCGGGTACCGCCCATTATCTATGTTGAATAAATGGAAGATAACAAGAGTCAGGTGGAGCTCTCTACTACTTTGTTGAATCCTTAAAAGGGACACTTGAAAACAGGTGCCAGAAGCAGTAGGAAGCCTGATACCTTCGAAATTCACCAGCGGATAAGAAAGGCAAGCATCCTAACTGCACCCCTCCTCTGCTTCAGTGCATTGCTGCAAGAAAAACTTTAGAAATTTCCTTTGCTTTTTTTGGACAGGGTCAAGACTCAAGACTTATAGCCCAGATATCCATTACACACTCCTTGTAAAACCACTAATCCAAGATCCACTCCACTAAGGAGCACACTCCCAAATCAAGAGTTAGCTACACTCCCAGTCTAAAAATATTTACTCCCCTAATTGAAATATTTACTTAATCTGAAAAACAGTGTAACCACTTTATAGTTGTCATATCCTTTTATGAAGTCAAGAAGAACACAGAATTGCATAACTAGACGAGAGCATAGAACAGTATCATCAAAACCAAGTATTCAAGGAAAACACCCACCAATTGTTCAAAAGTACAAGGTCACGAGTATAAAATAAAGGGCAGCTGTCCTAAGACCATATGTGCTAATGAAGCCATGTCCTGCATTTATTGTACATGGAGTTTGGGGCTTGTCAAAACAAAGGACTGGAAGAAAATTTGCCCTCCTGCCCACCAACCCAGGTTCTTCCTTGTGGCTGATGGCATCTTGTTAGAAACATCTTAAATTTTTAAAATGCCCATCACCTGCTGCCAAACAAGCCTGATAGTTTAACGTGAACTGAGCTGCACCACATAGTTCTGAGCATGGAACAGGAAAAGGACGGTTTTAAGAAATAAAGTGGAATCCTCAAAAAATTCCACAGGGAGTGAGCAGTCAATCTAGATAATTTTCCATCTGCCCAGCTCAGACATAATCTTTAAAAAAAATTAGTTTTACATGGCTTTCTGGTTTGTTGACACAAATAACTTAATAATTGTTTTGCTAAAACCCTGATTTTTTCCCCTTTGAACTCACACAGTATCTACATATTCCATTAGTTCCTTTTAATACTTCACTTGTCCTTTAAAAAAATCTGACTTTTAAAAGGAAGAGAGGGGTGTAAAGATATGCAGGTAAATACAGTAAGTGCTTTTCTCTAAATAAGCTGCCAGCATGTTCATTGCTGTATTGCTTTTATTCGTAAAATATTGGAAGCACCTTAAATAGTTTTCATGAGAGAACTAGCTAAATAGTTATTGATATATAAAGGACTGCAATACAACTATTTTTTTAAAGTAGCTCTATCTGTACTATCATGAAAGATTTCCATTACAGTATTCAGTGAAAAAATTAAGCGACAGAACAACAAGTATAATGTGAAACCATGAATGTAAAAAACAAAAATATATTTGTGTGCTTGAAAGTTTGGAAGGATTTTACCAATATCTGAGAAAGAGATGGATAGAAGGGAATTACTTTTTGCTGTATACCTGTCTATGATACTTGTTTTTACTACAGGTAAGAATCAGATTGTAAAATAAAGAAAAATGTAAACCTAGGAAAAGACTCTAAGTGCACAAAAGATATACATAGGAAAATGGAGTCCCTGCAGCTGTTGCCCCATGTACCTGAGATGACAGTATTCCAGCTGTCACCATCGAGAGCCCAGCATGCAGGAAAACAAGATACTCTGCTGCCTTAATTCTGGTGGGGATTTAATTTAATTAGCATCTGATTTACACAATGTGCTTCTGACAGCTGTGTTTGTGGAGTATCCGTGGAAACGAGAAATTACCCTCACTGAAATCATCATCAAAGCTCATTTGTCTTCCTGCTGCACCTGCCAGTCTTTGGTTGTGGGGACTTCATGTAGTTTCTAGTAAGTGACACTCCAGGGAGTGTCCTGGGGTCTGCCAAGTGTTTCGTGCAGATCCTTCATAGGAAAAATCTGGAAATGGGGCTTTGGAGGTTTGATCAAAGGATGGATATTTTTTAATAGTGGATTTTAAGACACATTAAGGATCTCAGGAATTACCCCAGCAGAGATGAGAGAAGAACCTTGAGGCAGAGAAAACTGTGTGCAAAGGCTCAGGGGCTTGGAGAACAGGGGGATGGGCTGTGGGGCGCGTGTGTCTGAGTTTCTGCAGCTGGGGGCGGAGTGGGTGGGTGAGGACAGAGGTGGGGACACAGAGAGGGACCGTCCTCAGCCACCTGCTGCTCAGCCCGGAGGGACAGAGCTCCCTTCAGGGGTACCTCGGGTTCAGAATGAGGCCGCGCTACCAGGTCTCCAGTGTGTTGGGGGTTTGGACCCCGGCCAGGTGGATGATGGTGTGTGGGCCCCTCGACAGCTTCTCCAGGCTGGAGTGATGGCGGCAGGGCCCCTTGGTCTGCCCTCCTGCAGGCTGAGCCAAACTGTGCCACGGGAAGAAAACAGGGTGAGAGATTTGGGGAAACCAGCATTGGAACGTCCTGACCCTGCACTCCCCCCGGCCCCGGGGAAGCCGAGAGCCACTGTGGTGAAAGCAGGTGGGGTGGAGGGCCCGGCGGGCTGCCCTTCCTTGGAGGGAGGCCTCCACACCTGTCCCTGCCAAACTCACCGTGGTGCTGAGCCTGTCCTGGGCCATCCCACAGCCGCTCTCTGCTTAACGCTGGCAACGCTCGTAGGAAGACGTGAGGCCTGCCAGGAGGCCGTACCTGCCGTGCACCCAAGGGTCCCCGAACCCCCCGAAGCAAGCCTAGAGTCTCGATGGGATGGACAGCCAGATCCTGGCTGCCTCCTGTGCCTAGCTCCCAACTCTGGCCCTCACTCTTCCCGGCCCCCACCCCCCGTGTGACTTTAAGGAGAAGACCCAGACGCTGGGGAGGCTGGGAAGGGCACTGGAATGGCTGGAGGGCCAGGCCCACTGACCCTTGGGCCTCCCACCCTCTTGCCCAACCTGGAATCAGGACAGCATCAGCCGGACCCCCTGGTAGATGGTCCGTTTCCTGCAGCAGGTCCGCAGAGACCTCCCTTCCTTCCCCGGGGAAGAGCCAGCTGCTGTGATAGCCTTGTGGCTTACAGGGGACCTCAACCAGACCTGCAGATAAGTAGAAAGATGGGTTCAGTGTACACCCAGGTCACGCTGAGTCAGTTCACATGGTTGGGCGTCCTACAGGGGGCTGGTGCTCCCAGGGGTCTGATGAGCAATGACATGCAAAGGCCCTGTGGCTGGTTCTTCTTGTGGGAGAGCCTGGAGGCACGGAAAGGGCTCTGGCTGTGCGTTGTGCAAGTGAGGCCTCCTGGAGCTCTCAGCTTCTCCATCAAGTGGCTGCTGCTCCCCTAAATGAAACAGAATAGACAGGCTTCCAGACCCCGGGAACAAAGCTGCTTAATTATGTGAGCATCTTGTAACGAAGCCTCTTGCAGCTAAAATTAGATCCCGAGTGCATGAATGTGTGATAATGTTTGCATGCCAGAATTCACTTTCCCCTTAAAACATGAGAGGAGCTCCCTGGTTCCTGGGGGGCCCTCAGCGGGGAGATGGGAGTGCTGAGGGGGGTCTACATGGCTACAAGAATGCTTGGGGTAGAGGTGTGTCTCCTGCACCTGGAAGCTCACCAGGGCTGTTGCAGTGTGGTTTGTGGGGGTCTAGTGGGAAACTGATGGGTCTGGGCCCCTAGTGCTCACTGTTCCCACCAGGACAATGAGGTCGAAATGGAGTGGAAGGCAGAGCTTGAGCCAGGCAGGGCCATGCCCCCTGTTCCCGCCCGTTTCCCTCCCCAGCAGCCCTGGTGCCCGGGGTGGGGCTATTTAAGGTCATTGTCATCTCTGGGGTGGGGCCCCAGCTGGGCGCAGTCCAGCGGCTCCTTCCATCTCTCTGGCTACAGTGGTTTTGGGGATGGTTGCATGAGCTATGGACACGTATACACTCATTCACATGCAGAGACGATCACACTCAGAGGCAGACACACATGATCACATACGTACACACACTACCCACATGCTCACTTGGAGATACACGTGCACATGTACACACATGTCCCCATGCACTAACACACGGGTGTGTGCATGTTCACGCTCACACACACATGATCAAAGTCACACACACCGGCACCTTCTCAGAGGTCTGTCCAGCTCCACAATACAGACAGGAGGGTGGGTCTTGTGGGCATCCTGAAGGCTGCGGAGGCCCCTCCCTCCAGAGCCCAGACTTTGTTCCCCCATCTGTGCTGCCTTTAATGCTCTCAGGTTTAAACCCCCTTGGCTGGAGGACAGCTGGACAGTCAGTGCTCACTCTCAGGTGAGTCCTTCTGCCCAGGGTGACCCGTATGGCCAGGTCAATGCCCTCCAGGAACCCCATGCCTGCTGCCTTGGGAAGTTGTTCATTTGGGCTTCACGATGGGAGGAAGCGGAACAATCATAAGAATGCGTTTCTGCAAATTTTGGATTTACCTAAAGACACAAGCATGTGCCTATTAAGCATGGGGGAAATTATCAGCGAATGTTTTAAAATGACCAATAAAAAGGAAAATATCATTGCTCGTTGTTTTTTATGGATCCTAATGTTTCTTTCTTTTTTTTTTCTGATGGAAACATCAACAAACTCCCCTCCTAGATGCCGGCCACTAATGACACAGCCAGCACACGGTAATGCAGGCACGCGGGTGCCCGCCTGTCATAATTCATCTTCATAACTGTAATTGGCCCAACAAAGAGCACAAAATCACTCTGCAAAGAGCAGATTCAATAAAAAACCGATTTCACTCTCTTTTCCAAAGCAACAAGCTGAGGACGGGAGCTCTTAAGTACATATCAGGTCGCTTCTCCGATTGCCACTCCCACCCCAATTTGATGAATTCTCGCCTATTTATTGAGGACCTACTCCACTGGAATCATTAGTTAGGTACTGGAGGAAAGCAAAGTTTGAGGCAAATTCCCCATGGCCAGGAAGCACAGTCAGGTGCTTACAGTTACAGTGTTATGAACGCCCCAGAAGAGAGGCAGTGTGGGTGACTCCTGCCAGGGAATCAGGGAGGGCTTTATGGAGGAGGTGGCATTTACACGTGATGGAGAGGCAGGAAGAGGGTGGGCAGGAGCTCAGACTAGCACGGGGGCAGTTTTAGCGGAGTGCAGGGGGTAGTGCGGGAGCGTGCAGAAAGGCAGGTGGAAGGTCCCTGATTGTGGAAGAAGCAGGTGTTGAAATTTGTAGGTGAAACCTGAGCCCCCTTCCCCTCCTGTGGTGTGGTCAGGAGAGCAACCCGCCTCCTGCCAGGCCCTGGGTGGTCCAGCTCCCTTGGCTGCAGGCCTGCCCCCAGGAGCCCAGAAGGGCAGTGCAAAGGACTCCTCCAATGCTGCTAATGAGAGGAGCCGGGGGGGGGGGCTGTCACTGGGGTCACTGCTCACATGGGGCACAGGCCTCACAGGCAACCCCACAGCAGGAGGCTCCCGGCGCTTCCAAGGCAAAAGATTTTGGACCATTTACTGTTCAGTGCTTCTCTCCACCTCTGCTGCCGACATTCCCCTCCTTGAATGTTCGAATGCGCCAGGAAGAGACACTGAAGAGAAATGTTCAGGGGGACAGGAGGGAAATGCTAAGGAGAGCCACAAAGCAGAATCCCGGGAAGGGGAGGTCTCCTGAAGGAGTGGCAACCGGGGTCGCTCCCTAACAGGGAAGTCGATTTGGTGACTGGGCAAGAGACTGCCAGAAAAGCGGGGCCCGGGGAACAGAGGCTGGGTGGCAGCCAAGGGTGGTGGGAAGGAGACCCACGCTGGTGCAGGTCTGCTCGCCCGCCAGCCATCCAGACCTCCACGGGGTATTTGCTAACAGACCGACTGACTGTGGGGAAACTAGGGGTCACAGCTTCTCTGCAGGGGAAGACAGGTGCTGCTGGGACCTTTCCGTCCCGGAGGATCTTGGCAACATGTGGAATGTGTCCCTCAGGAACGCCCCACCTACACCTGTGGCTCTCACCTTTCTGGGGCAGAAACCCGGACTTGGGGGATCTGGGAGACATTTGCCCTTTCCCTCCCCATGCACATTCCACCTGTTGCCCACTCCGTGTATCCCCTCTGCTTCTCCTGCGTTTCTCTGCTCCCCCTACCCCACCCAACTACCCCATGGTTTCCTCTGGGACAGACTGAATCTCCAGTTTGGAGGATTCACTGCCTCATTCTAGATCTTACTTCTCAGCCTTCCCCCAGCCCCATGCCCCTCCCAAGGCCCCACAGCCCCTCCCCCAACCCACAGTTCCTCCCCCTGCCCCTCAGCCCTTCCCCAGGCACCACAGCCCCACCCCGGGCCCCATGGCCCTCCCAGGCCCTACAGCCCCTCCCCCCACCCCACAGCCCTTGCCCAGGCACCACAGCCCCTCCCCCATCCCCAGAGCCCTTGCCCAGGCCCCACAGCCCCACCCCCGACCCACAGTTCCTCCCCCTGCCCCTCAGCCCTTCCCCAGGCACCACAGCCCCACCCCCGGCCCCATGGCCCTCCCAGGCCCTACAGCCCCTCCACCCCACCCCACAGCCCTTTCCCAGGCACCACAGCCCCTCCCCCATCCCCAGAGCCCCAAGGCCAGGCCCTGCTCCCTCCATGCCCTTGGGAGGGAGGTGCACCATGGTGGTCCACATGGGTGGACCATGTGACCTGTCTGGGCTAATGAGATATTCTTGATGCAATGCCTCCAGAGGCTTGCCACGTCCTTGTGCCCTGGAGTTGGGCAAGCTTTCATTCCTGGGATCCCCCGAGAAGGTTATGCACCAGGCAGAGGCGCCACTTCAGATATGGCCTCTGCAGAAACCTGAGGAAAAGACCCAAGTCTATTCAGGAGCCTAAAGCCATGCCCCGCTCGCCTGCCCCAGAATGAGGGTAGCCCAGATCAGCTGTAGCGAGGTGAACCCGCAGAGCCCCGGTCATGAGAAGAAACAGCCTTTGTCTCAAGTCACTGAGGGTCGGATGCTTTGTTACATGGCGTGGCTGCTCGGTTTGCGGGCTGATGCAACCCTGGTCATCCAAGCTCCCCCCGCTTCCTCCTTAAGCCCAGCTGTCATAGGGATGGTCGCTGTAGCAGGAAAGACTTCCCCATTAGAGATATTCTTCTTCCAGAGGCTTATTCCTTAGTTCACGTGCCAACATACGGAGATCCATGCTCAGCCTTAGGGGCGACAAGAGGCAAGAGCGGGGTGGTTCTGCAGGAGGCTGAGACATACGCCCTTTCTTCGAGAGTGAGAGAGCAGGGCCAGAAGCCAGCAATCACGTGGCAGGGTACCGGCCATGTTTCTGACCCAAGAGCAGACCACGGGGAGACAAAGTCATCATTCTGCAGATGCCCATGTTTCTTCTTAAGACAAATTATCTCTATTTTTTAAAAAAATCCCCAGTAATTACGAGTATCCCTTCTTCTGCACACACCGCATGAGCCAGTGAGGAACTGGAATGCAACACAGCCTTCCCATATGTCAGTACCAGTTACGCCTTCTTTTAAAGCGTGTTCTGTGCATCCTTCTGGAAGGAGGTGAATGAAATGTTCTTGTAAATGGACAAATGATTCACGGGATCATGACTACTTCTCACCAGCTGCATCAATTCTAGGCAGCGATGGGACTTGGTGAGATATTATTTACAACTTGTTAAAAACACTCCTTGAGACACTTCAGGCCTTGTTCGGTCCTGGTGAGCTCAGCTGAACGTGGCTGGGATGGCAGTCGGCCGAAACTGGTCCTCCCGGCACACCCACGCTGCCTGGGCCCAGAGGAACTGCATGCCGGCACGGGGAGGCTTCTGGAACTCTTTCCTCTGAGAGGGAGGACGGGGAAGCCTGAGACATGCACGGGACTTTACTGGGCCATCAACAAGGCATTCGATCAGGCATCGATCCAAGTGACATTCTGTCTGGTGATGGGGTCACAGCTACACAGGGCAAAGGACAAACACACAGTCCTGCTCTCAGGTTGCCTATGGTCTCACAGAGATACGGTTCCCCGTCTATTAGGTAGTCTTCAGGAAAGAAATGACCTGGCTTGCCTGTTCCTTAATCTCCTCCTCCGTCAAATTATGAAAATGAAAATGGTAATCACATCCCAGGACGGTGGGGACAGCCACGTCAGCCAACACATGTCCACCATACCCCCTTGTTCCCTGAGAGGACCCTGAGCTTGTTGGGGCGGCCATGCTTCCTGATGACGGCTCACCTTCCCAGGCTCCCTGCGGCCACGTGGGCCACGCACCCCGGTTCCTGTCCGTGAGCACAGATAGAAATTTTGGTGAGCGCATTCCTTTCTGAGTAAAAGGACAAAGTTTCGCGAGAGATGCTGCTCATTTGCCTTCTCTCCAGAAACATCTGAATGGAACCTCTGACCACGTGGGACCAAGGGGACAGTGACGGGCTGGAGGGGCCTTGGGCTCCGGACGTGCTCCTGGGCACCTGTCAGCCGTGTTCTACTTAGTTCCAGACAGCTCTTGGTTCAGCAGCTGTCTCACGGGCGAACGTGCTCTGGACAGTGTGAGCCCACAGACTGCCAGGTGTGCGGGAAGTACTCCGTGGGGCCGCACTGTGTGGTTACTGATGCCGTGAGCACCCAGCACGGTGGCGTGGTGAGCGGGTGCGGACGCCAGATGCTTCACGGGGCCTGCAGTCCCAGCCAGTGCCACGGGCTCTGAGCCTCAGAGGTCTTTCCAGGCAGACCCCTCTGCTCCTCCCAGCTGTCCTGCCCTCCACGGGGCCTCTACATTGGCCGTTCCAGGAGGATCCAAGCCGGAGCCCTCGCTTCAGTCCTGCGCGAACCGTCCGCCTCGCTTATTTCCAGTGGGGGTCTGCTCCCAGCTCACTCCCAGATGAGACCCTCCCGGAGTGACCCCTCACCATCAGTAGCCCCTTGACGCTCCCGTCCTTTGGGCCCGAGTGCCGACACTGCCACGGACATTTCAGCAAGGCCTGGGGAGACACAAAACATACCTCACTTTCAAAAATTCAATCCTAAAAAAAAAAAAGAACCATGCAATGTTTGCTTTTTTACTGTGATATATTCTTGTTAACTTCAATATAAAAATGTTTTAACTTCCCTGCTGATGGGAAGAATTAATTGTATTCGAGGAAGATGCTGGGTGTTCAGCCGCAGTTCTGAGCGCTCCCTCAGAGGACGTTCGGGAGCTCCCTGTCCTGTCGTCCATGGGACGTGGGTGCCCTCCTGTGACCCCTTGTTCCACACACCGTCCCGTCCTCATGGAGCGTCTTATCTCCCTGGCCACTGGCAAACTCCCGGGTGTGCTCCCGTCTGAGAGTGCCCAGCAGGCCGGCTGTGCTAACCGCTTCGGCCTCTGGTCCCACCCCACACCTGTCAAGCACAGGGGACATTCTGTTCATCGTGGAAGGCTTCCAGTTACTCGTGTGTGACCAACGATCCCCACACCTAGAGACCCCTCCTCCCGAGGGGGACAGGTGCCCCAGGAGCAAGCAGGCACCAGCTGCCTGGACGCGCCTCGGTACCACAAGCGGGGAGGCGTGAGGACAAAGAGAGCGTCTGAGAACGGATGTGCCGGCCGGTGACGTCCCCACGCACCCTCGCAAACCGTCTCTGCCCCGCACCCGAGTGTGGAGGTTGAGGCTGGGGCAGGAGGGCAGGGAGGGACCTGCTTGCTGCTGGGAGGGACCCGACAGGGAGGGACCCGTCTCCGGCTCCCCGTCCCTGGTGTTTCTTACCCCCAACCCCACACGGGAAACTGAGTGCTTGGTGTTCATTCTGAGCGTGGGTCAGTGGTCTGTACAGGAAACCGGGATGGGCTCTGGTGTTGGCCACATCCCCCCAGAGCCACTTCTGTGTCCCCCACTCTCAGGGGCCCAGCAGAACAAGGAGGTCTCTAGGCGTCTCCCCCGAGCCCCTCCCCTCGGCACTCTGGAGGGGCAGGCTGCCCTCCGGGAGCTGTCAGTGGCTGTGGGCTAAGCGTCCCCCTCGTCTGCCATTAAGAGCTCCGTTATGGGAGCCTTCATAGCAGGTGTCATTGAACAGACATTAAGACCCAACTGGCCATGGTTAAGGGGACCATTAGCACATGCCTGATGTTTGCCCTGACAAAGGGAGACCCAGCCAAGCACTCATGTGATAATGGGCCGGGAAACACCCCCTGGGGGGAAGTAACAGGATGGGGGGCGGGGAGGGCACACCCTGCCTGGGGCCCTCAGAGCATCTTTGGACTCTAAGTTGGCCTTGCCCTGGCCTCCCTGGGTCTCTGGCGCTCGACCAAGGAGGTGGGGACCGCTGCATGCCCCGCCAGCCTGAGCATGTTCTGGGGAAGCCTGCCTTGTGACGCAGGACAAAGGGTCACGCTGCCTCAGTTTCCCCTGAGCTGACGGGTCTTTGGGAGCCGAGACCAGCGTCAAAGCGAGCCGAGCTCATTTATGCTTCTGTGGGTCTGAAGGGTGAAGGCCCGTCAGGGCACCGACACCCCACGTCCAGCGGAACTGCGCATCCGCACAGGTGGCCGGCCCCACCGACCCACTCTCCCACCTGCAGCCTTCCATGACCAGGAGGCGGCGCAGTGTGGGGTGCAGACGGGCGCTTTGGGTTCAGGTCTCCCTGGGTTCGACGCCCAGCTCTGCCCCCTGCGAGTCAGGCTCCTCTTTTCTGTTCCCGTGGGGCGCTGCGCACCCCATCCCTCTGGCCGCCCAGTTCCCTCTGCTCTGTGTTCATGCCTGCACCTGCTGGAGAGTGGAGAGCCCAGGGTCTCCTGGACCCTGCCACTCCCCAAGGGAGCAGACACCCCCTAAATCACGTTCCATCCATGAAGGTCCCTTCCTGGGCCACGCCCGATGGTGAGCACAGCCGGAGACTATCCGCAAACCCACCAACCTGCCCGCTGACCAGACCTCGCGCCCCCACCTGCGTACCCAGCCCCGGCCATGCGCTCAGCTCACTCCTGCCATGCTTTCTGCTCCCAGCGCCCCAGGTACCACTTCCTCCTACCTGCTCCTCCTCCTCCCCTTTCTGAGCCCTTCCCTGCCCCCACCCTGCCTCCTCCCAGGGGGTCCCTCCCCTTGAACCTATAGCTCCCCATAGCCTCCATGTCCCTCAGCCTGTAGGCCCCTTCTGCGGGGCATGTGCCTTCAGGACCCTGCCTCGGGCAGCCGGGTCCTCCTCCTCCTCTCTCTCTGCCATGTGCTGTGGTGACCAGCACTGTATGTGAACGTGCTCTTGCCAGACTCACCCCGGCCCTAACTGAATGTCAGGTGCCCTCTACCCACCCGCTGAGCCAGTCCCAAGGCTGCGCCCTGCTGAAGGGGTGGGAAGGTCAGCACACCTCGTGCCGGGCCTGTAACCTTGCACACTTAGCCCCCAGCCACAGACAGCCTATAGTCCCCAGTGCCTGGAGTGCAGGGCACTCCCACGGGCCGCGGCCAGCCAAGCCCGCAGTGTCTCCCATGGGTCATCCAGCCCCTCTCACACGCACAAGTGCCTCCTCTAAGATCTCTCGTCCCCCGTGAGTGGTGGCGCTTTTACTCTTAGGACCGCGCTCACTGCGTCAGACATCGCGGTCCAGAGGGGGCTGAACAGTGGCCGCTAGAGAGGCACGTCTGCGTTCGCGACTCTGCAACCTGTGGCGGATACCTTTAACGGGTCTTGCCTGATGTAAATAAACGAAGGATCTAACATGAGACGGTCCTGGATCATCCCCCAACCCAGACACAAGCGTCCTTACCAGACACACACACAGAGGACAGGACACATGGACACAGAGACAGATGGAGGGACGCAGCCATAACCACAGACACTGGGGCCACAGCGGCTGTTCAGGGCCAGACAGACCCTGCCTCAGAGCCTGGCCTGAGTGGCTGCTGCGGCCTCGCCCCGCGCATGGACGTCCGGCCCCCCCGGGACACTGATTCCAGATCCCCCAGGGACACTTAAGGGGCAGCGGGCAGCTTATTAGAGTCTCGTGGGTGCTGAGGGGCGGAGTCCCAGCCTCCCCGTGAAATGGGGGGGGGTAGTTGGTAAAAACAACCCTTTGCCCCCTGGGTTGCTGTGGACTTAAGGGTGTAGAAGAATGGACCCATGGACAGCAGGGAGGGCCCACGTGGGACACAGCGTGTGCTTGGAAGGCACCTGCTGTAACAGCCCCTCTGCGGGGTCCCCAGCTCACGCGCTCTGGTGTCCGGGGTGTCCAGGCTCACATGCTCTGGTCTGAGGGATTCCCCTTCTCATGCACTGTGGACTGCGGGGTCACCCGCTCTCGTGCTCTTGTCTGTGAGGTCTCCCGCTCATGCACTCTGGTGTGCGGGGTATCCTGGGCTCCCGGTCTCTGGTCTGTAGGGTCTCCCCCTCACGCACCCTGGTCTGCGGCACCTCCCTGCCTTGGGCGCTCTGGACTGTGGAGTCCCCTGCTCACAAACCCTGGTCTGTGGGGGTCTCCTGCTAACGTGCTCTCGTCTGTGGGGTCTCCCCAGCTCTGCACTCTGGTCTATGGGGTCTCCCTAGCTCATAAGCTCTAGTCGGCAGGGTCTCCCCAGCTCACTCACTCTGGTCTGCGGGGTCTGCCCCTCATGCACTCTGTGTCCACCCCGCCACACAGCACGTGTTTCCCAGCCACCACACTGCTGACACTCCCTGCTGAGAGGCTGTCCTGGGCTCTGTAGGATTTGAGTGGTGTCCTTCCACTGCATTCACCCCGGCTTGGCTCCCTGTCATGCGGAACGACCCTGGCTCACTCTGGCCCAGGTTGGGAGACACCGCTGCCCTGGTGGAGAACAGCCTACTAGGTGGAGGGGCCAGGACTTCAGAACCTGGGGCTCCCGCTTGCAGCGGGCTTGGGATGCACACAGGGGTACTGGGTGGAGCACTGGAGCTGGCAGATGGTTAGCAAAGGCCCAGGGGTGGGCAGGCCATGCAGGCGGTACACAGACAGGGCCCCGGATCGCCCTGGACAGTGGCACCAGCTGCACGGTGACTGCAGGTGCTTTGTGAAGCCGCGATGTGATGTGAGCCATCTGCCCGTCACGGGGGTTGGCTGCCCCGTGGCTGTTCCTGCTGTTCCAGCCAGCTGAGTGAATCCTTAATTGGATGCGGGACAAAACATCTCTTCACGGGGCTGCAAAGCCTCCCAATCAACTCTTCAAATAAGAGGCACACGCCCAAGATGGGGGTGGGAGTGTGCAGTGTGATTTGGAGGAGTGTCTCTGCCAGGGCTGAGATTTCTGTCGTGGTGATAGAGGTTCCTAAAGACCCAGGCCCCCCGGCCTGTGATGACGATGATGGCTGTTGACAGACAAAGCTGAATCGGAAGAAGAGAGACCACGCTTGGGGACCGTCAC